>NC_090949.1:34851176-35221176 GCF_040807025.1 Struthio camelus | reverse complement strand
TCTGGATGTGATCCTGGGCAATAGGCTCTAGGTGACCCTGCTTGAGCAGGGAGGTTGGACTAGATGATCTCCAGAGGTCCCTTCCAACCTAAATGATTCTGTGATCTCAATTTTGTTCCTAAAGTTGGTACCACAAAGAATCAGAAACATAGGAGACATGGGTGATGCTAAATCCCTTCTTCAACAGCCACTTCCTCTGAAGAGAGGTACTTAAGAGAAAATGCTCAAACTCGTCCCCTTCGGGTGCTCTGCCAGTTTCAGTGGAGCTAAACGTAGGAGTGAGGATAGCGTCAAATGGACTGAGCTACCAGGCTGAAATCAAACTAAACGTTGTCACTGAACACGGCCAAGCAAGACTAGAGGTACATATAGAAGATAGAAACTCGAAGAACTAAAAGACAGCTTTCAAAATGGGCCGCCATGGCAGTTTCCTTCTATTATTTAAAAGGACCAATTATTAACATTTTCACCTGTGTCATTTTACTGGCAGCAGTTAAAGAAGAATTAGAAACGCACAGTTTCACAAACTAAGCAGGTTTTCATCCTCTGTGGGAAGTGTGATAATGCTAAGTGAAGTAATATCAGGCTCTGGAAATGTAAGAATGGGAATACCAAGCAACTAAAGTGGGCAGCAAAGCAGATTTATTGAATCATGTACATAATCTTATATGAACTTCAGATCTTAAAGGAGTGCTAATGGAGAGAAGAGGAGCCAGTTTCTCAAGACAATTCTTAAAGCTACTTTAAATCTTCCCCCAGCAAGAGACTGGAATGATAGCTACTCTAAGTAGTAAAAATAAGTGTCTCTAAATCAAGCGGACAAGCATTGCAAAGACAAACAGGGTATTTTCTTGGTGGCTGTGAGATTTTGTTAAGACTTCGGAAAGAGTGTTGGCTGGAGTCTTTTATCTATGCTCAATGGCTAACACAGCATTGCAAAGCACTAGTGAATTAAAATTTCAGTCAACTCCTTATGACGATTTATATCTGGAAAAAGTAAATAATCTTTTGCTTGGTAATCGCTCGATAAGAGATGAATAAGCATCTAATAGGCACCGGCACCATAAAGTTACGCTACCTTGAATTACTTCCTTTTCTTCTGATACATTTGAAAATCCTTCTTTCATTCTTTGAATAAAACTGTAAGATTCTTTGTGAAACACAGGAGTAATATCCTGAGCCTTTTCTTCCCAGTGCACAATAAAACAAACAGATCATAAACAAAATCATGAAAATGCCAAATATTTTAAGGGGCTGCTATGATAAAGATTTAAAGGGAAAGCTGATTTTCTTAAATCACTGGTCCTACCTAAACAACAGCCTCTATATAAACAGAATAAAGAAAAATAATTATAAAATGCCTGTATTTCAGCCTTGATGTTAAGGGGAACAAAATTTGATGTTACTGATCTGTTCCAAACTCTAAACTGTTCTATAAACAGCTTGTAACGCTAAGCTCATAGATCTGTAATTTAAAGAAATAACATACATCAGTGTACTTTATTGAAGGATAACATACCATAACTTCATAATCAGGCCCCAGCAGGTTTTCCCACTTGGATTTCAGCTCATGTGCTGGAGAAAATGGGACTCTTCCTAAATATGGAAGGGAATATTAAATTTACAAGCACATTGTACATTCAGAAATACATTTGCTTCTAAATACTTCAACAAAAACTCAGTGTAAATAAAAGATCACAATAATCACAAAAAGGAAATTGCATTAAGCTGAGTCTATCAAACAGCGCAAATCACAAAACGACTTTCAGGAAAACAATGCACAATGTCAGCTACTGCTATAGTGTGATTTATTCAACTGAGAAGCAGAAGAGGTGATGCTTGCATTGATGAGATGTGAATTTTGTAACACACAGTACTGTAAATAAATCAGTCTTTCAGGCTGCAAAACAAATTTCACCCAACTTCATAATTTGTTGCTATATAAATGCTTGCTACTCCAGGGAAGCATCATCTCCCACCAAAACGAACCCTCCTAACAAGTAAACACCTGACAAGATACTGCTGTTATCAAGGGGCTGCATCAGCCCAGTGCAGCCGTAGACTTTATTTATACATTTGGCAGGTATAAAGGCTTGTCTTGTTTAATTAGGCCAGTAAGTAACATGAGCTTTAATATAAGCTCCAGCCCTAAACCAGTCTTCCGTGGGAACTTGGCTATCTTGACATTTATATCTTTTCAGCTTTCTTACTTATGCAACCAAGGCAGTATTACATTCATGTAAGACACTTTGACAGAGCTAGACAGCATAAAATGACTGGCTGCCCTGCATTTGACCTCATCCAGAAGCTCAGCACACATATAAAGTTCTGCACCAAAGAAATGTTTAACTGGTAAGAATCAAACACTAAAGCAAATTCCATCTAGCAGCTACAGCAGCAGCAACTGGAGACTGACTTACCGAAAACTGCTTTTCCCCTGAATGACTGTAATAGTTTGTCAGATGTCTAGACAAGGCACAGACCACTTAGTATTGCTGATGTGTCATACTAAAATTTAGAACGTAAATCACAATCTCTCAGGCTGCACACAAACTAGCAAGTAAAATACCTCAAGGGGAGGATTTTAAGACACCAAGAGAAGCTCAGACCTTCCTACTAACAAAAGCCAACACAAGCAGGATGCCTAACTTCCTTGGCTTTCAACACCTCTGTGGATTGCAAGATAAAACTAAATTATGAGCTTTGCAAAAGAATCCTCATTACATCTTTTCATAATTTTGAAATTTTAAGCCCCTTAAAAATAAAGATTTAAATTAATTTATATAACGGCATAACCAATCACTGCATCTCTTCCAGCCATCTTCTATCAGGCCAGGCAGTCAAATGCTATCCAAGCTGCCCTGAGAAACCACACCTCTGAGCCTAACATCTGAGTTTTCAACTGGAACTATCCAGGGTTCCCTTCAGCCATAGGCTCAAAGAGGTACAAATACTGAAGGGTTCCAGCAATTCAGATGACTATTTTTGTCACCAAAAGGAAATCCTACCAAGACTCAAAATCTGGGGTTTTTAAAGACCACAGTTGGCTTTGAAATAAATCATCTTATGGTAAAAAACAGGTAAAATTGTCCTGAGCTGCCCCTTAAGATTTTTTCCTCCATTTAAATTCAACTGAAGTTTCTAAGAAATGTTCTTCATGAGCCCCGTTATCAAGCACAGGCTGATCATTGTATTTACTTCTCAACTGTTGCAAAAATAAAACACAAGCGCATCTTTCTACTCCTCCCATTTGCAGAAATATGCAGGGACAAAAATATTTTACAGTTTCTTTTTCTGCTATTACAAAGCTATAGCCTGAACACACAGGACCTAAGCACCTGCAATCCCCCGTGCAGTCACATGTGGATGTTAAGCTTCACCAGGAGTAATAAATCTTAGGATTGAGCTCAAAGTTCAGTTCAGTAATTTTAAGTTGGGTTCAATTGGCTGAATACAGACTTCTTTGTCACTTTGAAAAGCACTACCAAAATCTACGGTTGTTCAGAATAGGGGCTGATGCACATCTCCACTCAAAGTTTTTGCCTTCCTTTCTTTTATACGGGCTTTGAGGTCTAGCTTCCTTCAGAAGTGTGGAAACGTTGGAGGAAGGGGTTTGAATCAGATGTTTTTAATTCCAGTGGTATAACCCAATTCGCTTCAATGCTCCTTTTTCATAAACAGCTTTTTCTACACTGCAATTAAGGAGAATTTATTTCTTTTTAGTCTTTCATCCAGCTCGATTTCTCATGGCCTGAAATACATACTACATCTTCCGCAATGCGTGAGGTCTCAGAAGGAAAAACGTCCCAGGGTCAGTTTTCATTAGCAACGGTTTTCAATATGCTTGGAGTTCTGTCTCTCTGCTCGCACTTTCATGTAGTTTTCCTTTCTTACAAGCAATTATCAAGAATTAATCACAAATGTATTGTCTTTGATTGTAAATATCATCTTTCCTGGTCAAAATTGCTGCATCTTCAAAACTGGGATCCTTTTTTCTTGCAATCTTCTCCTGACTTCACAAACTCCCTGTATAAGGATGTGTCCTGTGCTCTACTACACTTCATTAATTCACTGCTTTTATCGTCTCTGCTGCTGGATGTTATTCTCCAATCATGTTTAAGCTCCTAGCTAGCATCATCATATCTTTGGGTTTTGCATACTGCCACAAGGCAAAAACAAGCAGTTCTGCCCAGTCTGCAGTCTTGCAGATGCAGCTGTTAAGTTAATTGCCTCTAGTCTGCAAGCAGAAAGTTTAAGGCCTCATATACATTGCATCCTGAACCATGTTGTCTTTGTAACAGAACTGCTTAAGCATGGTTTTGCCTGGACAGAATTACTATTTAATACCCCTCCAGGAAACACAATTTGAATAAGAGTTTCACACAACTGGGCCTAAAGGGAAGTAATACATATTTTATAAAACATACTTTTTACATTAAACTTTCAAAAGCATTTCCAGAGTTTAGTCAGAGCCTTAAATTAGCGGTATTTACTTTAACACCAACATAGTTAAGCACCCATCACCATGTCCAAAATAAGCACCTATCTTTGGAAGTTAAACTTGGCCACTAAATTCTATTCCAAGTGGAAATCATATATGAAACCATATTTCAGTATGAACAAAATTTGCAACTAAACATTTCACCTTTTTAAACAGAGGTGCACACACACACACTTCACAGTAGTAAAAAGCTTTTGTAGAACCTTGTAACTTCAAGTGTTTTTTCACTGCGAAATATTAGTTCAAATCAATGATATTTGCTTACCAGTGCATTAAATGCCACTGGTTCATTACTCGTTTTTAAAATCGTGTCCGTTTCATGATTCTGCAAAGATCCAATGAGGACTAGCAATACTAAATAGTATGAAGGGCAGTATCTGATTGCAAACCAAGAGTATCTGCAGCATTCAAACTGTGGTATCCCAAGATACGCTGTCCGCACAAAACACATCATACTGTATTAGGCAAGGTAGGGCAGCCTGGATACCCACGAGAATAGAAAAATCCCACAATATGTTTCCTACAAGATGCACTGGAAATTGCAGTGAATACATACCACACCACCTCTGCAGGAAATCAGGATGGGACTGACTGGGAGCTATTAATTCCAGGGAATGAAATCCTTGCCGGAGCCAGGTGCATCTGCACAGAGCTCCAAGGAAAGGGATTATGAGATTGGCACAACATTAGAATAGGGGGAGCCACTCATATACATGTGATCTGGCTATGACCTAACAACTCCTCTTGAAACTAGGGGTTTTGGAGTAGGCATGGAGAGGCATTGGATCTATATCAAAGCAGTTCAGGTCTGCTGTGGAAAGGGCTCATAAATAAATAAAGTTAGATCCAAGCTGACTCTTTGCAGAATAGGGATCACTAAGGCCTCTCTAGATAGCACACCTCGAGACCAACAGAGTTCGTTAACTTCAAGCCAGGCAAAAGCAATTTTACTTCCCAGACTAAACTGATCCTAGCACTGCTATGCCATACTTGCACAGCACTAGGTGTTGGGTAGCAAATTCCTGCGAAAGTTCTCTTTGCATCATGGCAAACATCTGCAGTCTGTGACACAAGATAATCCAATCAAGAGGAATCAAGAATTGACTACAGAGATACCATTCACTTCAGCAGAAAGAGAAAATACTTTATACACAGAAAGTTCCACAGTAATCAGAGCAAAAAAGGGCTGGATAAATGACACTGGACTGTACACGTTAAACACTCTTTTCTAGCATCTGTAGTAATGATTGCAAGTCTTACCAGCTACAGGTACCGCTGCTAAGCCTTTAAGTTATTCCTCCAGTGCAAATGCTAATCCATATATGCCTTTCCACTCACACAGCTAAAACAATGCTTTGATAACCTCACATCTTAGCTACTCAACCATCTCCAGTCTGGCTTCCTATTTCTAGGAATATGCAGAAGTCACAACACAGGATGTCTGGTTATAAGGCTTGGACAGAAAAGTAAAACAGAATGAAACATAGGAACTGCTATATTTCTCTCATTTCCAGGTTGTCTTTAATACTGACAGATCTTCCACAATCACAGCAAAATTGTTATTCATTGACAGCCATAATTTAGAATCCTCTATTACATATACATAGCTTAGAAACTACAAAGCATAAGGATAATTTATGCTGACTTTAACACAAACTGTAGAATTTCACCCAGAAGTTCCTGTAGATGAGCCCAGAAATCTGTAGGGGAATTGAAGCACGCCTTCTGGAAAGGCCTCCAGCCTTGATTTGGATGTTAGCTAAAAACCAAAGCAATCCATTCCTTTGTGATTTGTCCCTATAGCCAATTGCCCTTGCTGTTAAACACACATGCCTATTTCAACTCCCGTCTTTCTCATTACTGCTTCCAGCTATCAGGTTTTTTGCCTTTGCCAGACTAGACCTTCTCATTTACCTGCATAGGGGTGAAGGCAGTAACTTTCCAGACTGGCTAGTAAATTCAGGACAAGCAAGCTAAAAATTGCATGCCCAGAGACTTAACTCTTGTTTCCAGTAGTAGCATGGCAGGAAGCAGTATGCAACAGTACTGGTACCACAGGGTAAATGAGTTGGGTCTGGGAACAGATAGACAGCATGAGAGGTCCACTGCCAAGTGGGGAATCTCACAGGAGGTTGATGCAACTTGGCTGGGCTTCCTACTTATCTGGCACTCTAGGAATGCTAGTGACCAGGAGCACTACAAACAGGACAAGCAAACTAGAGTAAGGCAGTTACGTGGCCGTTGGTATGCAGATGAGACAGATGCTACGCGTGGAAAACGACCTACAAATGGAGACAAGGCGTCACAAGATGTGATCCCCTATCCCTGCTGTGGCAGCCAGACCTAGAACTTCAGCAAGCTCTGCTCAAGCAGAACTCCTGAGGGGGGATGCTGCAGCCCAGGTCCCAGGCTGAAGGAGGCCAGGACCAGGAGGTGGGTTCTGATCAAGCTGCCACAGGGCCAGGTGAGAGAACTGCAACAAATCAGGCATCAGGGATGATGAACTGGAAATCAACAGAATACTTGAAAAGAGTCTGCAGAGTTAGGAGCCCCAGAACTAAGACAGCAAGAAGGAAGCTATGAACTGAGGCAAAACTGGATTGGGAAACATATGTGATCTCCTAAAGAGGGTGGAAGCTGGAAGACTGTGACTTCTGACAGGAGGAGGAAGGCTCCATCTCCTCCTGATGTTGTTCATCGCACAATCTGTTTCAGGGCTCTGGCAACAGAGGAGGAGGAACAAGTTCTATCAATAATAGAAGACTGCAGGCAGGACACCTCGGGTCATCAGAGCAGGACCACGGCTAGGAAGGGCTAGAATCCATGAGCTTTAGGACTCGGCAACTCTTACATGGTGATAAAGTGGTACTGTCTGCTGGCCAGAGAGGTTTGCTTACTTGCCCAAAAACCATATTCATGCCATTGCAAAAAGACTGCCAGGACTCATCCAATCTGCTGGCAGCTATCCCTTGCTGTTCATTCATGTGAGCAACAGTGACACGTGTCATTCACTTCTAGAAGTATGCTGCTAGCAAAAGAAAGCTCAGAGGGAAAGTGGATCTGTTCATAAACGGGGGGGACAACCTAGTGACAGAAAACACAAATAGAAGTGTTCTACGTCTTTTTTGCCTCTGTCTTCACAGAAACTTGATCCTAGAACTCTGCAGGCCAGCGTGCCTTGAAAAGGAAAAAAGACAGCCAACGCTAGGGGAGCAACAGGTTAGGGACTACTCAAAGAAGCTGTAGACATTCAGATCCATGGGGCTGATGGGATTCATTCAAGAGTACTGAAAGGCTGGCAAATGTGACTGTGACCTCTCTCTATAATCCACAAAAAAAGTAGACCACTGGGGTCAAAGAGCATTAATCAGGGTAGAGAGGCTAATACTGTTCAGTAGCTTCATCAATAGGCTCCATGATGTCACAGAATGCACCCTCAGCAAACTTGTGGACAATACTACATTTTGGGGGTGGAAAGAGCTGATAACTCTAACAGATCGAGCTTCACTTCAGAGGGACCTGAATAAAGAGCATTACAGAGCAAAAAAACCGAAAGCCAAAGTAAGAATAGATACTAGATTAAAAGAAAATTCAAAGAATATCTTGCAGCGTCTTTTCCGAGTCTATCTACCTGTTTTATGTAGACTCTGCTTCTTTTCATTTTGAAGATTATCCTTTTGTTCTTGGTTTTCCTCATTCTTACTGTCCACACTAGCTTCAATCCCCATAGCTCCAGGGGACACTAAGGCTGGAACAGTTGGCTGCACTGTGAAAACAAGTGGAGGAGGAAGAAGAAAAAAAAAAAAAAAAAGGAAAAAAAATCAGACATATGCTGCAAAAGATACAAAGCAGTAACTACTCCTTATTAACATTGCTACACACGAATTTTGTACTCAGTCTTCCTGAATCCCTCATTATTCTTTCCATTCATTCCTTCTTAAGCATTTCATCTTCCACAGTGTGCCCTTACAAGATCTAGGATGGTGTGGGATCTAGTCCTAATTGTTTAACCAGGTCACTGCACATTGAGTGGGAAAAGATAAAAAGGATTACCTCTATCTAATGGTCTTTCTGAAGAAAGAGTAGCAGAAGAAAGTTTCCTTCTAAGTAAGGTAAGGCGCACAGTCTGTCCTGTGCTACGCAGTGCCTCTACCACTTCTTGGTTGGTATAATCCTGAATATTGACTCCATCAACCTAAGACAAGAAAATGTCACGTTATATCAATGACGTTACGGTCTTATGCTGTACCTTCACTGTAAGCAGTGACCACATTATTTTTTGCAGAAGTTAAAGGGTAATTCACCCTAAGATAGTATTATTTACAGAAGAATCTCACTAAATCATTTCACAAATTAGACAATATTTTCAAAAAGCATTTTAAAAAGAAAACACTACAGTGAGTTATTTTGTGTTCACGGGGAAATCACAGAACAGGAATCGACTAATCTGATGGAAGCATCCCCCCCGCCAATTTTTTCGTTTACAAAGAGCAGCTTGACAAGTATTGTGGATGAGGATTCCCAGGAAAAGCAGTCAAAGTGAAAGTCGGTTTAGTTCATAATCCCTGTTCGTTTTTCCTACATTCCTAACATGCCCACACACAAACCTGTGAAAATAGCTGTGTGTTTAATCCACCCTGAACAGCCTAATTCTGAAAGGGATTCAGATGTTTCAGTTTACATCGAAAATACACCATTCACCTCACTGTTACATCATGCACCAGTAGGGCTTTCTCCTGCAAAGCCACAGACAAAAGCACAAGGCTGCATCAGATTTTGCTCTTGTAAGGAAGACGCTGACTTTGGGAGATCTGGCACAGCGCACATCTTGTAAGTAATTTTAAATCATATCTCTATGCAGATTATTTTGTAAAACGAAAAGAGTGTGTAATTCATTCCTGTTTGTACTGTGGATACAAAATTAGCTATTACTCAGTTCACTATTATTCAGTGCTTTTTAATTCTTCTATGTTTAAAGCTTGGGTTTTTAAACCTAAATTGTGACTTTTAATATTTTGATTGTATCCACACTATGCTATACACTCATTAAGGACCATAAACAATGTTGACACTTTCTGCAAAACCTTAACCATCCTCAAACTCCATTGTTTTCAACGGAAGCCGATACTGCTCATCTTTATAATTTAGGCCGAAAGCCAAGACTCTTCACTCTGGAAACAGTTCAGTCCAAATGCTTGCTTATTTTATAGCTAACTACTATTTACTTCTTCTTTGAATATAAAATAATATTTTAACCACAGCTAATCTAAGCTCTTTTCCATTACAGTCATCTCCCTAAATAAACAAGAATCACCAAATTCTTCCCTCTGCAAAGCAGACAAGGTTTGTTTAATTTTACAAAGACTTTACTACATTGCTTTTTTTTAGTCCGGATGTACATAATGGAGCATTAGTTCTACAGTAACGTATGAGCAAAATTTTTACTTACAGCAACAATTTTGTCATGAACTTGAATTTGGCCATTATGGTCAGCAGCACTACCAGGTATTATATTTTTCACAAAAATCCCTGAAGGTTCTGTTGGGGCAAGGGAGGAGGAAAGAGATAAACAAGACAATCAATTAACTTGTTTCTTTTCTTAATAAGTTTTTATTTACAGCCTTTTCCACATACTTCACTCCACACAGTCATGATTCTGCAAACTACTGACACTCGCACGTACCATTTATGTGGCTTGACTGTTAAGAACGACTGAAAATCTCCAAGAGGAAAAAACAGCATTGATACAAGCACCTGTATACTGACCTCTATAATTTTTTCTTAACGTGGCTCACAGAAGGCCACCTCCTCCATGGATTTGTCCTTGTGCTTACACAGGCTTTAAACCACGATCGCTGAAGTCTATGCTGCATTTGATTTCAATAGGACTACCTAAGCTAAAAGTGAAGTATGTGCTCAAGTACTTTGATCAAGGCTTCAATCTATCCTCTTACAGCTAAAGAACTTAGTATTTTAAATCTTAATGAAAAAGGAGAAACATGGAAATCAGAAAAGCTATCCTTTGTCATACCGGAAGTTTGGTAACTAATTCTAACGTCTAATTAGAACCAAGGAATAAAAAAAATTAAAAAACCACAACATAAACCACAGCAAAAACAATCATCAGTTGAAACATTAATCCTTGCCTTCCCACTCCACAATAAATATGACACACTGATCTTTAATCTTAGTGAATCTTGACACGTCATCCATCCTCTTCTCACTAACCTTCCTCAGACATGCAAACACCCACCTGTCCAACCTGCTTGATCCATGCTCAGCAAAGCCCCTCTGCTAGTGCTGCAAACCCCACTTCTCCCATGCCTCACATGGGCTCCTCCCCAACCCAGTTGTTCTCAGTGCTCTCTACACTCGCCTGCGAACCCCCAAGGGGCAACACAAGAGGACGTCCTGGGAATTAAGAGGGCAGGATAAGCAACCCCAGTTGCATCACGCTTTCTCCGTTCCCAGAATATTTTCTCGAGTCCCGCAAGGAAGGGGAAGGGAGAAAAAAAACACTACCTCTTTGGGCAAAACCAGATATTCAGTAGAGTCAATTTTAAACAGGTTATCATTTGTGGAAACAATAATTGAAAGACCAGTTAATAGCTCTAATATATAGTGGATGTAGAAAAAAAAAAAAACTGATTCCACGTCCCAATACCCAAGCACCGATATTTTAATCTGTTCCCAGAATTCAGACACTGAAACAGCCATCTGCCACAAAAAAGTAAATCACCTTGTGAAGGTGGCATAAGAGCCTCTGTATCGCCTGCCTGGCAGAGAGATGGACTGGTTAATCTGATTGATCATTTCCATCCTAACACCAACAATTCATTAAATAAATGAAAGTGCATGTTGAGCTATTTTGTATGTACTGAAGACACCATTCAAAAATTGATGTGATCTGCAGACATCTGATGCTCTGTTTTAAAACTCTTCTTAAAATGTATCATCTAAATTGTTATATGTACTGTGGAGCAAAACAAGCAACACTGAAGACAGAAAGCTGACTACCCTGGAATCCGTACATGCATGAACTGTCTGTTACAGTCTAAGTCTTGCACAGTTATGATCTAAGCACATGAGATTTGCAGTCCAGTCATTTGATGAGAATCAATTTTTAGGCTCACTACAACTCTTAAACAATTTTGTGGCTGAATTTCACTTTGCAGCAAGCTCTCCGAGTATCTTTCCGCAGATTTTGTACGTTATGCTGTTTCAAGGAAGTGCTATCCATTTTCCTGTTAGCAAATAAAGAATATTTGAGACGTCTCTGTCCTAGACTTTCCTAAACCACATAAAACCCACCTGTATCACATAGGCCAGTATATCCAACAATTGTTATCCCCAGGCTTTGCCCGTTCTTTTTTATAAGTTCAACATCATAGGTCTCAAAAAGGTCAGTATTATCCTATAAATAAAGCATAAGAAAATAAGGCAGTTTATAATTTCTCAGTACCTTTAGCAAACTGCAGGTTAAACTCTTCAAAAGTGAGCAGTGATTTTGATGTTCCTACTTTAAGGTCATTACTTGCTTTTGAAATTCTTTGCTACTACTTTTTCCACATACCTGTCAGAGGCATAACATTTATATTTTATTGAAAACAAAGGTTTTCATTAGATTGCTCAGGGGCCATTTTCCCTTGGATTCCACTGCCACTTGGCAACAGCAAACTTCTCAGTCCAGCCCAAAAGACAACAGAAATGCTGAATGCCCTGCAAATTTCTTCTCTGCCCTTTATCTGTTAGTCCTGACACAAGCAGTGCTATGAGTCCACCTGCCTGAGATGCTTCTATTGGGCAGTTAAGAAGCAAAAAACTATTATACATACATTTCTGTCGGGGGGGGGGGGGAAGATGTTTATCTCTCTTTGTCATTATCTATTAAGGAACTGAGGGATACCAGGAAAACGATCCCATAACCCAAATAGGTTTCATACCCTGAATTGAAAGAAATCACACATAAACATAGTGGCACACCTCTACCATGGAAGGAGTTCTCTACCTAAATGCGTATGGGAGACCATGTAGATGCTTAAGTGTACTTTTTGTCTTCATGCTAGACACCAAAATCGGAACTATACCTTAACGTCAATTTTATGCACATGAGCTTAAGAAGTTTGATATGGCCCTATTCTGATCTGATCTCCACCAAACTGCAAAGAGCACTGGAAGCCTCTGGAATGTCAAAGGCAACGTGAAGTGAAAGATGCATTAATTTGCATTCAATGAAAATTAATTTTAAGGCCTAACAGAAAAAGAGAGAATATTATATAAATGCTTTATTGTTGAACTAATGAGAAGATTTCTCATTAAAAAAAATACTTGGGGAGGGAAAAAAAAGGCAGCACATAACATGACCTGTTCTCTGGTCTCTGAACCCTCTGCTTATTCCAATCACTAACAAAACCTAAAAGTCATGAGCTAAGATTACAATGGCATCTGATCTTACTCTGGAGAAGCGTACAGAAAAAAGGTCCTCCAAAAGTTAGCTTCATTATGTCCCACCATGCAACTATTCTACTCTGACAAGTAAAAATCAGAAGTACAAGACAGAATACACACAGGATGAGTTCAGGATGAGGCCGCCCGAAAGGCACTGGTGATACAGAAGAGAAAAATGATCAAGCACATATATTCCCCCATGCTAGTATGTCAAGGGATAAATTAAAATATATGAAGGTGTTCATTTTCAATAATCAATCTGATTATACCAATGAGATCAAAAACAAGCACATGAGCTTAGTAAGGCGTGTTGAAGGCGATGAAGAAGTCAGGAGGGCTAGTATCACTGCTAACAACATTAACATGGAGCTGGAAGAAGGAAAAATTTATTGAGAAGACAGCAACCAAAAGAAAAAATTAAATCAAATGCCAGCCAAATGTCACCTACATTAAAAGTAAGGCAAAATTATGGTTGTGCCTATTTCACCGTTAGCTGAAAGAGAAATCAGTAGCAGCTATCTCCTTTCTTGTCACACCTCCCTCCGCGAGTTGGCTGCTTAAGCGCTTTTCAACTCTCTTGCTCCATAAGACGCTGACAGGGATGAAGACAGTTTTTGTGCTCTGTCACTTGTCTTTAGGAGAGGGAATCAAAACAGCAGTCGAGCCTTTAGTGACATCTGAAATGGAACTACGGTCTCGAGAGTCCTGCTGTTCTGGCAATTGGAAGTTCTTCGCCGCCACTGCTCTAGCTCTGCAGAAAAACTCCCTGAGGAATGTTACTGGCAAAACGCAAGGATTTTTTAAGTGAAGGCTGGAAAGATCACGGTACAGAGTCTTAAATACAGTCAGCACAAGTAGGCTGCTAATATTGCAGGCAGTATCTTGCAGAGCACAAATAGCATGACTGTTTCCTTGTGCGTATACACAGAGAGAGAAAACTGACCAAAAATTAAAAATGCATTTCTGATTTGTAAAATAACCCTAAGAGGAGGGAAAACACAGAAGAAAAGAAAAACTTTTGCTACTCCAAAGCTTACAGCCAGTGAAAGTGCTCAGAAATCAGAGGGAAATATCAGATTATTGCAGAAAGCTCTGTTGTGAATCAGACACAAACAGAAAGGTGGAACAAGAAAATTATAAGTAAATTAATAAATACATTCAGACTAGCCACCACTCTTGACTTCAGCAAATCTATCATCACGGCAGAAAGAGGGATTTCTTCATATGTAAATGTGCAGGCCCCATCAGTTTAGAAAGCAACAGATGACATTCAGAAAGAAATAGATGCAGTTATAGGGAGAATAATTTTTTTTTTCAAATTGCACAGCAGGAATAAGGAGGACACTGAAAAGACACCCAGAAAGAACATTACAGAAAGGCTGCAGTATCTGTGAGGCTCGGGGTTGATCAATGACACAAACCGTTCAACAAGTCAGATCAGTCTTTGAAGAAAGGAAGAGAGAAAGATAGTATTTTGTACAGGAGACAGCAATCAGAACCATGTCATTTTTTCCAAATACAGGCCTTGGGAAATGTGACACAGCCGGAAAAAAAGTGCTTCACAACTATGTTAATTTTCTGGGAATGCCTTTTTTTTCCTCCAGAGTATTAGGTAAGATGGGTCCACTTTTAAGACTCTCACCTTAGAGTATATGGCTTACCCCTTCTCCATCTCTCTGCCACTCAAGCTACCTACTACAGCAATCTCTCTTCTGAGAAGAGCTTGTGAAGGACCCACAACGCTTTACCGCCTCTTGGCTTCATTTACAGTAGCCTTTCCAGAGAGAGAGATACAGCTTTCTCTCCTTCCCAAAGCTCATGGCTGCCTTTACAGAGACTGGGCCCAACAAGCGAGAAGGCAAACATGAGACAACGTGACTGCTAGTCTCACCTTTAAAACTGGTACTTTAAAAAAACAGCTCTTCACTCATAAGTTATATTCAAGAAACCAGTCAAGAGAGAAAAGGCTACTCGGATTCTACACCTAAATCTAAGCAGCACAGCAGTAGCAGATGGTGCACAAGCACAGCTTTGTTTATGTTTCAAGACCTACTGTACACTTAGTGTAGCATTTGTTGATTTTAATTACTCAAAACTGAAAAGAATGACTTCAAAAACAAGAGACTTTGATATGACCATGATAAGATTTGCTAAAACAAGTTTCAAAATTTTTAGATATATTTCCTATCACAGACAGTAGCGTAGACTATGAAAACATTACACTTATGTTTCATAAAAAGATGATTGTGCTGAATAATTCTGCTCTGGCCACAGCACTAGATTTTAGACTAGGGAAATTCACATTCAAGTTTTAAATCCACTTACAAATGATTGATTAGCAAAAATGTAACGAGCTATGAAAGAGAACTAAGAGTGCCATTTATTGATAATGTTTATGGTCTCGGTAATGAAATCACCCACTCTGAAATAAATTCTATAAGGCTGGTCATTCTGACCCCAAGATTATAGGTATTTATAGCACACTGGAGAAAGGGAAAAATTATAGAAGGCAGGGCTAAAGTAATCACCACTTAAAAACACATATATGATACTGGAAGCTCAAATGAGGAGAAGTACTTTAGGCCTCATGAACGCTCCATTCTCCTCCTCCTTTCTGATCATAAGCCACAAACATACTTTAAAATGTCATAAACAAACATCAAACACTTACATTCCCATTCTGAAAGAAGGGTAATGTACTAACTGGCCAGCTCACAGGAGTTGGTGGGGTCTCTGAAATTTCACACTTCGGGTCTCTTGCAACCATCATCCTAACAGAGTTCCCACAGTTCCTCAGCACTTGGGCAACTTGTTCACTGGTCATTCCTTGAACATTGGTCCCGCCAATCTGTAAGATGTGATCTCCTGTCCGGAGCCTCCCATCCTTCAAACATAAACAAAATTGCAAAAAAATATTTCCAGTCTGTAAAAAAACCAGCTCTTTAACATTACAAAATCGATACTGTGTACAGGCATCTTCATGGCCAGGTCAGCCAATGCATGCAAATACCATATAATTAACCAGCACTGCAACATAAATAATTCAAGGAAGTGCTTGCACAATTGAGGACACTTTTTTTCTACAGTTGTTAACAGTGGTACATCAACCTTTTAAATACCAAGCAAGATGAACAGGTTGAATAGTACTACTCCTAAGCAAGTGGTTATGTTTCTCAGTAGAAAAAAGAAAAAAAAAAAAAAAAAGACCAACAGTGTTTTATAATCTCACAGTCTGTTAGGTATTGCTGTTTCATACAATAATCCTCACGGAACAGAGGTCCGAATAGGAAGCCCAGCATTTTGATTTTGGACTCTTTAGGGAACCTCCTAATACTTGTGTATCAACCTTGCAATTCTTTTCTCATATGACCAGCTGCTACTCAAGAGAGTAATTCCACTGAAGGTAACAAGACTCCACACACACAAACCATTTTTACATGATAATTAAGATTCATACATCATTATTTCTATTATAAGCAAGCATTCATGGGACCAAATCTTCAGCTGGTATTGATCAGCACAGCTGCACCATCTTAGGCACACTGATTTACACAGCAGTCATAGTGGTGTTATTCCTAAGACTAAACCCAAACTCATCCAACTTTTAACATACATATATATATATGGATGCTTATTATTTCATGTTTTTAATGATCTCTCATTCAGCTGAGAATGATGTGCAAGTTCTTAACTTACACGTGTCATTTGTAGCCAGAGCACTTTATTCCTTACAGTAAAACAGGTGTTACACAATAATTAAGAGACGCTTATTTATACATGACAGGTTCAGAGAGAAGCAGTTAAGCAAAAGCTAATATTTTCCAATAAAGCTCTTTGAATCTCCAGTTTTCATTTCTGTTCCATACTAAAAAAGTCTTAGGCTGCCTCTTTTTGTACGTTACTAGATCTTGTTTGCATACTTAGGGTTCCAGACCTCAAATGTCACAACATGTTGTGACCAAATTCACATTAAAAATCCAAATTCTGTTTGCTATTCACGTGTGCTACTCCAGAGATGCGGCAACAGGCAGCACTGGGTCTTTGAAGACCAGCAAACCAAGGCTGCAAACCGTACCCGTGCAACTTTAAAATAGATACCACTACCTTCAAAAGGCTTACACTGATCCCAAGCATCAACTTGAACTGCTCAGATGGCGAGACACAGGCCTTAATCCCTTTAAAACCAAAACCGGGATAAAGACAGGACATTTTTAATCTGTGCACTGAATCTTGCAACACAATTACTTCAATGGCACAGATTCTCTTGCCTGAGAATTGCTTCCAGAGTTTGTCCTTACAGATGTTGCCAAATGTATCAAGTTTTACAGAGAATATGCAAAACCATTAGGAGTGTTTGTCCCCCCAGACTGACCACAGGTTGAAAGTATTGAGAGTATTAGAAAGTTGGACAACTTTTCAAAATTTCTGGATTTTCTACAACGTTAGAAAAGCCAAAACACGTCTGAGAAACAACTTAACGCACATCGGGTAATGACTTTTTCCTCAATCATACCTTTAACATATTTATTTGTAGTGTACGCACTGGCATTCAGACTCCAATGCTACCAGCTCCCTTTTGTTTAAGTATATTAGTTTATTTAAGACAGTCAAAAGCAGTTAATTATACTTTACAATCAAACAAGAAGCGACATAACATAACAAATTACCCGATCTGCCAATCCCCCAGGAACAATCGTTCTTACAACCACACCACTCGACCTTCCTCCTACAATTCCAAAGCCTAATCCCGAACCGTCGTTTATCAGCTCAACATCTTCAACGTGGCCCCAATGAATCTGCAATTAATAAAAACAGGAGATTTTAATTGCAGTTGATCTTTAATGTTTCTCACTTTTACATGTAGTGGGAATGCGGAGAATTAATCAAAACAATTTTCTGTCTCTCTCTGCTCCATATATTGGAGATGGACTGGATTTTGGTCAGCCCACTTAATTTCCTAATAAAAACTCAATGGGATTTCTCATCTGGTTTTTAACATACATTTTGTCCTTTACTTTCATAACAGGACACTAAGAAAAAGCAATTCTAAGATTTTCTTGCCAAAAAGAAAACTATCATTTCATTTTCTCATAAATCAGGAAAGGAGGAAAAAGTGGAGGAATGAAGCTCACATTGGCCTAGCTTCCATTTACTGTTGCCCAGCTTCTTATTTCTGTTATTTCACTTATACTCTAAACACCCTAAACGCTAGTACACGCTGAATTAACAGCGCAATACAAAGTTTTGCCATACTGAACTGGAAGCAGGTATCCAAGCTACATTGTATCATGACCTTGTGTTCTGCAAGACAATCTCAAAATAACAAAGCTGTTAAGCAACCCAAATGCAGCCAATGTTGCTGTCAGATTAATATCTCATAGAAACCAAAATGGAGCAAAGTAGGCAGATTTAAGTCTTCTGTGAATAAAGGATTTATTAGCATACTGAAAATCTTTGCCAAAGCCAGTTAAATATCATAAAAGAAGTTTAAAGACCCCCTGTAGAGATATATATTTGTATTTTATTTTGTTAGTCTGTTCAGTGCAGAACTTTCAATGAAAAAGCAGTTAAAGTTTAATTCTTTAAAATTTTCAGCGCAATAAACAATATTGATTATCCACTAAAACCTTCAGATTTCACTAGCTCTGTAATAATCATGAGGGAAATAATTACTGAGAATCAGAAAAAGCAGTACTCTTAACCAGATTTTCATGAAAACCTACTGGCATAATAAATTAAGATTCCAATATTGCAAACCCTGGATTAAGGTGTGCAGTTCAACCAAATTCAGGGAAGCCATCTGGATCATATGGTTTGAACACAGACACAAGTTTAGCCCTAGCTTATTATAGCTCCAAGTGACAACTGCTCCTTGTTCAAAAAACGAAAAGGGTTCACAATGAAATTTGCAGATTCAAAAAAAAAAAAAAAAAAAGATAAACAGGAATTCAGAGATTCCCTTAACAGACTTTTTTTTTTTTTTTAAACAAAGACAAAGCTTTCTGTTTTGAGCAAATCAAGTTTTAATAGGCTGGGATATTTCAAGCAGTGCTCAAGATAGGCTATGTTTACCCTCTTTTAAGATGTAATCAGAGCAACATCTTTAATTGCTGAGCACAAGAAAGTTTCAGCTGGGTATAGTCATAAATCACTTTACTCAGCCTATGTTGAACAGGCCCTGCTGCTAAAAATACGTTGATCTACTAAAGCTTCTGCTAGCCCATAGAAACCCAGGATCTATTTTATAACAACTTCATGCAGCTTTGCAATGGAAGTATTCTACTTATTGCATGATCAGTCTCAATCAAATGCCATCACATATAAAACCTGATTAAAAAAAAAGAAGAAAAAAAGAAGTAAAACTAGCTAACAAACAGTTACAACTATAAAAAGAGTCCATCATAGTTCAAAACCTGGTTTTCACCGTATTGCAACAACTCACAGTCTCAGGTGGATTTATATCACTTGGTAAGACAGCTGAAGTTCTGCTGTTTCCTTGAACTGGCTCCCTAGCAACAACCAGATGTAAAGATCCTGTGGATTGTTGGAGGAGCGCAATAGCGTGCTGATGGGAAATGTTCTGATCCAATGGGGTGCAATTAATGGCCAGTATGTGGTCATTTTCCTTTAGTCTTTGATCCCTTAACAAAACATTAAAAGAAATTTTAAAATGCAGCACAGTATCTTCATAACAGGCTTGTGTAATCTAAATAGGAACATGCAAAGTATACCGTTATGCAAGGTTAAATGATTTATATAAAGCAAAATCTTTTTATTAGACTGTCTTCACCAATAGAAAAATTACATGTCATCCACACTGTACCGAAAAGACCAACCAAATCAAATTTTGTTGCAACACTGCCACGGTATACTAGTTTGCTAGATTTCTTCCTTTGCTTCTATTCAAAATACAGTGAAATTCCTCATTCTTTCTTGATTAGGTTGAGTTACAGGGCAGAAAATTCAGTTTTTGCAGTTATATAATTCTTCATTACTGTCCGCACTATGTGACACTATCTCCAAGTATCCAAAACTCAGGCTATGATATTGTTTCATTATCATTATTTAACCTCAAGATATTTATATTGTACTCAAACAGAATTTACAGTATCAAACTTCAGACATCAAACTTTCTTCAGGCAATAGAACAGCTCAGCTTACATTATACCTATAGAATAAATAGCATACTATAATAGTATAAATCTCGCAGTTAATTCACCCTAGCAATGAATTTAGACTTTTGACAAGAGACAAACAATCATTCATCTGCTTTGTTCAATATTCATTCTGAGCACGAGACCAAACTGTTACTTAGACAGACACTGCCTTCAAAGCTCTGTAGGAATCCAAAAAAGTCTCCAGGAGATCTTGCCTCAGAAGGAAAATGGGAAGCATGCTGGGGAAACTTATAAAAACCTCAAACAATATAACTGCACATCTTAACTAACACATTTTAAACTTAATTTTTATCATGCAATATTTAAGATCTTTCCCTGAAACCTCTTTTTTTCAGGCACTAACCATATTTTAGATTCCCTCATCAAAGAAAGCGAGCAGCAGGTCATCAAATCCTAACGTGAGATATTCACCCTCCTTTGACATCCGGATCAGTCCATCTGTCTCTGCTTTGAAAGAGCCTAATATGCTTTTCTTTAAGTGCTCTATGGTGTGTTCTCTGTGGGCCCATAGCCATTATCATTCCAACCTCTCCCCACTCTTTTTGTCATCCTGTGTTGGCACTTCCTGACATGTGTTATTTAAAAAGTGACACCAGTGACTTGAAATCTAGACACATTTTCTTCAAACATAATTCCAAGCACTGTATTTGTCTCATGCCAACTCTTGTGGTTTTACAACCACATTTTATTTTTAAAGGATTGCTCTGTCTTTTGTTGTTGGGCTAAAACCCACAGACAATACGGGGGAATACTGCCTGAAGCCTTGATTCTATGATGACATCTGTTCAGGGATTTGTCAGGAGGACTGGATCTAAATTTACACAGGAAAAACAGTAAATCCAACTATAAATAAAGTATTGTCATATGCACATAAATAAAGAAACAAGGGGGAAAAAATACTCCAGGTATACAATGGATAACATTCTAACAGAGGCTAATTTTATTTTCCTCGTACTCTTTTGTGAGTTTTCTTTGTTTTGTAATCAGTACTCAAGATTCTCTTAAGTGATTCCTGGAAATTCCATTTATGAGTGTCTAGGATATTTAAAACTCATCTGAAAATCTGGTCCCTGAAACATGAGCTCATTTAGTTGAATAGCCAGAACTCAAGCTACCTCCCACAAAATATCCCACCTGATAACCCAGACAAAGATGTTTGTCTGATGAGGTTTTCAATATGAAAATCATGGCTTATCTCTTCATAGAAATACTGCAACTTTAAAATACTACTGTAAAAATCTCACCTGTCAGCTATGCCTCCTGGCTGGACTTCCTTGACAAAGATACCAACTTCTCCCAAGCTGTGTTTCTTAAGGGCAACCACACTAAATCCAAGACCTCCAACAGAAGGCTTTTCTATCTTTATTGATTCTATTTGTCTGCCCTAGTAAAAAAAAGAGAAAAAAGATTTACTAATTTTTAATGCAATAGAATGAGCTAGTTTAAAATTTACGAACCCCACGAGAATTATTCTCCTCCTAAGACTAAACAAAGGCAAAATACTGAATATGTTATTTCTATAAAAGCTCCTCCATTTATTATTTTTAATATAACAGAGTATTGGATATGCAAGCACTCTGAGGTTCTGAAACCTCAGGGAATTTAAGAGCTGCTTTCACACTTCATTCACATTATGAGATGAATTCCAAACTGGATGAAAACTAGGAACAAAGTGCTGTCTAGAGCAATATATTTGGGATTTCTGGAAATACTGCACAGCTAAACTAAATTACTTGTCTTTGGCTCCTTCTGCTTTTAGCGCTGATTTTTAGGTTCATGTTCAAAAGACTGCAGCTTTTAAATAAAGAAATTAATTTCCTTCCCCTCTCTACCATTTCACACTTGATGCTAAAAACATTTGCTTTTCCAACTACCTTTTCAGTTCTAACACAAAATTTCTGGGGTTGTTTACTGGGAAGTATTACTTAGAGAAAGCACTTATATCACAGCTGTTTTATCCAAAATAATGTGCAGTCTTTACCACTAAATCTTTTATTAGATTAGTTAATGACACACTAATGAGAAGAGTTATGCTCAAAATATTACAGTTACATTAAGGTAGTCAATTAGCAACAGTTACTTAATATAGAAAGGCACGACTAACCAATTAAATTAATGGTTCAAAGTAACACAGAACAATACATTCATGGTATAAATGCCAATCCCACACGGGTGAAATGTCTGCACCTGTATAACTCTCCATAAGCATCTGGTACATGCTGCATCTCAAGCTAATGAAATCAGCATCTGTCTGGTGAAGTTAAGAGAAATTAAATGAAGAGTTAAATAAAATATTAAATGCTGGTTCTTTTAATCGTTTGCACTGTTCAGGTATCAACAAAGCCGGTAAGTTTCCAATTCAAAATGTACCTGATGAAAGAGCCTTTTTTCATCCAAGCAAGTTTCCGCAGAAAACGTCCATTTTCAGTCAAGTGTCATCAAATGCCAAAAATGTTTTCTGGAAACTGAAATTTCTTTTCTACATAGGTGTGTTTGACAGAAAGTTAAAAAAACTGGCAAAGAAAAAATTTTCTGTTTTTGACGGTATCTTTCACAGGGAAAAGTTATCCTCAGCAGCTCTAAACTCTTACTGGCTAGGAGGCAACACACTCAGATACACAACAGAAGAGTGTGTTTGGCAATGTACTCCAAAGGCACGCACAAAGTTTGACATTAAAGGAAAATAAGTTTGGTGCACTGAACTAGAGAGCCTTACCTTTGCCATCTGTTGGATGATTGTGTTAAATTCATTAACTCCTAGGCTTGGAATGAAAGTAGATGCTCCTGGTTCAGGCGAATTACTAGGCGCACACAAGCTCCCATTAGCAACTGATTCGTCAGCAAACACTAGTAGCCCTCTCTTAGTAAAATCAAAATCCACTAAACGGTCTGGAGGTATATAATTAAGCTGTTGAAAATGAACAAAGATATAGTAAAACTACTAAAAACACAAGAACAGATTTCCACATATAGGACCCATTGCGAAGATGCTTTAAAAAATTTAATAAAATCAAAATTTTCTAGTTATGAACATTCTGAACATAAATTCCATTATGCCATGGCTATAAAACATCATCTTAGATTTATTTGCTTTTTCATAGTGTTTTTTTTTTAATAGCTTGCAGTAGCATGCATCCAAGTTTTGCAAGGAAGGAGCAGGAACAGATACAGCAACGGTGTGAACAAGGGAAGAAGGGAGAATGAATGGCACAGCCACTGCCATGCCACGCACATAGGAACACACGCAATACGTTTGGAAATGACGGCAAGGTGGCCTCATCCCCCTGAGATCTGCCCCACTATATTGCAGCTGGGCAGGTGCATATTTGCAGCAGGCAGAGATCGCTGCTGCTTATAGTATGCCACGCTAGTCCCCGATTTCAAGTTTGCATTCCTGACAGCTAATTGCATGATGAGAACTGTTCATACAGATGTGTCATCGATCCTTGTGTCCACAAGATCCAAGTGCCAGATGGCATTATAAACCAATCCACACAAGTCCCTTCTGCTGCTGGAGCTAACTCATTTAAAGCTAGCTTGGGTATGTCTACATCAGTGCTTGGCAAAACTTCAAGGGTGGTTTTCTAGATTTTATTTCCCAAAGCAGGTTAACCATGCTTGTACAAGCCAGCAGGAACCAAGTGATGCTGTCTTTTAAAGAGGCAAGATGCTGCCAGTCAGTTGACAAACAGCATTTAGCTTCTGGGAAAAACAAAAGGTCTCTGTTCCCACTGTGTTCAGAACTCAGAGTACTGGAGTTGATGCCTTTTGCAGATGCCTGTCTCAGACTGATGTAGTTCTCAACTGCTGCCTCTTCTGCATACCTTTCAAAGCATGCTGCCCCCATGACTACAGTATGTTGCAATACCTCTTCTCATTTCAGTAGGGACTGTGCGGATACCGACTTGACCAAAAAAAAGACAACGTTCAATCACACCAAGTTACAGCTTATTAATGACAGTGTCTTCATTAACACCCACCCACATGCTCTGTTTTAAGTTCCAAGTTAAATATAGTTATCTTCACACCAACAATTGTTATTTTACACTCACTTGTTCCTTCAGTTGCTTGATGGATTGCTGGAGAGTCAGAATCTGATTAAACAAAGGGCTCCTGAGTGTGTTACGCAAAACAGTCAGGTTTTCGTTATGTGGAGCATCTCTTTTTTCATGGAGTTTTGCTTGCAGACGATCAAGAATCTGCAGCACCTGCTGTTTATCTGCACCCCAAAGTAGTACATGTTAGGAATGGAGTTCCATTTCTCACTGCTCAGCAAAAGTAATCATTTTCAGACTACATACCTGCTGCAGGATTTTCAGGCATGCTGAAGGATATTCTTGGAATTACTCAGAATAACCTAGATGAAATTGAAAAAATTAAAGGAAGAATGAATTAAATTGTATCTCTGATCAGAATGCTAACAGGTAAGAAGTCAATAAATACACTACTTTCTTGATTTCATTTTATTCTATGCTAGTAAAATGCTAAGTTGCCTATAACAAAATTAATAAAAAAATACTACTCTTCCCCTTTGTTTAGTGAGTATTCGATACAGCTTTCAATACAGCCAGTTGCACTGTGACCTCAGCAAAGAATAAAATATTTCTCCCTGTTCTGTGTGTTTTTTCTTTCATACACAGAAAGAAAGATGAACATCTCTTTAAAAGAACGGGGAAGAATGAAGATTATGAAACCAAACATTGGCCAAGGAAACCGCATGGCAGCTATGTTCAGTCAAATTATTTTATATACGGACAATTATACTATATAATAATGTGATCTTTTCAAACATATGCAGAAAAAATCCTCCTACTGTTTAAAAGATACTTTACTCCTGTTTAGTTATTTGTAGACAGTATCCTTATCGCTATAAGCTTACTCTTGCAACAGGGCAATATAGGTGAAAACTTACATCCTTCTAAAAAAAAACATTCCATAAAGCCGTAGAGTTGATTCCACATACAAGGTAGCATAGCATTAAGACCTAAAATTAGTCAAATCAATTCCTAATCCAACACCTTCTTAAGCAATCTCCGTTCTAACCCCAGCCTCCGTGCTGACCTGATGAACAGGTAAGAGAAACGCTTTCCCTTCCCTGTTACATGCGCCAGCCTTTGTCCCTTCTATTTACACGATAAGCTTTGAAGGAACAGAATATCCTTTATCATGTTCCTCTACAGTGCCAAACAAAAAAGGTCCCCAGCTGTGGTTGAGGCTTAGATGACAGTATAAAAACAACTGACTTGCAATTAGCAGTTATGATAAATGTGTACCCTTACGTGCATGTTATTACCTTGATGCAGAGCCTGTCATCTTGAAATCTGTCAAAGCAGTCAAATCAAAACACACGCAAGATTTCTTCACTCAGTACAAGCTGCTCTGAACATAGTCAACTATTTAACAGCACAATTCACCTAATTTCAACCCTACCCAGTATATAATTATGTAATCTCAAAATAATATATTTTAATTTTTTTAATCTTTCAATTCGAGAGGAAAAATGGTCATACGTATTCGAATGCAATATAATGGTAAGCATATGCCAGAGGTCCCCTCCCAGGAGAGCCCCTGCTTCTCTCAGCTCTGCTTCTGGTACTCGTTGTGCTTGGACTGAGAAAGTCTGAGTTCTGTGAGGACACTGGTATGTTCAAGGTAATGTTAATTATGCAGGTGAAAACAGGGTAATACAATAGCTTCTCTTCTCCCAAAAGAGTCAGATTAAGCTGTTTTAAACTAACGTTAAAAAAAAAAAAAAAAAAAAAGGTGTGTTACAAACCACAATTCTAGATTTATGCAACCTTTACTGTATCTGAGCAGTTCTGGCTCTTAGAAAAATTTGTGCAGAACTCAAGAGGGTTTGCGTGGTTTCCACTTGGGGCCAAGCAAAATGAGTCGCCCTGCAAGACTATTAACAGATTTAGGAGGTCATTTTAAATCAAATTCATAGCAAGAGTTGATATGGCAAACCCATACAACCCCGAAAGATTTTCAGGAATGCATCTGAACTTTTGCAAGCACTGCAACTTTATTTTCTTTTCCATTTGAAATAAAACACTTCTAAGAGCACAGCAGCCTTTGATTCTATGCTGAGATCTGATTCTGAAGAACAGATGAAAATACCATTTCCTTATACATTCCAGGGTCTTCATCTAAGCAAAAAAGGCAAAACTTAACCTCCTTGACTAAAAATATTGTATGAATCTTAACAAAACAGGACAAAGACTATGAAAATAATTTCTTTCAAATTCTACTTCCCTCCATTCATTTCCCTTCTTTTTTTCTCCTACCTACTCACATCAGCAGTTAAAAAAGGAAAAACCCCTAAAGCAGGCATACCTACATCAGAAAGAGATGCCAAATAACTCCTATGAGGAAAAGTGACTTGAAACACCTTTAAATAGCAGTAGGGCAAAGGAAGGATTAAACCCAGAAAAGAAACCCCAGTAGGTCAGGAAATAAGATCTCTTTACACCGCTATGCCAACCTAAGCGCTAGCAGAAGCTGAAAGGGTGGTCCAACTCTCCGGCACCCTTTCCTTAACTTGTTCTTCTTCCCTTTCGTCTGCACTTACACTCATTCACCTGAGCCCGTAGTGAGCTGGTGCAGGGAGCTAAACACGGAGAAAAACATTCACATTTTAGTAGGGTTAGTTCCCTGCCCGCTTGGCTCAGCACAAGCAGTTACTACCCCTGGCACGCGGGAGAGGGCAGAGAGGCGCAAGCGGGGAGCAAGACCCCACCTTGCAGCAGCAGCAGTTGCAGCACCTCTGCTGCACTGGCAAACTGCGCCATGAGAAATAGCCTGCGTCACTCAGAAACAACCTCTACGAGCTGCAGTGACAGGCTCCAAGATTAATTTTTTTTTCCACACAGCAGGTGTAACAATAGCAATTATGACAATGGGTACAGAGCCAAAAAAAAGAAAAATCAGAGCAGAAAAATGTAGGTAAGACATCTAGGCTCCATCTAACATGCAGAAGTCCCCTGGAGAAGGAGGTGAAAAAGCAGAAAAAAACGAAACAAACAAAACACACACACAGAGAAAGTTTCACTTTCCAGCTTCCAACTGGAAGGTGTTGCTAAGAGCTATTGCAGACCACTCTGCTCCTGTGGCAGCTGAAGTGGACGGACCTCAGGTACAATTCATGTAACAATTCAAGCTTACACAGCACTTTGGGACCCCTCCTGATCAAAGCTGGCCTCTAGCCAGGTTGCAATGATTCTTTTGGGCAATATGTTAAAACCACCATCAGTATTTCTTTCTTCTCCTTTCTTTCCTACAAGTGCAAAAGGGGATGTTTTATTTTAAAACAAACAGATAGCTCCTTCTGTTGTAAGGGGATCCCTGAGAATATAAACTAAGTTGAAAGTTTTCAAGTAATGCATAAGTGATGACAGTTCCCTAAGACTGGCTCTTGGGGGCCAGTGAAACACATAATCCCAGGCATCACCGATCAGTTTATGTTTGGGGATCCAAATAGGTCATTGCTAAACAATTTCCAAACACTGATGCTAATTCTGAGTGAGGTGTCAACAGACAGAAGCTGCTAAATTAGGAAATCCATGCCTAGACGTTAATTTTGAAGTGATCCAAAAACCTATGGTTTGATCTCTTAAAAACAGTTCACCTACTCTGTGTTGAACTTCCCTAGCTCCATTCTTCTACTTCTACAGCCACCTATTTATCTGCTAGATAAAACGGCAAACCTCAAAGTTCGAAATTCATGTCGCAGCTCCTAGTATCGCCATAAAGCCATTGTCAAAATCATGAATTTCATAAAGTTTAGCGAGTTCAGACACCAGGAAGAAACACACTATTCAGCACAACGTGCATCTGGGTTTTTACTGTCTTCACTTTTGAGAGCTGAAGTCAATGTATTGCAGAGAGCAGGAAAGTTTCATTAGGTTTTGAGTGAAACGCTGAGACTTGGATCCTTTTCAAAACAAAAGCAGACTAAGGAAAAAAAAAAGAAAAAAAAAAAAGGAATTCCGGCATGCTGATGCCAGCAGAGGTCACCAGAAGAGCTAGAAGGTTTAAATCTTCCACTGCCACCACCTCATCCCCACACTACTGCCACTTGAGCTGAGATACGGGGTGCTCATCCCCTGCCTAACCCAGAGCTAGAGAGGAACAGGACACCTTTGGCAATGGGTTTGACCAACACTTGCCCTCTGCAAAGGATTACTGAGACACAGAAATAGGGGTTTTTCACCTAGGATCTGAATGAGAACACGGTTTAGCTGGCACAGATTCTTCTGTCCATCCCCACCCACCCACCTAACAACTACAACTGCTTCTGCCCGATGTCTTTGGGCTTGTTACAGCCTCCCGGCTCCCACAAGTGGGCTTTGCAAGTCACCGGCACCATCTCACCCCAGCTTTCTAAATGTGCTCTACCCCTCTGGATTCCCAGCCAACACCCTCTCCAAGAGCTATTCCCCTCATCTGACACCCATCTATCACTCCTAGGCCTAGCTCCCGGCTTCCCGCCTCCGTACCTCCTTGAGGGCTTTTTGTCCCGTAACACACGCGCGGCAAGCAGCTGGCTCAGCGTTGGGCAACTCGACTCTCTGTGCTCTGCCGAGAGAGAGCAGGTTCAGGGGAGTCAGCAAGAGCAAAGAGGAGCTGGATTCATTCGGTCTGGTGCCAAACCAAGGACGTGGCAGCTGAGAGCCGTGGAGCGGGGAGAGTCCTGCCTAGTCCAAGGGCGATCGTGCTCAGCGTGAGTGGCACCTTTTGGACGCTAACTCCATGTTGCAAGTCCTTGATGCGCAAGTGCTAACTGCTGCTATTTTTCAAAGGGTTTAACACAGCCAGTCTGGGCAGATCGTCACGGGAACAGCAAAGGGTACATCCCCTATCCAAAGTCACCTTTCTGCACTAATGCATTTGGAATTTTTCCAGAAGTGACTGATATAGTGCATGTTTTTTTTTTCCTTCATCAGTCCAGGAGAGATCTCTGACTTGGAAAATTTCAGCCCAGAGAGTTTAAAGTTTGACAAAGACAAAAGAAAGGAAAAACAGCATTTGTTACACTCATCTTAATCCTAAATGGTCCTACCTCAACATCACCTGTAACTTGTGATATTAAAAACAATATAGTTAAAAAGCCCTCATGCAGCTATGTGCTACTGAAGAATCAACGTTATCCTAAAATACATTTCACTGTTCTGCACAGTAGGCTGACTCAGTTTTCCACCCCAATAACACACAAAAAAATTCAGTCCAAAACTGTTTAACATGTACACCCCTTTGAGAAGAGGCCACTGCAAGCAAGGTCCTGTTGTTCTGCATAAACCATAGTTTTCATAAAAAGTGCCATAGATCTCTAATGTTTTTCAGTATCTCAAAACATTACACAACATATTTTGAGTTGAGTACTTCAGGCACTTGAAAGAAGGGAATTCAAAGCAGTGCTGTGAATACCTAAACAATAACATGTAGCATATATCTCCAGGATAAAGCAGGTCAAAGCTAAGTGTTCTTATATATGAACTAACTGATCCACAGACAAGACGAGTGTATCCTGTAGTTACACAGGATTAACGACTACAAGATGATGAAAGCAAACGAAAGCATGTGTACCCGGGATTACCAGTCTCTATGCTAATCAAGATGAACCTTACTCACTCATTCTCGAGCCATGCTAAGTACCTGAATTCCTATGGACTTAAGCCTTGAGGGGGCAGGCCTGTGTGGATTCTCTGACGTCTAATAAAAGGGTGAGCTCACGCTGAGGCCACTCTCAGTGGAGCAACAATGCGGCTTCTGTCAAGAAACCCATTCTCGCAGAGCCCGTGCTTCCGAGATCTAAACACTGTCATGTCCTACTGAAATGAAACGACGAATCTGAAAGTTATTACGGATAACAGCGACACAAACAAACTACTTCACGTGGGAGGAGAGTTGTTAGACCTGGGGCCATACTGGAGGTTTCTAAAGCTTAGAAATTCGAGGTATGAGAAGGAGTTGCTTCCCATCAACCAACCTCTGCACAAAAAAAAACAAAAAAAAACAAAAAAACACCCTGCTTCTTTAAGGATCTCTGAACAGAGACCAAAGTGTCTCCGAGGGTCCGCTATTTCATCAGCGCCTCCTCGCCCAGTCGCAACAAATTCTTTGTAAGCGGTGAACACCGCTCATGCAACAACGCGACACCGCGAGACGCCCGAACGCGAGCGGGGCCCGGCGCGCCCAGCAGCCGTGCTGCTCGGCCTTCTCCTCGGGGCGCCCCGGGCCTGGCGCCTCGGCCGCGCTCGGCCAACGGCCCAGGGCAGGGCAGGCGGCGTTCACACCTCGAAACGGAGAGGGAGAAAACGGCAGGAAACGCTGCCAGCGGAGATACCTGCTACGACCCCGTACGGCGCCCAGCTGGCCGGTTGTAGGCGAGCCAAGGCGACCCTTGCCAAACAACCCCTGCGGGTGACCGACCCCCCCGGCCCCGACAGACGCCCCCTTCCCTCTGCCCCGCGACATCGCCACCAGGCCCAGGCGGGGCGGCGGGGCCGGCGCGGCCTCCTCCCCGCCGCGGCCGAGACCTCCTCGCCGGGCACGAGGGGGCGGCCGGGAGGAGGAGGAGGAGGAGGAGGAGGGGGCCGCGCCGCGGCTGCCCGCGCCGGGGGCGCAGCGGAGGCCGGGGGGGGGGGGACGGGGGCGGCCCCGCCGCGCGTTACCTGAGATGGCCGCCGGCTCTCACCTGGGCGGAAGCGGGAAGCGGGGCCGAGCGCGGGGCGGCACGGCGGGAGAGCCGGCCTCCCGGGGGGGGGGGGGGACAACCGGGCTCCGGAGGGGGGGGGACAACTGGGCTCCCCGGGGATGGGGGGAGAACAACCGGGCTCCGGGGGGAGGGGGGGGGACAGCTGGGCCCCCGGGGGGGACACAACCGGCCTCCCCGGAGGGGGGGGGGGGAGAACAACCGGGGAGGGGGGACAGCTGGGCCCCCGGGGGGGACACAACCGGCCTCCCGGGGGGGGGGACAACCGGGCTCCCTGGGGGTGGGGGGAGAACAACCGGGGGGGGGGGGACAGCTGGGCCCCCGGGGGGGACACAACCGGCCTCCCCGGAGGGGGGGGAGAACAACCGGGGGGAGGGGGGGGGACAGCTGGGCCCCCGGGGGGGACACAACCGGCCTCCCGGGGGGGGGGGACAACCGGGCTCCCCGGGGGTGGGGGGAGAACAACCGGGGGAGGGGGGGGGACAGCTGGGCCCCCGGGGGGGACACAACCGGCCTCCCCGGGGGTGGGGGGAGAACAACCGGGGGGAGGGGGGAGGGGGGGGACAGCTGGGCCCCCGGGGGGGACACAACCGGCCTCCCCGGAGGGGGGGGGAGAACAACCGGGCTCCGGGGGGAGGGGGGGGGACAGCTGGGCCCCCGGGGGGGACACAACCGGCCTCCCCGGGGGGGAAACAGCTGGGCTCTGGGGGGGGGGGGGAACAACCGGGCTCCAAAGGGGGACAGCCAGGCTCCCCGGGGGGGGGGTACAGCCGGGCTCTGGGGGGGGCAACCAGACTCCCGGGGGTACGCAGCCGGGCTCGCTGGGGCATGGCACAGCACTGCCCCGCGGCCCCTCTCCTCTGCTCCCCCCCCCCGCTGCCCTGAGCCGAGGGGAGGGGACCCCACCTTCAGCTGCAGACTAACTAAAAGCAGGGGTGAGCCTTGGCGGAGGATAACATCCAAAACGTGACCCGGGCAGATCCCACGGCCCAGAAAACGGATCGCGAAGAGAAGGGGCCCGATATTTACGTGCCAGGCGCCGCTTCGACGCGCTGGGGACGTGGAGCGCGGGAGGAGGCACCTGCCGGGCCAAGGCCCTGGGTGGAAGCTCGCGTTGTTCCTGGGAATGGGACATTCAGACCGGCCACGGGCGCTCTGCTGATCGCTGCCCTTTGAAAGGCAGCGCTTAAAAGCCAAGTGCATTTTCAGCTGATTCTACCATGCCAGTTTATTTCTAATTCACAGCCCTAAGCGAGATGCCTGTCGACACAGCTGCCCAACTCCCAACTGAAGGTGCAATGGAGGTTTAGAAAACCCAGGAAAGTTTTTAATTTGTATTTGTCTGCAATAAATCAGGGGCAAGCAGGAATTCAGGCTACCCACGTGCCGTACGTACACCAGAGGCTCCGAACACCGAATTTCCCGTGGAGGTAAGGCAGGCTTTGCTCAGCCTCATGAGCGCAGGCCCCTGCCGCCCCAGCTAGAGGGGAACGGCCCAAGCCCGAGCAGGACTGAGGCTTGGACGGAGCTAAGTAATTCAATACTACCCCGACAGAGCACCAAAACAAAAGCGCACAACTGTGTAAGGCAGCGTTCACCACAGCCGGTGCTGTTCCAAAGAGCCCTCTGAAATACACATCATCTATGGCTTAAGAGATACTGAGAGTTGACCAGGAAACCTTTCTGGTTAGTTTGAGTGAGGGAGTAGCGGTCTGCAGAGGCAACTCAAGAAGAAGCAATAAAAGCAAAGAGGTTTCTACCGCCAGCCTCAAAACACTGAACACCCAAAGCTGGCTGAGGTTAATGGGAACTGTGAGTGCTATGTATGTTAGTCTGCTTTCAGTTATGTATTTATTGAAAATATCAAATGAACCCCGCCAAAAATAATTTTATTCTGCTACTCTGTTTTACTAGCTCATTTCTAGCAGATCTCACACAGCCCTGCTAGTTACATAGGATAAGCACTGTAAGAGATTTGGAAACGAATTTCACCTCAGAAGTGATAATTGACTTTCCTTCCTCCCAATGCCCGTTTAGTCTGTTTTACGAAGCACCAGCAGTTGTACTAAAATACATAACATGCTAAGAACATACAGCATGTTGTCCTCCTTTTTTAAGGATTCAGATTCCAAACGCCTAACTTCCTGGTCCTTACCCTCAATTTTAATTAACAGAGTGCTTGTGAGAAGCAACAATTTTCTTGACAGTGATGAAGAGCAAGGCCTGTATTTATCCACCCGAGAGATGCGATGCAGACAAAAGAGCGAAGCACTCTTCTCATCAGCGTGCCTCAATCGTGATCTTGGAGGGCCGAGTTCATTATGAAGTGCACTCTGTCCCTGGCCTTTCTTTTCCAGCCGGCGAAAGGAATATCAATTTTGATTTGCATACTTTGTCAGCTGAACTCTAAGACTGCCAATTCAGTTTACACAAGTCTCTCAAAAGCTGTGAATATTTCACATCACTGGCTGAGAAAAGACATCTCTGACAGCCATCCATGTATTTTAGGTCTGCATTTTTACTGATTATCTGGGACTGTAGCAGACTGTTCGCTGCTACTGACAGACTCATGCATTTGTCACCATTCGCTCATGAAAATAATCAACTATAAAACCAAAAGATTTTCAGAAACGCCGAATAACAATGACACTCTCTTAAATACTATCTGGAAGTGGCTTTCAACCTTTTCCAGTTTCTAGGTCCCTAAGTGTTTTTCGGAAAGTGCTTCTAGAGCAGATTTGAAACCAGAAACAGTAGCGCTGCCTTTCCAGGTTCTGTTTCCACTCAAACGGTCTCTTCGTCTCATAAACAGCCAAGGATTCCCAGCAGTTTATAACTGAAAACTAATGCACTGAAAAACAAATACTAGATTAAAGAAAAAAAAACAATACTTAGAAAGACACTAGGTAAAATAACCTTAGAGAGAAGGTTGGCAATTCCTATAGAATACCTTACAAAGAGCAACTGTTAATGAACATCAAGCTTGTCTGCTCTGGGCACTTAGTACTCGTACTTTATTAACAAAGGTTACGGAAGCACGTTTCACCATCGGACCCATTTCAAGGTAGAAATATTCTTTTCATAGGGCCGCTGTGCGCCTGCAGCTAAGGAGCCCCCCCCACCACCACCACCCGGCCAGGTTTCGGGCCGGGGGCCGGAGGGGGGGGCTGCCCGCGGCGGCAGGCTGCCTGCAGGCCGCCTTGCTCAACCTCTTGCCTGCTTCAGTTCTGTTAAACGCTCTCCTGGACGACACACGCGGTACTTACGGGCACTTGCTACGTGTGGAGATTAGGTGGGACCTGACTGACAGTTATTACTTCGGTTTTTGGGGTTTTTTTGGGGGGGGGGAGGATGGGGGGAAGAGCGCTCATCTCTTTTCGCTGCCTTCGCGCAGCTCCCCTAGCCGAGCTCTCCTCCCGCCTCAGGGCCCGGGGCGGGGGCGAGCGGGGGCCGCCCCCGGTCCCGGGGAGGGCCGAGGCTCGCCCGCCGCTCGGCTCCAGGCAGCGGGCCGCCCCCGGGGCTGGGGCACTCGGCTCCCCGCCGTACCGGACCGGGACTCGCACACGGAGCGGCCGCAGCTCCGCGCCGCCGAGCGCCTTAACGCGCCCCCCGCCTCCTCCCCTCCTCCCCCACGCCGAAGCGACGCTCTTCGGGGCGGCCATTTTGAGTAAGGGCAGCTGCGGCGCCGTCGCGTAGCGGCTGGGCGCGGGCGGCGGCCATCTTTGTCCCGGGCACAAGCCCGTCCGCCGCGTAGACGCGCCATCTTGGCAAGGGGCAAGGTCTGCCTGCAACGCTGCCGAGAGTGCCTCAGGAGCCATGTTTGCTCAGGTCAAGAAGAGAAAAAAAAAGAAAAAAAAAGCCCAAACACGTCAAAAACCCGAGAACAACTATAAAAAAATCCCCCTCCGCCCTTCCCTGCGGGCAGCGCGGCCTGTCCCGCGGCGCGGCCCGCTCCTCCCCGCAGCGCCGCCGCCGCCGCCGCCGGGGGCAGGCGAGTCAGCTGACGGGAGCGGCTCGTTTCCATCATGGCCGCCCGGCCGGGGCGGCTGCCGGCGCGGAGAGGCGCGGCGGAGGCCCGGTTCCTGCTTCTCCTGTGGTTCGCGGGGGGTGCGACCGTGGAGGGAGCGGCGAGCCGGGAGGCGCCGCTCAAGTGCGACGAGCTGCGGTTGGGGCAATATCCTGAGCGCGGCCGGGGGCTGGGAGGCGGCGGCCGGGCCGGTTGCTATGGCGACGGGGCGGGGGGGCGCGGACCGCTCCGGCTGGAGCCGGTCCCCTCGGAGGAGAAGATGGAGGGGGGGTGGGGGGTCCTGCGCGTCTCTTGCTGCTCCTCAAAGGGCATAGACAGCCTCAGGAGCCCCCCCCCCCCGCCTCCCCCCCGGGGGATTTCGGCTAGGAAATGGAGCGGGGTGATTTTTTAAGCTTGATTTTTGGGGGTGGCGTGCGTCTCTTTGGGGTGTCTCTCGGATTTTCAGCGGTAAAACCCTGCGGGATGTGAGACAACCCCCCACTACCATCATCACCCTTCTTATTTTTCAGGACACTGTAGGGCGATGCAATGACTTTGCACAAATCGAGCCTGTCTGCCTCGGCAGCCCACGTTAACGGGTGTCAGGGGCTGCCGGCTCTGCCAGGGCGCGTCAGGCCTCGCCGAGAAAGCCTGGGCTGCTAGCAGGCGGCAGCTGTCGGCGTAGCTGCGCCTCAAAGGTGCCCGGAGAGCAAACCCTGGAAAAGTTAACTTCGTCCTCCGCTTTGCTTGGCCGCAGGACTTGAGACCTCTGCAAGTTGGTCGCTGCTCAGGTTTATTCTAGTCCCGAATCCTGGCCATTCGCGTGCCCGTTTTCAGATGTTCGCTTTTGAGTTTTGGATGTTATTGGAGATCTAATTTTCTCAACCAAATAACCTCAATTTAAATGCGCTCTGATAGCGAGATAAGGGAAGAAGACGAGATTAGTTGTGCTGTCTTGCAGCCTTTGAATGCAGCGGCCAGGACTGATAAATGTAGTAGTGCTTTCAGGTAGTGCTGACTGCAGCACTAATTAAATGTGAAGCTTATGCAATGTATTTATGTATTAAATTGATTTGGCAGATTTGCTGTATAGTAACGTGCTGTTCGTATTTTGGGGGGCGGGTAGAAAGGAATACTGACATCAAGGTACATCTTAAATCCTCAGGGGTTAAAGAGGGTGGAATAAATTAACACTAAGCCTGTAGTAGTGGTTGATATGAAAAATGTTTTCCTCAATTAGCTGAACATATATTTGTGATGATCCTAAAATAGACAATAGTACGCAGGAACCAATGAACTGTACAAATCACACTGCATATGGTAAGGATTTTCAACCTCTGACATACATTGACGGTAACAACGTTTTCCAAGAATGTGTTCAGTTTATGCATTTGTATATCTGCTAGATGATCTTTTTAAAACGTGGAATCAGTAATGTCATTGCATTATTCTGATAGCCTAAAACACTTGGGCAGATTGGATGCTTTACTAAAAATGAAGAAATGCATTGTCTTTCATTAGTATAATTGTAAGTGAGGTTTTTGGTAAATCTCTGCAATTTCTGTTATATCCTCTCAGCTCCATCCTTCGCTACAGTGATTAAAACAACTTATTTCTGTCATACTAGATTTTGCATATGCTTATTAGAAGAAGAATTGGCATGAGGCATAAGAGCCTCAAAATCTTCCTTTTTAATTTCTTTTAGGGAAAAATGGTGTATGTCATTATCAGGAGTTTGTGGTGTCATTAGACTCTTGTTTTGAAAGCCCTTGCATATGTTTTGATTTTGAAGTCTGATGCTCATTTGAGTACAGCAGATGAATACTTAAATTGGTCACTTGGTTTACTACCTGTTTTTAGCTTGTCTGATGTTCTCAGGCTTTGAAATAAATGGTCCTTGCAGGTTAGCTAATAGTATAACACTTTTGCTTTACGTGCACTCAAAATACACATCTATGCTTATCATCTCCCTTATTTCACTTTCTATAAACAATGAATAATTTTATTCACTCAGATGCTCGAGGTAGTCAAGCTTTTTCAAATACCTTTCAGAGTAATATCCAAAATGGGTCCTCCTTTAAGTTACTGAGTCCTTTACCTTATCTGAACCTGAGAAAAAACTTCTTCACTGTGAGGGTGACAGAGCATTGGAACAGGTTGCCCAGAGAGGTAGTGGAGTCTCCTTCCCTGGAGATATTCAAAACCCGTCTGGATGTGATCCTGGGCAATATGCTCTAGAGGACGCTGCTTGAGCAGAAGGGTTGGACTAGATGATCTCCAGAGGTCCCTTCCAACCTCAACCATTCTGTGATTCTGTGATCTTGGACATCTTGTCCCTGATTGTAAGCAGTCAGTCAGAGTATTCTGTAGCTGGAGATGCTTCACAACTCAATTTGTTAACTGTGTCTAACTAATTAGTGGATGTTTGTATTTAATGCAGTATGCTTTTGAACAGGAGATAAGCTTCAGAGTGAGGAAAGCTGCTTAATTGCTTATTCTTTTCTATGTCAATGTAGAGTTTTTATGCATATAACTGTCTTTAAATGGTCCCCACAAGTATCTGAACCTTCCTTTTCAGTACTATCTAAGTAATAAAAAGTTAATCTAGATCACAGTTGAAGAACAGCAATCTCTAAACGTTTTTCTAGGTCCCATCACCAAAGCAAATATGAGTTTAATTCCAAGCATCTGAGTAATCTCATTTGGTAGCACGTTTGGAGGCTTACTGGCATAATATTGACAGGAAAAGACGTGGCCTTTACTCTCTGAATACGTTTTGACTGCTGTGGGTTTCTTCTAAATAACATAATCTTTTGCTATCTTTCCTTATTTTTTTTTCTAAGACAGAATGCGGCTTTTTATAATCCTCTCAGATTAGGCACATTAAGCAGTAACATCCATGTAGTCTAGGTACGGCTCATGTTTTTCAGGTGTTACTGATACTGACTAGCTGATACTAAATTTTTTTTTTTGTCCCTATGCAGTATGGACTGATATTTAAAAAGAAAGCCAACCAAATCCATTTGTAGTCTTCCTGTAAGTGTTACTGGAAAATCAGGAAAGAAATATTGAACATGGCTGGAAGTTAGATAGAACTCAAAAGTACTGAAAGGCAGTAATAGAAAGCTAGTAATAGAAAGTGGAGGAAGGATTGGATTTTTGCCCTTTGAAACAATTTCAACATTGGATGGTGATTAATGTTCTGGTAATATATTGCAGACTTCTGGCAGATGTCACTTTGTTCTGTGATTTCCACTTTGGTTCTTTTATGAGTCAAGCCGTAGATTAGAATTACAGAATAGCTTAGGTGAGAAGAGACCCCAGGAAGTCCTATCATCCAACAACCTTCTGCTCAGAGCAGTGTCAGCACTGCATTCACGTGAGGTTGCTTCAGTCTTTGTTCAGTCAGATCTTGAAAACCTCCAAGGATGGAGATTGCACCACCTCTTTGGGCAGCTTGTTCCAATGCTCGACTCTTCTCAAGAGGAAAATGTTTTCTGTGTATCCAGTTCAGACCCTTCATTGATTCAGAATGGAACAAAACCAGAAATTGCAACAGAATTAGGGGAGCAATTAGACTTGTATATTTTGCTTAGTATGTATCATGCAAAAAGACAAGTTAGTCGTAGGTCTGGCTTTAAACAATTCAGTCACACAAGCCCTTGTATACAATGTTGCGTATCGTGACCGTTGCACAGTATAACTTCATTTGTTTACTTCACTATGTCATATGGCTTGTTAGAAAAATGCCACAATCCCAGACTGATTTTTGCGTAAATTTGAATAATTTTTCTGTCCTCAGTTCAATGTCTGCCAGCACCAAATATTACCTGTAAAGATCACCTTGGCATAGAAAAAGTCTTTACTGGAAATGAAGTTGGATTTTACAAGCCTATTGCATGTCGAAACGTGTAAGTACATTACTGTGTTTTGTAATAGTATGCCTTTATTTTCACACTGAAGTTTTTCTAAAATAGTATGATGTGTTGGCAGAAGAAAAAAGAGAAATGAGATAGAACACAGCACAGATGTTGCACAGTACTTAATGTTCTAATAAACATTATAAATAGTTCAATGATAACATATACATGTTTATACGTAAATCTGTCTCTATGTTGGACACTTGTTTGTTTGTTTAATTATGTTTGTGTCTTTGCTTTACCTTAGTACTTACCCTACTGAAGATTTGCCACGAATGCTAAGGTTCCTTTTTCACATATGCTGCAAATCAGCACAGCTGCTTAAAGGTGCAGTCTGAGGACCCCTCTCCATCCCTTCACCTGGCATACCCCATTGTATACTGAATCAGGGCAAACTCATCTGGGTTTGAACCCACTGGGAGCAGTTCCCCAGTGTGAGCTGCGGTACAGTCACATCAGTGCTTGTGCCAGCACAAGGGTGAGGGCAACACCAGCGTAAGAGAGAGCGGATGAGCAGGAGGGCTGGGCTGGGCTGGGCTGCTCTGTTCAGCACCACTGCTGCTGGTTCATGCCAGTTTGAAGCCTGTGTGAAACTGCAGTTTAGGTTGTATTGTACATGAATAGTGGGGGAGCTGGAGTCTTTCTCTAGCTCCCTGAAAATCTCTTTCAGAGGAACTACTCTCTCTTCTTAAAGAACCTTTTTGTATAATCAAAGTGCAGTGTGTCTCTTAAGGGCCTGTTTCTTCAACGTGGAAATGATGGACTTAGTTTTTCTGAAACAGATCACGAGCAATGGATACCAACAAATGTTCCAACTGGCTAGTGTTAATGAACAGAGAACACCTATCAGTACCATTTGTTTCTCTTTTATGGGATTCACGCAGGAGCTTTTTTCTTTTGTCCGACTGTGGAGTCTTTGGCAATTATAATCAGTAATCCTCCAGAGTATTCCTCGTCACTCTAGTGGGCAACTAACTCTGAAGTGGTACGTAGTGCTCAACAGTTTGCCTAACTCAGGGGCACAGCTCTGCCTCTCAGTTTCATCAGTATTTGCTCTGTACGTAGTCTTTTCAACAGTCAAAGCTCAGTGAATTCAAGGAAACATATTATTATATCTAATCAAATGTAAATGCTAGCAAACTAGACTTAGTCACATTTTTATCCAGAAGCAATTGCATTTCTGTCCCATCTGTGATGGGGACTGAGAGAAGGATGAGTTATACTAGTTTAATAAAAACGACTTAATTTTTGAAATAGATGTAATTCTTATGTTTGGGCTTGTTGTATATATTCATTTTTGTTTACTGTTTTTTCTAGTAACTCTTGTAAATTTGTGTTTTCTTTATGTGTATGGATTTAGAACTTCAAAAGACAGTATAGGGGTCTTTCTATGTTACCTTTTCAGTAGGCAGTAAAAATGGTGTGCTTCTTACGATGACTGCTGTTTCGTGATGACTATTATTTTTGATAAAATCATGAATGGCTCTACTACCAAAAGAACTTGCTGTGGCTTTTCCTGTCCTGGGACTCTTGTATGGCAGAGGGGAAGAGAAACTTTTGTGGACATGCTGAAAACTCCATTAAAGTCCAACTATGACTGTAGGAAGAGTTATGCAAGCATCCCCTTAATAAAGTCCCAAAGCCAAGTAAAAACAGCAAAAAGATTAATATTGCCATCTTTCATATGTATGTTTGTTAAAAAGTTGTGTAATCGCTGTTCATTACATCAGCCTTTTATAAGGCATTTTAAATATTACCCAAGTCTCAGAAACATTATTTCAGACAGGAATCTCCAGCTTGATATTACAACAATAAATCTGCCCCTTCTACTGCTTTTTTAGAGCATCGTATTTGAGTTTTTTTGGAAGTTGTAACTGTCTTCAAGAAGAAACAGCTGCACATAATTTGAATCAGAAAATTGGTTTGAGAAAGCATCTTTCCATGGCAGGACTGTCCTAGCATGGGGGCTGTAGGTTAATGTCTGTTCCTACCTGTAGGAAGGGGCTAATCAGCAAGTTGTCCATAGCCAAAACCTAGTGTAGCAGCAGTCCAGATTACAGTTCTGGAATCCAGAAAGTTGGACAGTGCTAGCTTTTAGTACAAGACTAGCACACTATGTGGTATGTATGTTTAAATGGGCATGCCGATGACAGTTGCTCCTAGTGTTTGTTCCAGGACAAGTTTGTAAGTACTAGGAAGTTTGCTCCAGCAAAGGAGGAGGGGGGAGTTAGGTTTGCTTTGGTTTGATTTTAATTTGATTTTTGGTGGTAGATTTTTGCTAAATTCTAGAGTTGTCTAAACTGGCACGATATTTTGTATTTTGCTTAATGTGCACAGGCCCTGATTCTGCAGACTTGAATGCATCCATCATTCCAGTATTCTCGTTCCAGGCAACGAGTCCTTAAAATGACTGTCTGTAAAATTTATGAAGTTCGCTGGGGTCAGGTCCTTAAGGATTGATAAGAGACCCTGAAAGAGCACAGAAACCAACGTGACCTATAGCAGTACTTGCTTAGTATCAACGGGCATGGAGAGCAAGAAGAAAAAGTTTTTAGCATAGTAACTGGGAGAAACGTATGCAGAGAGAATAAAGATTGGATGATGCTGAGAAACAGAAATAGAAGAAAAATTCAGAAGAGTAACTGAAAAGAAATTACGTCTTTTATCCAATTGTAGAAATTCCTTTAGATGACCGGCAAGTGTTATTTCCCTACTTGCTGTGTTAGTCTTGAGGGTTTATTTTTCGCCAAGAGAATGAGTAAGGCAAAGGAAATACAGGAGTGGGTGCAGGCTTGGTACAGTATGAACATGCTTCTACTTCATACTATATCTCTTCTGCCCTTTCAGTTTCCTGTTGACTAGGTTGCAGACTGTTCTCCTTTTAAAAACATCTCAATGCATAGGCAAGTGCTTGGTTTACTTAATTACTGTGTTTGATCAGGAACATCTCAAATTAAATTGCGTTCCTACCTTTTACATGAGAGTTGTTTTAGTGTCCTTGGAGGCTTGTTGACACTTGGCAGTTGATAAATAATTTCCGAAAGTTTACCTCAACTTTTAAATAAAACCATCAGTGTTCTTTACAGTGGAAACAAGATATTTCTGAAGAAGGTAATTTACATTACATTAGGTTCCAGGAAGGCCCAGTATGTTCTATGTTGCTAATAAGCACTAAGTAACAAATATTGAGGTAAGAGTCATGGTTTAATCACTTAATGTTGCCATTAAGTTTTAAAGTCAATAAATCTAGATAATAAGCAAAAATGTAGATCTTTATTTGGCATTAAAAGTGCTTAATAAAGGTGCTTGGATTTCTCAGCTACTGTCTTTGTGAAGCTGTAAGTTTTATTCAGCTGTTAACCAAGAGTTTAATTTGGGCTTATTAGGTAGTTGCTGCCACATGGTAATGCACGTGTCAGAACAGTGAATTATTGAATATTTTTAAAGTTCTAATTACATTTGTGTTTGCGTTCCTTTTCAAAGGCTAGCTGTTCCCCGGTGCAGCAAAGGATAATTCTAGGATTAATAGCTATGTGTTTCCAGCTAGCATGCTTATTAGCATAAAGTTCACATCAGGAGTGACTGAAAATTACTGGTGGTTAGGTGTCCACGCCACTCCAACTGTTGGCAGGAATGGGGTCGATTAGTGTAAATCTCAGAAAATCTGAGGATTCTGCTGCTTGTATCTGTGTATGTTGTGTGCCTAACAACAGGATGCTTAACTTTAGGGTACCTCTACCACAATACATCTTTGTGTGGCCAACAGTTCTCTTCATTTGTAAGAATGTATGCCGTTTACCTACCTTTGCTGTGTAAATGGATAGTTTTGTCTCGTACCCTCCTTTGGCTAACTGCTTCCTGCAGCTTCTTCAGCTAGTGGCCATGGTTCATGTCTTCTTCAAGTCTAATCACAATTATTGTCTTTACTGACATCTCACCTGTGTATCCTGTTCTGTCTTCTTGGCTGGATGTGAAACTAATGGCTACGGACAGTATGCATGCACCTCTCAGCTTTCCAGTGTTGTCTCAGTAGGGCTGAACTACTAGGAAGTGCTCTGTAAATGGGAATGTATCAGCAACTGAATTATAGCGCTCTTGACAAGGAATGATGATTTAGTTTCAAAATAAGAATCTGTATTCTGCAAGAGTATACTTGAGTTGCAGTGGCTGAGGTTGCTTTATGGAGGATGCCTCGCCAGTTTGAAAGCTGAACATTATCAATTCTTTGTCCATTAATTGAAGATAAATAAGTCGTCTTTTTTTTTTTTTTTTTTTTGCAAACTGAGGCACCAAGCAAATGAATCATTGCTTTAAATTTCAAAAATATGCTTATGAGTGAATATATTTTTGCAGTCATTGTCTACATTACTTGTGTCTTTTGGCAGAAATGGATACTCCTACAAAGTGGCAGTGGCTCTGTCTTTATTTCTTGGATGGCTGGGAGCAGATAGATTTTATCTAGGCTACCCTGCCTTAGGTGAGTTTATTCCTTATTTTTTTCTTTGGGGTAAAGGTTATTGTTTAACTAAGTTGTATGTGTATACTTATATTTTGAGTAATGACCTCTGACTGTCATTGTTTTCATACTTACAACTAGAGCCCTTACTTCCCTGTCAAATAAAATCCTACAGTATATACCTCGGCCTTCTACTCTGTGTTTTTACCGCTCAGAATGGATATGAAGTAAAATCTAGCTGTTGGAGTGAGTGGTGACAAATGGATGCATGCTTGTCTAGCAGATAAAACCTGCACAAGCAAGCATGATTATTGCCATTCGTAGTTTTGCTTTACATTGACGTTTACAACTGCATTCTCTCTGAGGCTCTGAACAGAAGCGGTTTTGACTGATGTACCAGCTACTTAAATGATGCTTGATTTTACCAGGGAAATAGTGCACAAACTTTACAATAAACCTAGTGTTTTGGGACACAGAATTTATTCCTAAAAACACGTACATTCAAGATAGCACATAGTCTTAGCAGCAGTTCTGCAAAAGCTGTGATGTTTAATAAGAACTACCTCTGGTAGTGCTTTTAGGACCTGATTCTCAGGGCGATGGTGCCACTGGCTTTTAAATTATGCACATACCTTAGTATGTTAGAACTACTTTCAGTGTCTAGGATTTTCTTTGTTTATTACTGAGCCAGATAAAGGGAAGCACATTTAAGTCTAGATAGCATGGAACAATAAACCGGGAAAAAGCTATACATGTTAGTGTCACTTCTGTTGGGAGTTTTGCATTTTTGCCCATTATATGCAAACTCCTGGGTTTTTAAAGATTATTATCTGTCCTTCTGGCTAAGCATATGTTAACATATGTGTCTTTTTTCCTTGAGATTCTATAATTAGCACTTATTTTGTCCATCTGTCTCACAAAAAGATATATTTTTGGAAGCGGTTGATAAGGTACACATTTTTTGTTACATCGGTGACTGAAAATGTATTCTAGCATTGGATTTGGAATAACAATTTGCAGTGATTACTTTTAATATATTGTAGATTTATGAATACTGTATTCTTATTATAGAAGTCCTATATGTTTCATGCTTGCCAGCCCTACTGGAATATACTATAACCAGTAACCAAAGTTATGATGGCAAGTTTTTAAGCTTTTGAAAGGTAAAGAGGAAAAAAGCAAATACATAAGAGTAGAAATGCAGAAAGATAAAATCAGTAAACTGAATTTCTTGCCAGTGGTTACTTTTTTAGGTCGTCCATGCCTTGGCAAAAGCTGTGCTACAGAAAGGTAATAGCCTTGAAATATTTTGTGCAAGTGTAATGAAAACTTTAAATACTCTTTCATTTATTTTTATTCCTTGTCTTGTGCTTAAAGGGAGCACAAATAACAAATAAACTATTGAATATGAAGAAACTAGTAAAATTGTATGGAAGGCAACCCCTTCCTCTCCCACACGCTGTGAACTAAACCGTAAGTTATTGCACTATTTTTTTCCTCCATGCTTCAGAACAGTTTATTTTCTCCGAGTAATCTGCTTGTGGGGAGGGAAGCAAGGAGGAAGAAACAAAAAATCAACTTTACCCTACACTCTAGAAACATATGCCAGGTTTCGCAAACAGTGCTTCTACACCCAGGAACGTAATGGAGAATGGCTCACCAGGATGCAGCCAGTTGCTCAAGTTAATTGGAACTGCTGCTGGAACCAGCCCTGGAGAGCTGCTGGATTTCCAAGTCACCAACTGACAGTGGTGTTGAGTACTGGAGCTTGAGAGGAGATGGTATAAGTGTCACAAATAAATATTTTAAATGGTGACTTCACTTGATGCAGAGATAATGATGCAATGAATTATGTTCACCAAAGAGTTTGATGTTATTTAGTTGACTTAACTGTTGTTTCCTAAGGCGAGCATTTCTTTAGCTGGCTGTTTCCCTTTTGTTTTTTTTTTTAATGCTACTGCCAATACTAATATCCAGGCTAACTATGTTTGATTGCTGGAAGTCTCACGCCTCAGCCACTGGGAACAAATTGTTTTAAGCATTGATATACTTTTTTTTTTTTTGCAGATTTAAGTGGCAGCGCTTCAGCTGTAATATGTTTATGGACTTTCCTTTTAATCAGGTGAAAGACCATCCTGCCACTACTCTTTCATCCTTGTAGTCATTAGGTATATTTTCCCAGTTAGGTTCTGTCTGACTTCTCCTCTTCCGTAGAGAGATTATAAACTCTCTCCTAGAGTTTATAAATCAGGCTAGTTTCACTGTGTCAGCTATGGCAGCTATCCCCAGATGGTGGGATGCTCTTCCTACAGCGTGCAAGCAGTTACTCCCCCACTCTATGCAAGCATCAAATTCTCTCTCCTCCATACGCAGCCACATAAACAGGGCACAAGGGGAGAGGAGGAGGTATGCCAGACAGATTGCTGCTCCTGAGAGAGGGGGAGCGAGAAAGAGGAGGAAGAGGTCTGGAGACCTTCAGGTGCTTGCTTGAAAGCAGGCTCACTCTTTGGAAAATGTCTGCTTTTTTAATGGAAGGTAGAACAGCACAACTTGCAGCAGTCCTGACTTCCGTGGGGAAAAGGTGGCATGGGATGCCGCACTGGCTGAGGGTGTCAGCGTGCTTGTCTTTGGCATCAGAAGTGTGCCAGCCCCTGTAAGCATTAACGAGGATATGCTCTTTAGCAAGGAACTTTTTCAAATCCTGTACAGCACAGCTTACAACTAACTTAACTGCAAAAGCTTTGTATTTCTCTTCAAACTTTCTGTTTCTGGGTAAAGTTGCAAATGTCTTCCAAATGAGCGCTTCATTCTCAAAATAGCCTAAATGTTTGTCCAGCTGGAAGCTGAAGTATTGTCTTGCAATAAATATAATACTCATTGTATTACATTCATTGTACGCGAAACTGTTGATATTTTAAAAAATTCTTACATAGCCTTTTTCTTCCAAATGTGATGTCTGCCTTTCATGGAGATCTCGCACTGTGAGAAAGTTAATCGCTATTCCCATATCTTTTCTATTAACCTTTCATTTTTTCATACAAAAGAATCCCTCACTACTTATGAATAGTGACTAAGCATAAGTGTTTTATGTGTGTGTGTGTGTACATGTATATGCATATATATATATGTGTGTGTGTGTGTGTGTAAAATCCTATTTCAGCAGAAATGTAAAAATGATACTAAGAATGGTTCTCCAAAGCAGCATGTTTTGGAGAAAATCTAATCAGTATGCTGTGACTTAAGAGATGGGACAAAGTCCTCCTCTATTCAAAAACAAATTTTCTAGCTTGAGTTGGGATTTTTTTCTGACTATATCTACACAAAGAAAGGAACATTTTTAGTAACTTATTTATTAACTTCTACCTTTCCCTTCAAAGAATTTTTGTCTGTTTAAAAAAAGTTATGTTTAAAATCTTTCAAGTGTCTTCAGGGTAGTGCAGAAATATGAATATACAGGTTGTTTTTTCATGGTTAAAGATCTTTAATTTTACTTCTGTTCTTAGAAGTATATATATTTTGTAGAATGAGAAGAGAATTTGGATGTGATTGCCACCAGAAACCTATGAACTTTATAGTAACTAGCTTAAAGAGGCAATTAAATTTTGTTTCCCTTTCTTAGGTTTGCTAAAGTTCTGCACTGTAGGATTTTGTGGAATTGGTAGCCTAATTGATTTCATACTTATTTCAATGCAGGTAAGTCGATGCTTTCGAAACAAGATACAAATCTGTTGTTGTTTGTTAAAGCTTTGATTTGATCCCTAAGTGTTTGTTAGCATTTCACCCTTAAGAACTTTTCCTTTGGTATATTGAAGAATCAAGGCATTTTTTTTAGCATAAATTGATGTTATGAATACAAAATATGAACGTAGTTTGAATTAAAATTTAGATAGTTGAGCTATCTCTGAATACCTGTAATGAGTCTACCACTTGACCATAGCCTGGAAGCTATAGCACTGTAAATTAATTGTGTCAGAACTGATGAGCTTTTTGTGTGACATATAGGGTTAGAATTACATGAGATGTCCTGGTGTTCCTGAAATAAGAACTGCCTGTGAAGTTCTGTGCTTGCATGTGTTTAATTGCTGATGGAGCCCATCACCTGGGGTGTCCAGACAGCATGCAGGAAAGAAGACCTTGCCACTTTTTTTCCTGCCTCTCCTCTATATAGAAGTCCCATATCACCCGAGACGCATGACTGTGGGATTCTTAGTGGTTAAATCCCTAGCTGGGGTGACACCTTATGACATCATGAACTTGCCAAGTTGTCTTATTCTACAGTGCATCCATTTAGCATGGATTATAAATTGACTTTGACAAACTTAGAATGCATTGTGGACGTAGAAATTCTTTAAATGTGTTTATAGAGAAATATAAAATTACATTTTTTATATAGCAATATAGCAGTCTTTTTATATCACTAGTCTTTCAAATTACATATATTCTCAAATTTCTTTCTATACTACAGCTGTGATCTTGTCTCATATCAATTACAGATAGAGTTGTGGGTAGCTTTCATCTCTCTTTATTCATCTGCCTTTTGACCCTGCATCAATTTATCAGTTCCAGAACAACGAAGCCACGATCTTCTCTCTTCCTTCTTGTTCCTTACCTGTGCAGCATTTCCTACCCTCCTTTGTTCAGGAAGAGTGCTTTGGAGCCCACTCATTCGCTGGCCTGATTTTGTGACTCAAATCCTCATCAGCTTAAACCAGCACCACAGCCGGCCTGTGTAATTTGGTTGATTAGGAGCCCTAGAGAGATGTTCCTTCAGAGACAGCGTTCACTAAAATAGTTAAACTACAGCATAACTTTAAAATAAATCTAGTTTCTGTTTGACTAATTAAGCATGACTAATTTTATGATGGGAAAATTAGCAGTAATTGAGATGTTAGCACAAAGTGTATATTTCACTTCATATTGAAAAGTCTTGGTTCTTTTTCTCTTGCAGATCGTTGGACCTTCTGATGGCTCTAGTTATATTATAGATTACTATGGAGCAAGGCTTACGAGGCTCACTATTACCAATGCAACTTTCAGAAAAATGCAGACGTATCCTTAACCCTGGCAGTAAGTGTCACGTATGCATCTAATTTTACAGATGGATCCAGTCGTCCACTGAAATTGCTGATGACTTATTAATTATACTTCATCAGAACTGTATATTAAATGTTGTACATTGAACAAAGATGATAAAATATGAAAATTCATCAAGAGAATGAATTTACCTCAAAGGTGCCAACTTTCTTTGTGACTGCTCTATTTCTGTGAGCACACAGTTTGCTGCTATGTTGTATCATTTGTGAAGTATGCAGACTTTTGTAATTTGCACTGTTGACATTCGGCATCTCAGTATAATTCACAGGGTTAAGCGGGGAAGGAATTGTTCAGCAGAACATCTTTGCTGATTCTTAGTCCGTTGAAATTGATGAGACATGGATGTTAGTAGGCCAGAATTACCCCTGGGATCTGATTCCAGAACTATTCGTGGCAGTTTGAAAGTTAACTTAAAAACCCTAAAACACAAATTGCTTTTCTTTCTATCATGTTAGTTAAAAACCACATGGCCCTAAATTTTGTGCTGAAAGTCCACTATGAATCGCTATGAAATTCCATTCACTTGAAGATTTTTTCCCATTAAGGTTAAAGAACAATCTTTGTAAGGTTGCAAAATTTGATCAGTCCTGATCAACAGTAGGAATATGGATTAAAAAAAAAAGATCCGTATGTGACGCATCTCAGAAAGGAAGGTGGATGTTGGAGTGCGCTGAGGTTAGAATAGGGCATAATTGCTTTGCTTATTTTGATTCCCCCCCCCCTTGCAACCATCCATATTGAAATGCATGCCGCCTTTTTCCGACAAGAAATTTGTGTCTGTTTTGCAGATACAGAATGTCAGAAATGTGAATTCTTTGCATTAATAAAGCCCTTGAAAATTTCTTCTTTCAAGTGTGTACTTGTTGATAAATGAATTGTGTTTCAGTGAAATACATTCTGTGTCCTTCAAAGTTGTTTTACCAAATCCTTTAGGACAGCTAAGATTTACCTAGATTTTCCTTTAAATATATATATGCACACTGAGACAGAAACAGTTTCAACAGAATCTTCCTACTATTTGACTAATTTCAAATATTCCTTTCACCTTCTTATGAAAACCTGGAGTAACTGAATGAGAAGTTCATTTTAATAGCGTAGATTTTTTTTTTTAATAATCTGAGAGGAGGGGAGGTTGTTTTAGATGAAACTCTTAAAATGTTATTAATGTGTCTGCAATCAGTAGTTTTAAGAGAATTACATAAACCAGATTCCTAAACTGATTTTTTTAAAGTGCAATTTCTGGTTTTTAGTCTCTTTTCAACCTACATTAAGACTGGTGCACAGAAAGTTTTGCAAAGCAATCCTGTTTTTGTCCAAATAAGCATAACTGGAATACCTATCACATAATGAGAATGAACCACAAGGAGTACCTTATGCTTAACATTTCTACTTTCCTTCACTTAAGGCATAGTTCTGCAATACCTGCTAACGTGCATTTTACGTGTGGGTTCAAAGAGACAAGAACTCTCTGTTAGCTTCGTTTACTTTTCTTATATTCACTGCATCTCCCTTTTGTCTCTCTTTCACTGAACGCTCTTTGTGCATGTCAGTTTTTTTTTCCCCTGAAATTCACATTTTCAAAAAGGTACAGGAAAATGGACAGAAAAGAAATATTTGAATCAAATAAAATTCCATGATTAAGATCACCCTGTGACTTGTCTGCCTTTGTTTTTTAAACCTGAGGTCGATGATACAGCTGTGAAAAGAGGACAATATCATGAACAGTAAAATAAAAAAGCCTTGGGCAACTCTCTCACACAAGGTTTCATTCTAAAATACACCTTCATGTGTACAAGCAGCAGAGGGCTTGACTCATGGGCTTCAGCAGGCCGTGTTGTGCTTCGTTATCTGTACAAGAAAACAGGAGCTATTTTGTGCGAATCAGATGAAAATACGTTTAGTTATGAGGTCCATCAGATAGTTTGTTTCTCCTAAAAATAAAATTGTCATCAGAGAGAAAGAGTTGTTAAGTTAGTTATTAAGTTAGTGTTTCTGTAGAAACAAATGTATGTTATTCCTTTATGTCAACTAACCTGGGAAATAAAGAACGATACAGGATTCTTTCATCCTGATCTTCTGTTATGCCAGTGCACATTTGTGTCAGGTCTGCCTTGTTTTTTCACACCGGGGATAATGAAGCCAGAGGTGACCAGACGAAAATGCTTTGAGTCGTAGCAAATTTTATTTTCTGTTCCCTTTAGACTTCATTCTACTTAATTCTCTGGTCCTGCACTAACAACTCTCCACTTCTCTTTCACATCTCTCTGCTTTGTCTGTGAAGCCTTTTAGAAATTAGCGTCACAGGTAACATAACTTTGCAACTTGTATTGGATACTGTTGGAATTATGTGCCATGCCTGAACACGCTTGTGTTTCTATATGCTTATTTAGCTGCATAGCTGAAGTTTAGAGGGGGTTAACTGAGGAAGCAGATAGTACTGCAGGGCCAGTAGAGAGTTAGTGAGGTCTTTCTTTTCATCTTGTAATTGTCAGATATGGCATGTTTACCATAAGGACTGTGAAAAGCGTGATGCAAGATGTAAAGCTGTCCTACTGTGTTAATAATAAATTGGCTACAGTAATATTTATCGAAATGTCTGTCCTATGATGATTTTCTGTGTTGCTGCCTGCTTTGTCATTCACCTGTCAATCAAGTTGCCCAGCCTAGTGTTTCTGTAGTTCTGATTGCTCCTCCTGCACGAGAATGCTCTTCTCCCTGGGTTGTAGCTTTTCCCCCAAACGGTTGCAAAACAGTAAAAATAATCAAACATGTACTATGTCATCCTCCTGCCTCATTCCCAAATAAGATGATAATCTGCTTGTTTTGCAGATATTCAGGAATCCTTTCAGCATTCCAACAAGCTAAAGCTAAAGACCTATTGTTCTGTGTCTGTAAAATAGAGAACGTGAAGAATAAAGGCCAGAGTTCAAAAAAAGAAGTTGAAGTGCTTAGCCTTTAAAAACCTGTATAAAGCTATTTGTTGAAGATGCTGCAGATCCAAGCCAGGAATTAAATCCAAATCTTCCCTAAGTGCCAGTGCAGTTCAGTCATTGCAAAACCATGACTCCATAAACTTGTCTTTTTTTGTGTCTCTGTTTTAGGATTTTCTGCAGTGTACTTAACCATGATGTGAAAGTACAGGAAGTAGTAAAAACATCAGCTTTGGGCACGCTGCATTCACTCACACAGTGCAAAAGCATACAGTATTAATAAATTACTCTGAATTGTACTTGTTTGATTAAGTCAACCTGTGCATCTTTCACTTGTGTGCAGAGCACATTTCCAAAGAGAATGGGTTTAGAGATACTTTAGAATGCAAATTCTCTGGCTAGCTATTCCTCTGGCAATTAAGACAATGCTATGGCAACTTCCTGTGACAATATTTTGTTATCTTAACTGTTTTCCTCTCTACCAGCACCCACCACTTAATTCATGAAGATATCACTTCTGCTCTCAGAACCTGATAACACCTTAAAATGTTAGGTTTTATTATGTTTCCAAAGATGTATTACTGTATGCCTGCCAGTAAAACTTCTCAGCTCCACAGGAACGTCTTTGTGTTTGAAATGCTCCATTAGAATTTTTTTGGAGAACATCTGTTGTCACCCCATCAAGAATTGTTTCCTTTGTTCCTCAGGAGTATATTCAGTTATATTTGCTTACGCAGCTATGTCTACTCAGACTTCTTGCATGTCTTCTCAGTTTTTTTGATATATATTTTCAGATTCCTTAGGTGTTTAGTCCATCTCTGCATTGAGAGCCATTCCTGTTGCTTCCTCTGCAGTTTTCAGATCTGTTTTCTCCACAAAATGATGTTGAAAACAATAAGGTTGGGTGCTTAAGCACCCAACTGGGCAAATGCCAAAGGCAAGATTTTGCAAGTGACCATACATTTACATTGCCTTGTAGGACTGTCGCAAATTGTGTGGTTGCCTATTATTTCACTAATACATCATATAGTCTTTCAAACTCGGTGTAGTCTCATCTGTAACTACTTTTCCATTTTCATTATTATAAATGGTCACTATATGGCTTCTTTAAAAAAATGCATCATTTTAATTCATTTAAATCATGCTTTTTAAGCAGCTGTTATGTTCTGGGCATGTGCTTTTTCAACCTGCATCAGAGTCTGCCAGAGGTGAAATTCAAGGAAATGGTCTGTTTGCCTCTTCTGCAAGTACTGCCCAGATCTGGGGAGGAAAAAGGCTTAACTTTAGGCATATGCTTAAGAGCTTTGCTAGGCTGAAATTTGATCAAGACTCTTCCCACTTTCTTCCCCTCAAACCCATCTGCATTACCCAGCGAGCCTTTCTAGTCTCCATGAATTAAAAAAGAAAATTGCGTTCCCTGTGGAAACCTTAGCATTGAAAGTGTAAATAGCTTGTAATAGTCCCTACAGTTCTACAGCATCCTAGTGTGACAACCTTTTTTCACCTCGAAACTGCTTTTCTTTGGCTTTTGTTCATACATCAGCTCTGTCTGTTCCTGTATCAACTACTTGCAGCCTTTCTTCCACGTGTTCTTAAGTTCTCCAGGAGGAGTTAGACTTCAGAACTGAATCAATATGTAGAAACGTCACAGTATCAGATCAGGGATTTTTTTTTTTTTTTAATATATGAAGGAAAGACACATTAGGGAGGAATAGATGTCTATGAGAGAAGTTGTGGGCTTTCTTTTCTGCAGAAAGTACGTCTGCGATTAAAGCCATGCCTTCTCTTTGCCTCCTGCTTCCTGAAGGTGGAGCCAAACCCCCTATCAGATCTCCAGATCTTCTGAAGTTGTTCTTTACCGTACAGCAAAGACTTAGCCCTCCTGTATTTTTCCTTGCAGAACAGGGACAACTGGAAAGTGGATATGAGGAGTCTGTCTGGCCAAGATGCATTTTGCACCATGTTCTTTCTCTAGACCTCAGACTTTAGCAAAGAAAAAGAAAGGAAATATACAAATAAAAAGGGGCAGTCTAAATGCTGTTTGCACCATCTGCGATGAAGATCTATTTCCACAAACTCCCAACAAAACAAAATAATTCAAACATACTGCTTGTCTCAAATACACACTGTCTGCTTTCCCCAGGATTTATGATTCTTGCTCTTTGTGGTTCATTATATCCTGGGCATACTCATGCTCTGATAATTCTCCATTATACCTCTGAATGGCTGCTTTCAAGATTACAGTGCTCTCTGAGAAGCACAGTTCTCGGCTTCTGCAGATGCATATGACACAGCAGAATTTTAGGCAGTATGAAAATTATAAAGATCAGTTTCCATTACTGTAATTACTAAATAAATCCTGTCTTTAGGAGGCTTAGAACAGGCCTATTTAACCTTGATTTGAACTGAGACTTGAACCAAGTTTGATAAGTTGAACACCGATTGCTTTCCCTTTTTTTTCTTTTCTCTGCAGCGTGGTAACTTCGTCGGGAGGGGGCTGGGGAGGGGGAAGGGATCCAGCGTACCTCCTGCATTCGGTCTGTCGGGGCGGTGGTGGTAATCAGGCAATATACCTGTCCCCAACCAGCAGCAAGACTAAATGAGATCCACATTTTTTCACATCTGAAAAACACCGTTTCTCCCCTTGGAACCTGTGACTGCGTCTCCTACGCAGCTGTGCTCCAGGACAGGTGTGTGAGACGGCTCTCAGGCAGCAGGGCTGGAGAGCGGAGCTCAAAGTACTTGGGAGAAGTGTAAGATGATACGCTCTCTGGAGGGCTGCAGCAGCAGGTCCCATCTTTTCTGTCATTTGCACCAACTTAGTTAAAGGGGCTGGCTGAACTGGTGCTTCCCCTTCATGTATCTGAGATGCCCTGCGATGGCGGAGAGCTGAATTGCCTCCAGCTGCCTTGCAGGTCAAAGCAGTGAAAACTGAAAAAGCCATTGGCAGCACTGCAGACAGAGGTTGGGGCTAGCCTGCTGTAGCGCTTAAGCATGTCAAACTCTTCGCTGCAGGCCAAATAGCAGCTTTGATATGGGTGGCCACTACTTGCTTAAAAAAGAGCCTAGCACAGCGTGTTCGTTCCCCTCTTCATGAACCTGGTCTGTGGTGGGGGTTTTGCCCCCTAGTCAGTAGAGTAGCAGGAATGAAATTACTAATGTATTCTGTTTCCTTCACACAGCGTCGTCTTCAAAGTTGCTTGACTTTACTGTGGGGAAAACGCCGTGAGAACATGTAACAGGAGGCCACGGACCGACCGCTAAGAAGCGGCTGAGTGTTCACCTTGAACCTGCAGGGACTGCCTGCTATACGGACTGAACCGGCCCGGGCAGAGGCCTGGGGAGTGCCGGGGGTGCAGCGGTAATTTTTTTAGGGCTTTCATTCCATGGTCCCATTGATTATAACCCTATTAAGAGGATGATGCATACGACTTTTAAGTTACTTTATTAACTGAGTGTAAGCAACAGATGTGCCACGCTAACAACATAATTGCTGGTGTGTCTAATAGAGTATGAAAGTACAGTGTAGTGAATTTGAAAGGTTGTGGTAATCTAAGAATGTTAAAAGGGAAATGTGTGCCTGGGGGGTGTGGGGGCTGGGGAGAAAAACGACTTACTTGACATTCACTGTCTTCCTCCCAACTCCTTTGCTAAAGTAGGAACAGAATCGGAACAAAAAAATGTTTGTTTTACAGCTGTACCAAGTTACGGCGTGGACTCGTGCTCCCCCCCCTCCTCTCCCACTTGCATCAAGTACATCCTGTACTTTTGGCAACATGTTGACTGGATATTTAAAAGCTGTGAACTGTTCTGAAAGTTTCACATACTGGGTTATGGGCCATGTGTGTTTGATCAAAATTCAATTACTGCACTGTACCATGCTTGGAAACCTATCATCCCAAGTTATGAAGTATGACGAAATAGGCTAATCTAATTGGTTCAGTATGGGAGCAGTATCAACCAAGCTTGTTATGATAAATAGCTTCCTGTGTTAAAGGTTCTCTAGAGCTTAAGTATCTTGGCTCACCTCCCTCTACAAAATAAGAATAGTGTTCCCTGGGAACAGTTACATCACTGTCCCTTTTCTACATTCACAATTAAAGATTGCTAGATTTTTTTCGTCTTGCTATTCCTTGAATAGAAGAGCTGTGGCCATCTACCCCATTCCCCACTTCCCTCTCTTTCTTCTGTCCTCAGGTTAGGCTGTCTCATCTTGTGCTTACCATTAGTCTACACGTTTGGTTCCTGCGGTAGGCAAGGCAAGCTTGACTAGGATGCTAAAACTCGCCGTGGCCTGCAGGCCGGGGTTTGTGCGCTGCTGTGGTGGTACATGGGATGCGCGTGTGTTTGTATGCAGACTGGGAATGTTTGATGTCAAGTTAAATGTGGAAGCACTTTAATCTTTTAAGCATCTAATAAAAGAACGTTTGTACAGTGACTTTCATACCTATGGATTTGCTATTATCGTCTTGAAATTTTATTTCATCGGTAGTTAAGAGCAAATCCAGTGTGCGAGCACGCAAGAGATTACAACTAGGGATGGACTGTGTTCTCAGCCTGGATTTGTAGTCACTAAATTTGTCACTAAGACATGAGCTGTCTGCCTTGAGGTGATACGGCTTCATGATTTTATCTGGTCCAGCTTTGGCAGGAAATGCTTATCTCGGATTTTGTTGTCACAGAAATAGCGTCAAGGGAAAAACATGGAAAAGTGGCTCATTACGCTCTGGCTGCTTAATTTTTTACCTCTCTTGAACCACACCCCCTACATGCGTCTCCTAACTCAGAAATCCCCTGCAGGCAAAATAATTGTGTCATGACCATTTTATGAAGGCGTAATATGGGCCTGATCTTGTAAGTACCTTTAACGTCGATGAAATGTCTCCCAAGAATAAAGTTATTCACATACTTAACTGTTGATAGAATCAGTCGTTATGCTAGTGAGTCTTTGTATTAGCCCCAAGGCTCCTTAATACCTGGATTATGCCTGTATGGTGATTAATGCCTATTTACTATATCTGTTATCCCACTGCAGTTTGCTCTTCAGCCTTGATTAAGCCTTTTGCTTTACCATTTAAAATGTCCTGCTTAACCTTCTGCTTACAAATGTACATAGTGCTGAAGTCTGCATTTTTAACTAGAACAAGTTCTACCATAAATAATAGCATTTAATTTTAAAGTGCAACAGCTACAGTCACTTGATCAAATGACAAAGAACAGCAATAACAAACTGGGGAACCCACGAGCTTTTCACAACAAGTATCTGTGTCCACGCAGGAGAAAAAATATACGTTCCTTTTTTCTGATTAGCACTTTCTGTACAATTCTTTATTTCACGTTTCTTAAAAAAATATCATTGAAAGAGGCTAAATATTGACTCTCTGTGTGATTTCCCCAAATATCTTTTGAAGGAGATAAACTGGATTAATCTCTCTTTATAAAGTTCCCCCAAGAAAGCTCACAGACACAGAAGCTTTACCTTCAAAAATAGAATGTGACTGTAGGCACTTATGCTAATCTCTTTTTTGGCAAATCAGCTTTTTTGTATTGAATCTTGCTTGATTGAATAGCACTGGAGCTGCCCGAGTAAATGCTATTATCAATGTACAGTAATTAAGGAAATAGTCCTTGTCACTCTAACAGTGTCCAGGCAGTGCCTACTGTAATAAAGTTAAATGATAAAGAAATCTCTTCAAGGTGTAGATATGGGAGCGGGGCTGCTTTTGATATGCAGTAAAATGCTGCAGTGTGGAATTAGAGTTGATGGGGAAATATATAAATGCCTGTGGAATTCATGCTAAACGCGTGCTCAGTGCTGAATGCCTAAATAGATGCTTAGCGCTAAAACACATAATTGTTTAATTTGTCATGTAATTTCCTGACTCAGGGCAGTTGAGCATCTCCCTGTCTCTGCCCTTAAAAAATGTGTGTGAGAGAGAGAGAGGGAGAGACCCTTCCATCATGCAGAAACTTCAAAGATCTTTTCCCCCCTTCGGGCAGCAGCCTGCACAAACGATAAACCTTGCTTTAAGATCAGTGGAGCTGGGCTCTGCCAAATCCGTTCGGGGAGAGGATTCCAGTGAAAAGGACTTATCGTTCCCTCCCGCACCCTTCCGTTTCCACTTGCCGCTTCCCAGCCTGGGAGGTACTTCAGTGGGTCGCAACTGTCCAACAGGACCCGAGGAAAGAGATTCCCCAAGTAGAAAGACAAAACCCTTTGGAGATCTGCTTGCATTAAGGCTTTACCACATGCACCAAGAAGTGTAAAATGGAGTAAAGTTGAGTAACTCCCAGCAATCGGAAATGCCACCTAATAAGCAAATAACTCTGACAGGCACTGCCGGAGGTTTCTCAAATGCAGCCCCACGTAGAGATCGTTGCACAAAGCTGCTCCGGCCTTAGACACGCTGAGGTCTGCATCTGATAGCAAAGATCTTTTGTCCAATGAAAATACACCCAGAAGGTGTGTTGTTTAATGGGCAGTAAATAACCAGGGAATATATTTAATCAAGATGTATGCTGGGAAGCATTGCTTACGTAAAAATACATGCATTTCCAAAGAGCCAGCCTGGGCAGTGAATGCTCAAAGTGATGTAAGGGAAAGGCAAAAAGTACGTGGTGAGGCTGCTAAATTTCCTCCCAGTACACACAAGACACACATAGGAGGATTCTGGCCGCTATATTCCTTTTCTGCCCAGTCTGTGTTTTACCTAAACTCTGTGTATAACAATTTCATCTTTCATAAATCTGGCTGTTTTGCTTGGGCGTTTCATTACGTGGGATTTTAACATTCCCTGCAACACTCCGTTTTAATGCATTGCTGTTCTGAAGGCTGGGCATCATAACCTTTCCATTAAATCTTGACACAATGAAGTGTCTTCTAAATAAAATAATTCAGAGGGATTGATCCAGTGAACTTGAGGGTGCACATTTTCAATTATTTTTTTAAGATGGAAGTGTTTTGCGCATATTGAGCACGAGCTTTGTGGGAGTGGGAGGGAGGGGAGTTCCAGCTCGAAAAATGGCCTGAAACGCCAATCCAGCGAGAGCTTACAGAAACGCGTAGAGGGAAGCGAGCATGTGAGCCGTCTCCTTGATTTCAGCACGGCAACGAAATTAGCTTTACTGGCTCTGGGCCTCTCTTCTGTTGCAGGTAACACATTAATGTTCTGCATATTGTTCCAAAGGATTTGTTTTTTAACTACCCCTAGGTCGACCTTCAGAAGTGTCTGTCTGAATCTGAGCAGAAGTGCTCTGGTCAGAATTCAAAAAATTATAGCACAGGCAGCGGGTTTTTTAATTGAGGCATGCCAAAATACCAAAGGCAGATGCTTTTTCATTCTGTAGCTCCTGGATACGCAGTCTACTTTTCTGTTTCAAGGACAAAGGAAACACTTATCCAATTAGATGAGGCATGAGATTGTGACATACGGGCTCTTTCCTTAAATAAAAAAATGTTGGAAAAAGATATTTGACCCTAAGTCAATAAGTGCTATTAAAATAATGAATACTCCATAAATCCCACCATATATACAGCTCATATTAAGCGCTGCACTGTTTTTGTCCCTGAGAAGGCTGTGAGACTACCTAGGATAAAGCCCTGCACAAGTTTCTTGTGCAAATCGCATTTTAAAGGCCTTACTTTTAAAACAAGATACACAAACGCGTAAGCCAATTAAATTGCAAGGCAGACTTCGGCTCTCGTTTCAGGTTTGACATCTCTATCAAGTCAGCTTAGATGATACCAGACATGATCTGGTTGTCAGAACCACTGAATTTCCCTACACGCTCAACAGAGACGAGTGAATTTCTTACTCCTCTGACGAGGTTCATAGAAACCAATTTTTTAACAGAAACATGGTTTGCTCAAGGTAATTCGGCTTTTATATGGCACCAAGAGGAAACGGTTAATGACTTATATGTATCGCATCTGAATCATAGGCATGCTCAAATCACACTTGAATTTCTGAATGAGGAACGTCACGTATCTTTGTCCTAAGATGTCATCTACGAGTTGCGGTCCACGTAGTTTGGCTCCCCGTTCAGGGAGATGGTGGCAATAGTTGAACTTCAAAATAATTACAGCTCTTCTATCTTGAACTTTAAAGCTGTGATATGCTTACTTTATTCTCACAGTTTACCAAACAGTTGAAACTGTTGACTGATAATTGCTGCAAGTTTCTGATCCTCCTAAAGAGCGAAGAGCCTCCTCCATCCTCAGCCTATCGTCCAGAAACATTGCTTTGTCGAAATTAGTGTTAGCAGCGATACACACAGGGCTTGCGTCTCAGCTGCCGGGAATTCAATTTGCCCATTTAAATTACTAACAGCAGTTTACAATCTGATCTGCTCTCTGCCCTTTTCTGGATATCGTTGCTTAAAGCAAAGTTCCAGTATCTAATCAAACCGGGTTTGGGGTTGAGTGAGACTGGAACAAATGGAAGTGACGGTAAAAATTGTTCCCGCTCTCCCGGCTAAGTCCAGCTGCCCTTCTTTATTTCACTCCACCTCGGTCGCTGTAGCTGCCTTTGGCCCTTTGCAGCGTTCGCTCCTGCCGCAGACTACTGGCGAGGGTTATTAGTCATGTATGACACCTAATGAAAGCAAAAGCCGCGGTGTTCTTGGGGACAATTCAGCACGCTCGGACCCCCCTTCGGCCCGGTCAAGGACCAGCGCTCCCAGAGCTGAATCGGCCCCAGCTGCGGCGCAGATTGACCTGGAAACCGCATCTGCGCCTGCTGGCAAAGGACCAGCCGGAAGAGCGTCGCGGCCCTCCCGCACCGGCAGCATCGCCATAAATCCCCGCGGATGGGAATCCCCGGACGGTGCGTTGAACAGGGGAGGAGCAGCAGGACGGCTGCCCGGGTCTCCTGGAGACGCGTCCCGAGCGCCCCCCTGCTCATTTGGTCTCACAGAGCTGCCGGGGGTCCGGGCAGAGCAGCGGGCCGCGACTTCCCATCGTCTGAAGCGCCACGCAAGGCTACCTGCCATGCACCATCGCCAGCAGCGAGGGAAACGTCGCCAAGCTTTGCTGTAGACCCCCCCCACCTCCCCAAACCCCAAAGGTCATCCGAAGCAGCACTCGCTGTGTGGCGACTGCCGTGAGCCAAGGTGTAACGTGACTTGAGGCCACACCGCCTTGGGCCAGCTCAGCACTCTCGCCGACGGGCTGAAACCTCGTGTAATCACATTACCGCCGCGCTCGTTGCTTTTAAGGGAGCTTTTATAGGGCCTCTTTATTTCTGCCGTTTCGATGCCCGTAAAAGTCACCTGGAGCCCAGCGAGGTGAGGACGAAACACCATGACGTTTCACCACGTTTGTATATCTCTGGCACAATTTGCGTGACTTGCGTGGCGACGTGCCTGATCGGGAGGAGCGAGAAATGCTGGGTGCAGAGGTCCCGTGGCCGCCGGTGGGAGGAGAACCAGCAACCGGAAGGGGGTCACGTTCTGCAAACCCGGCCGGGCCAAACCGGTCCCCGGTCGACAAGGTGGGTGAAGGCGTCTCTGGGTCTCAGCAACGTCCCTCTCTGATTATCACGAAAACAAAGCGGGTGCCAAATAGTTTTAAAGCAGCCCATCTATTATAGATGATTTTTCTGTTGGTTTTAAGAAATAAATGGTCCTATTTAGCATTCGAGGCACCGAGGAGGCAGATCGGTAGCGTGGCTCTCAATAAATATGTTGCCGCAATAAACTTTTTTAGCACTTTACAGTTCACGTCTGATCCATGCTGACCTTTTTTTTTTTCCTCCTAGTTAAACCTTTAACTTGCAAATGAGCCATTTCCTACATTAAACCGGTATATAGCAAAGGAGGAAATTCTACCCGCGCTTTATAGGAACTTGCTGGTGACTGAACTGTCTATCACGGCCTTTCCTAATTGATCTCTGCTTGAATTAAATCTGACCAATGCCTTTCTCCTAGGTGAACGGAAAGGAGACGGGGCTCAAAAGCCATCGTGCCGCTGCCCAAGCAGGTTGCGTGTGGCGGGGGGAAGGGAACGATTCATTTTGTGCACGCAGGGGGAAAGGAAGACGGAGGCCAAGCGCCTCCAGCACCCCAAACCCGCAGTTATCTCCGGCAGCTGTTTCCCCAGAGCGGTGTTTGTTTTAAGGAACCCATTTTGGATGGGCTACACCAGCCCCCCGCGACCACCTACCCCTGCACTGCAGCAAAACCGACTTTTCATCTGTTTTCTGCCCATTTTTGACCCAGTGCCTTTCAAGGCATCGCCTTCTGGCTATTTTCTTCTGTACCGGGCAGTAAGCCACGTCGCGTGAGCCCTCCTGGCCGCCTTCGCCCGGCTGCTGCCGACGACGGGCCCTCGCCGCCTTCCCGCCCTGCGTCCCGGACGAGCCCGCTCCTTGCACTTCCAGCGCCTGAAATGTTTAAAAATAAGGAAACCGCCGCACGTCGCCAAGCCCCAGCCGCCAGCCCGCTCCGGCAACTCGGGCTCCGGCCCCGGGGGCGTTTTCGGGGCCCCCTGCTCGCCCCTTAGCAGGCTCCGGGGCGGGTTGCACGCGCAGCCGCCGCGCTTCCCGCCCGTTGGGGAGGTTAACAGCCGTTAACCGGAGGTCGGGCGCCGCAAAGAGAGCCGCCTGCGCCGGGGTGCGCACCTGGGCGCCCGCAGTTCCTCCCCTTCCCTCAGCTCCTTGCGAACAGACTGGGGGGGGGGGGGGGAAACCCTGGCAGTATCCGGCAAAAGGCCAAAATAATGAGAAAGCCATGAATCACGTTGCTTTTCTGCACTTCAGTGCAAAAGGCCTCGTTCTCGCTGAAAGCCGCCGGAGCTGCACGAAATAAAAAGCATCCTTGGGAGGGGAAAAAAAACAACAAAAAAAAATCTGTTGTAAAGTAATTTAATTCTGGCTGACGAGCTGGATAAAACCTTCATTTGCTAGCAAAGTGATTAAAACGTGTAACGCGGACAACTTCAGACTGTCACGTTTCGGGGCGAGGGCCGCCGGTTCCCGCGCTCGCCCCCGCTTTTCCCTCCCTTCCAGCAGGTCGCCGGCAGCGTTTTCCTCGGCGCCCGCTCCTCTGCGGCGCGGTGCAACGGTGCAGCTGCCTCTACGGCCCAGCTCTGCCTGAGCAGCCGCGAGGCCGGGGGCAAAAATCAGCGCTGCCGCCCCGTTCGCGGCCGCTGGGGCTGTCTCGAAACTGGGCAAACCGCCCCCCCCCCCCCCCCGGGGGGTCTTGGGGCGTCATCACCGCGCGGGCGTCCTCCCACCCGCCCAGCAAAAGCGGCGTCTTGTTTAAAAATGGGCGGTTTCAGGCCGCTGCAGGACGTCCGGGTGTCGCGGCTCCCCTTAGCCATAAAGAATATATATACATATATGTATGTATGTATGTATATGTGTGTGTGTGTGTGTATATATATATAGTATGTGTGTGTGTGTATATATATGTATGTGTATATGTATGTATGTATGTGTGTGTGTGTGTGTATGTATATAGGTATATGTATATGTGTGTGTGTGTGTATGTATGTATATATGTGTATATACACAGACGTGACCGGCCGGTCGCCTCCGCCCGTGGCGCTCGGTAGCGCTCGGGGCTGTTTTCGACTCAGCCGCTTCGGACTGTGTTTTCCCAGCCAGTCGTCCGTCACCCGACGCTGACAAGCGGCTGTAAGCGTGCCATCGCCCTCATTGTTCGTGCGCGAGGGCAGCGACCGGAATGAGTTATTTGCGCTTTAATTAAAATTTGTGGATAGGCCAGTGATTTTTAGCAGGGCCGTTTCTAATTTGTGGTCTCAAGGGAAACAAAAAAAGAGAAGGGCGGGGGGGAAAAAAAAAGCATCCATAACCTTACGCCATTTATATTTTTGCAGCGACCGCAGGCTTTGGCGACGCAGACCTGCCGTCCACCTCCCCGGAAGCCACCCGGCCCATGGAAACGTTACAAAGGCCAAAAAGGCCCTGTGCGTCGGCCTCGGCCGCTCGCGTGGCAGTCCGCGTGCTTCCCACCCAAAACGTAGCCCGGGGCGGCGGCGGGTGGGGGCGCGCGGAGGCGGCCTGCAACGCTGGGGTGCGGGAGCAGGACGCGCGGCTCAGCGCGGGGCCTCCAGCTGCCGCGGGAAAGGCGGATTTTCTGCGTTTGGGGGCACACGGAGCGCGGGGAAGGCGGCCGGCCGGCCCGCCGCGTCCACGATCGCAGCGAGGTGGGAAGCCAACACGTCTCGCCCTGTCCTGTCCCGTCCTGTCCTGTCCCGCTCCATCCCGTCCCATCCCCTCCGGTCTCCTGTCCCATCTCGTCCCGTCCCATCCTGTCCTGTCCCGCCCCAGCCTGTCTTGTCTCGTCCCATCCCATCCCCTCCTGTCCCTTCTCGTCCCTTCCCATCCTGTCCTGTCCTGTCCCGTTCTGTGCCGTCCCATCCCCTCTTGTCCTGTCCCATCCCATCTCGTCCCATCCCCTCCTGTCCCGTCTGGTCCTGTCTTGTTCCATCTGGTCCTGTCCTATCCTCTCCTGCCTGGTCCCATCCTGTCCCATCCTGTCCCATCTCATCCCCTCCTGTCCTGTCCCGTCCCATCTTATCCCATCCTGTCTTGTCCCATCCCATCCTCTCCTGTCCCATCCTGTCCTGTCTCATCCCATCCTGTCCCTTCCTGTCCCTTCTCATCCCATCCTGTCCCATCCTGTCCCAGTCCCTCCTGTCCTGTCTCATTCCCGTCCCCTCCTCTCCTGTCCTGTCCTGTCCCATCTCGTCCAGTCCTGTCTTGTCCCGTCCCATCCTCTCCTGTCCCATCCTGTCCCTTCTTGTCCCCACCTCTCCTGTCCTGTCCCATTTCGTCTCGTCCTCTCCTGTCTCATCCCATCCCATCCTCTCCTGTCCTGTCCCATCCCATCTGGTCCCATCCCGTCTCGTCCTGTCTCGTCTCGTCCCGTCCCATCCCATCCTGTCCCCTTTGGGCTTTGGCCGCTCCGGCTGCCTGGAGCCTTTCTCGGGAGCCGAAGCCCCTCCTGGCCGAAGGGCGATGGAGCGGGGCCGGACGAGCTGGCCGGCAGCCTTTCCCCGGCGCCCGCCCGCCGCTGCCCGAGCGACGGCAGCAGCGAGACGTCCCACCGCTCGCTGCCGACGCTGGAAGAGCAGGAGCCGGGGGGGGCCGAGGGCGGCCCGGAGCGAGGGGTTACAACCCGAGGCCGGGTTGTCCCACCCCTGGTGACACAAGGCGCCTTCCTACGAACTGCAGTAACGAGCTCGGAGCGGAAAACCAGGCTGCCCCTGAGTCAGGAGCCGTCTTTGGCCTCGTATCACGGCTCGGAGAAAGTCCTGATACTGCCTGATGTGAATATGTATTAATTAAAGCACTTTGGAAATGCCGAGTATTGACCTACCCGGCCGTAATGGCGCTTCTTGAGCAATTACAATCTGTCGTGCAGATATATATTTAGGGAGTTGTTGCTACTGTTTTTTTTAAGAAGACCCATTATTGACCTGACCATCCTTATCGGCTTCTCCGGAGCTGTTCCTGTCGCCGGCACCGATTGGCCCGGCTTCCCGCGGCAGCGGGGACGGTGGGGACGGTGGGGACGGTGGGGACGGCGGGGACGGTGGGGACGGTGGAGACAGCGGGGACAGCAGGGATGGTGGAGACAGTGGGGATGGTGGGGACGGTGGGGACGGTGGGGACGGCCGTCCCCCCCTTTCGGCCAAAGCACCCGCCAGGGGATGCGATTTCCTGGCAATGGTGCGTTTTTGTCAGCGGGCAGCTGCAAGTCGAGGACTTGCAAAAAAATCCGGCCGCCCGGACGGGTGCATTCGCGCAGGACACGCTGGCGGCAAAATACTTCCACCCGAAGGAATAACTTTGTGCTTTGCAGGGGTGGGGACGCTCGGCAAACGGAGCATCCGTCTCCTGGGCCTCGCACCTCCTAATTTAATTTTCCCCCTAAATCAAGCAGGGTACTAATCCCCAATAGAAACCGTGTTCCAGTTGCACAAACAGTATTTAAATGGTATAAGAGGGACGTCTTTTATGTACACTTCCCACAATTTCTGGAAAAGAAAAACGAATGTGTGGGCTCTGATTAGTAGAAATGCCAAGTGCCAGCTCACCAGGAAAACTCCAGCGTCGTAAATCTGTCCCCAGCTTTCTCCCATGTGCTGATGGATGGGTGCGCTGAGCTTAAACATTTAACAATCAACAATTCAAATACCTATCCTGCCCTATTAGATTTGTCATGTTTATAAATAAATGCAACATGTAGCTGAATTTCGTATAAAATCTGTGCGTCTTTCACCCAATAACAAAATGTACCATGTCGGAAGAAGGGCATTTCCTTAGTTTATTTTTTTTCCCAGCGATTGCATATATAGGGAATTTGGGAGTTGTGGAAATCATGCAGTTTGCTAAAATCTAGCCGGTTGTTTCGCTCAGCGAGAGGTGGGGGCAAAACCTGCCGGCGGCCGGACGCAGCTGGCCGAGGTCTTGGCGGGCGCCGAGCCCGGAGCGGCAGCTCGGGCTGCTCAAATCCAAACCCGGCGTCGAGCGAAACCGTCAGCTATTTCCAGGGGCTTCGGTGCCGCCGGCCGGGAGCGAGCGGCCGGCCGGGACTCCGGCCGGTTTCCTCCGCGTCGCTGGAGGCAAGTCCAGCCCGCGGCGACGCTGCCGGCGGCGGCCTCGGCTGAACCCCTTCCGACGCGCGCCGGCCGCCACCGCCGACGGCCGCGATTTATCCCCGTCGGCGCGTCCAGGCGCCGCCCCGCCGCAGCGCCCCGGCACCGAGCACGTTTTGGGGCGATTTCCACCCATCTCCGCTGTTGGGCCTTGGAGACTTGACTTTTGTTCCAGCAGCAAATCCAGGCACGGGCAAGGGCTGCCGACCGCAAGGAGAGAGAAAAAACAAGGAAAAAGGGACTCCGTATTGCGAAATTTCTATAGGGTAATAATGAACAATGCGGGGGGGAATTAAACCCTATATAGCGAACTAGTTGGCTGCACCTCTTTCATTGTAATAGGCTTGGGTAATGCAATATGTGGACAGGTATTATGTAGCATGAATCACATTTATAGGAACATTTTGCAATTTCTTTGCAGCCTCGGGCGGGGAGTTGCCATTCATTTCTTCACGGATTAATATTTCTTCGTCAGAAGAGGCAGATTTCGGGCCCTGCTCATGCATGACTACGTCCCGTGCCAGCAGGGCTGCCGCGCGGGAGATTTCTTCTCTTCGAGGTAAGCACGTCGCTTACTCTTTATCGACTCTCACAACCTATACTTTCCCACGCAGGTTGTGCCCAGCGGCAGGACCGGAAGGACGCGGCAGCGGCGCGTCCCCTTGCGGACCCGGAGGATGCCTTGGCTCGTGCCAACGCTCAAGCCCTGGCTGGTGCCTCCTAGTTAGATATTGAGTCTTTAGGTCTTGGTCTAGCGCGAGGCGGAGGAAGCTGGAACACGGAGAAAGGATGTGCAAGGAGAAAGAGCATCTAGCATATACAGTATATACATGTGTGTGTGTGTGTGTATAATATCATATATATGTATCTCCTATCTACTGTGTGTGTGTGTATATGTGTGTATGTGTATATATATACATATATATATAGAAGTGTACAGCACAGAGGGAGTCTCAGGAGCCTGTGGCATCTCTCGGGCTGTGCAGAGTACCAAAATCATCTTCTGCCGCCCAGCCAAAACATCTCTGTTTGCAAAGGTAACACGCAGAGAAACCCCCGGAAAAGGGCCTGGGCGGACCTGCGGCACGGCAGGGATTTGCTTTGCAGGAGGCCAGAGAGGGGCAGCAAGAAACACAAGTCTGGCTCAGCTTTGGCAAGTGAGAGGCTGCTCACTAGCCAAAAAATAATAACAGGAATAAAAAATTAAGTCTTGCGGGTTCATAGCACTCAATATTTCTATGATTTTGACAATCTTGGGCAAGCTGACCGTCCACCAGGCAGCTACGAGGAGGCTGGAGGGCCTGAGGCCGGCCAGGGGATGGACGAGAGCGCGGTGGCGACGGTGGTGGAAGGCAGCCGCGACCGCGGTGTTTCGCCCCAGGAAGGTGCGAGGCCGCTCGCGGCTCCGACACGGTGTGGTGGAAAACAGCTCAAAACGCAGGAAAGGGGCCGAAGGGGATTTCCGCCGGTGCACGTCATGTGGTCGCCGCTTGGCATCTGCCCGTCCTTAACATCCCCAAAGCCGCCCGGCCCAGGCGCTTGGGCGCTTCAGCTTTTGCAGCCCCGGCGCGGTCCGGGCGGCCGTTGCGTTGCATAAATCTCAGTCACCAATTTATTGCCATCGTTTATCAGCTCGGCTCGCTGAACGGCCGAGCAGCTGATTTTGAAATGAAGTGGTGCTGTTTTCATTAATACCCTTGTGCTAACCACCTAGCAAAACACTCAGCGGCAATTAATACCATGTTGCTGCAGCGTTGAAACCAATAAATATTTCCGGTCTTGGCTTGTCTTTGGCGGGTAAGAGACATGAGACTAACCTGCTCCCCTCTTCTCCTCCTTTTCGCATTGCCGGAAAGGTTTGCATTTAAGGAAGAGCTTAAGCAGCTTGAGCAGCGAGTATCGGGAGCCGAAAGGGTGTCGTGTCGTGGCGGGTGAGCGGTCGCGCAGTCCGCCTTCGGGGGAAGAAAGTGTGTCCTGCCCGGGCACTGGCACTGAAATACTAACCCTTACTTTCTGCAAATGCTAATTTTTGCAAGTATCTTAGGGGAAAAAAAAAAAAAAAAGAGTCACACGATGAAAAACTTCAAAGTGTTGCAAAGAAAGTCTTTTCCCAACCCCACGAAACGCTGATGGGACGCAGAAAGGGCCAAAACGCAGCTGACGCCTCCTACGTCAGGTCTTGGGAATGCGGCAGTATTCTGAGCGCTCATCTACCTTTAAAGATATATTGCAGCACGTTGGAAACTAATTAGCCCGCTCGGCTACTTTTTCCTAGGCGCGTCCTCATTTTGAGGCTCGTGACTTCCTCTTCGGTGGCTCCAGGAGGATGAATCCGTCACGGCGCATGAGGGACGATGTTGTGGTGACAGGACACCAGCACCGGGCCAGGGTGGCTGATGCGACGACCGCGATTCGATTCCCACGCCACCCAGGGGCGCGAACGGGCCCGGAAAGCCCCAAATTGGAGGATTTTGGAGCACGGCGGAAGGGCTGGCGCCAACCCCGGCGATGCCCGTGGCACCATGAGCACCCAGATGCCCTTCTGCGCCCAGCTCAGAGTAAATAACAACACGGCTCGTTAGCATTAGCAATTTTTTATTTTCCTTTTTTGTTGCATAGGAAATGCAGTACTTGCTTCCAGTAATTGTATTGTAATGTGAGAAGGTGGTAGCACTAATGGTTGAATACAAGAGTTAAACTAATCCACACCAGCTCAAAAAACCTGCGGAGACTTAGTTGAATAAGAATGGATGCCCACAGTGATTCTCAACCAATTACAATTTTTTTTCACAGAACACAGTAAAACTAAAATGGTAACTATGAGAGTCAATACAAGTATACTAGAGGCACGAGGGGCCTGACTCATAAAAAAAAAAAAAAACAAAAAAAAAACCCAACCCAAAACGAACGCAACGTGGTATTAACACGGGTGTCGAGCGAATCCGCAGCAGATGGTTCCCACGGCTGTCGGAAATCTGAGCGCCCCAAAGCGAAGCTAGACGTTGCGGGACCAGGCTGAGGACGCGGGGCAGGGCCGGGGGAAGGCTGGCCGGGGTGGAGAAACCAAAGGCGGGCCCGACATAGCGATTTCTCGCCGGCTGCGTTTCGAACGAAACCGACTTTGTACCCCTTTCCTCGGCGGGCGCGGGGCCCAGGCCTGCGGCAGCGGGAGCGCAGGGGCAAGGGAGGCGAGCGCAAGTCGGGGGCCGCTCCGCCTGCCGTGCCCCAGCGAGAGGGACATCTACTGCGCTTATTTGATTTTTTTCCTCATATTAATTTGTAGGTGCAGATTAAAGGGGGGGGGAGTTCATAAAGCACAATGGCTTTTGTTCATGCTGGAGCATGAAGGGGTAACTAAGCGGAAAACAGTCCTCTCGCTAAAAAAAAAACCCAACCAAACGGCATACAAAGTAGGGAAGTTCACACCGCGCTACGCCAGCGCTCGCCTTCGGGCAGGTTTTTCTCTCGCGCTCAGAGGCAGCAATCGAGCGTGGGGGTTTGGGGGGTTTTGTTTTTTTCTGGAACGGGCAAAAATCGCTTTCGTGAGGAAGGGCGCAGCGCGGCGGCGGCGGCGGCCTCCTCTCCCCGGGCCGCCCCCCTCGTCCCGCCGCAGCCCGGGTGCCCCCGGCTCGGCCGCCCCCTTTCCCCTCCAGGCCGGGGCGCGGGGAGGCGGGGGCACGGCGAGGGTGGTGGCCAGCCCGGCGGGCGCAGGGGCTCGCGCGCCCCCCGCGCACCCACCGGCTTCCCGTGTTAATAGCAAAGGAGCTTTTATGAATCGGGCCCAAAGTTTGTACAGAGTTCGTCTGAAGAAAAAAAATATTGCAACTGTGCATGAAACTAAACAACCACATGAGGTTTTTTTTTTTTCTTTTTTTCTTTCTTTTTTTTTTTTTTTTTAAAGGGTTTTTCTTTTCTATGAGGAAGTCTGGTGTGAAGAAGGGTCAAGCATGGGTACCTGGTTCACCGCTGCCCATTAAGAAATCTCTTGCCACGTGAGCTCAGTCTCACTGATGGGTTTAAAGAACTGTCCCTTAAAATGTGAACTTCAGGCTTATGTTCTTCGGAGCAAGCTCTTTTCGAATTCTTAGGGTAGCTTTTCAAGACGAAAAAAAATCTTACCAGGCACGGCTTTCTGGTCTCAAACACCATGTCCTGCCCTCTAGGGGAAAAAAAAAAAAAAAAGGAAAAGGAAAAAAAAAGAAAAAAAAGAAAAAAAACCCAAAACACAAGTAATACTGAATTTAAGTAAATGTATACCTCCAAAATACTGAAAACACCCCAAATCAAGAAAAGACAGAATTTGCGTTCTCAGTGAAATATCTTTAAACCTATCTGACAAGAACCAAGTCAGAAAAAAAGACTAACATAACTTTGAGTAATATTCATACAGCTACTAAGCATTATGGAATAGCATGCATTAATATTGTACGGTTATTTTACATCACCTATATCAGAAGGTTCTGACAGACAGCGAAGGCTACCGGTGTAGAAAAATCTTACTTCAGAAGAGCAATATAATACAGATTTCACAGGCACTACATTTTAATATATCAGGTATTATGCTGGTTTTCTTATAATTCTTTCTGTCCTAAAGCTGGCATTATAACAATGACCAAAAAGGCAAGGATTGAAGTAAACGGAAAGTAGATACCAAAGTTGATATATTCTTTTCTTTTTTTTTTCAGATAGATTAGTGCATAGTTTTCATGCAGATAAACACTGCTATGCATTTACATTGTTGGAAAGCAGAGTGAATTGAGCCCAAGTTGTCACATTTTTGTAAATCATTTTGCCAGCCTGTAATAGCACCATGTAATGGATTTGCATTAAACATTAAATTGATTTCAGAATTGGTGACACAGTATTCACTACAGTTAAGTGCTATGGAATAGCTTCAATGTTACCTGCTATATATCAAAGCAATTTTCATCCCACTGCTTTTTTATTGGAAAAAATAAAAGGAAAATGTACTCGATACTAATTAGACTATTGCGCAGCCTTGGACTTGATGATGGCATAGCTGGGTTTACTGTCAAACAGTAATACATGCATTGACTTCAAGACAAAATTGGCATTGTAAGCTTGATTTAATGAAAATCCTGCCTAGCAGGCAGTGGTAACTTCACAAGGCCTGCCTCCGACAGACCTCGTGAGGTTCGTTTTGTTATTTATTTCTTGTTTAGGTGCCATTGAAGCTCTCCTTACATTGTCATGCCGGTTATGGTTTTAATTTTGTTCGATGGAGGCCTTCTACCAAAAAAAAAAAAAAAAAGATATTTCCAGAGACACAATGCAAAGTACAATATTAACTGACATTCTTAAAAAAAAAAAAAGAAGAAGAAGAAGAAGAAATTCACCACAAGGAAAAAAAAACTGTTTTAGGCTATGCATCTGGGTTTTTCTGTATTTTTGTACAGTAAATATTTTATAACACTGTTACTACAAAGCTGCAAATATACGGAACAAAGGGAAATAGAGAAAGAAAAAAAAAATGTTAGAGGGATTTTGCATATTCCTGTGGGCTGACTGAATACTGTGGAGTCGAGAAAACTTTGTGTTTCTTTTCCCCTTCGACCTTAAGGGGGAGGGGGAACAAACAGCAGAGACAAAGTGTACCATGGCTGCCTAACTTCGAGCCCGTAAGTTTTTATCATGAAGGAAGAAGAATAAATAACGGCATCGCTGGGGTGTGCGGCATGATAAAAGCAAGTTGCCCTAGTTCAAAAAAGAGAGGGAAGGTGGGGGCGAGGGGGGGGGGAAAAAAAGGGAATTAACTGATAAAAGTCAATTCAGGCTGAGCAATTTTTCGGTCTTGGAATTTGGATGGGTGACGGCGGGTCAGAGTGTTTGTGCGTCTGACAAGTTCTGGAGCGAAGGACGCGGGGATGGAGGGCGGGAAAAAGGGGGGGGGGGAAGAACCAAAAAAAAACCCAACTTGTTCGGATGACGGAAAAATACTGCCTGAAGCGGCGGGCAGGGAGAGGGGAGCGGAAGGCGCTGGGGGCGGCGGGCCGGGACCGGCCGCCGCCGCCGCTTTGTTCCCTACACCTGCCCAGACCTCAACCGCGGTGCTTTCTGCACGGCAATCAATCAGGTGAACAAAAATTTCCTTTCGTGCGTAATACTTTGCAACCCCTGTTGGTTTAAACACCCTTGACCGCCTACCTAATGTTTTAAAGCCTTTAAAACATTTTTTTTTCTCGCGATTCTGCTCAAGAGTTCCCTAACTTTAGCGTCATCAAACTTAATATGACAAAAATACCTTCAAAAATACAGCATACCTGTAATGTCCATTTACAATGGTTCTTCAGTAGCCTATACTTCTCAAGCATAGGAATATGCTATACCATTGAGAGAAGAAAAATAACTGTATTTAAATACATACAAAAAAGGAAACAGGAAAGTTTTTAACTTAAATCCAGTTCCCAAAGGAAAAAAAAAAAAAGCAATTCTATGAACGCTGCCTTTATAACGAACAATCAGAAATTCCACTAAGCTAATTTGACAGAAATTTTTCCTCATTTAAACAACATTACAAAAGTCCTGCATTATAAAATAGGGTAGAATAAATCAGTGTAATCAATAAAACTATACAACATACAAATTACATATCTTCTGAGTGGGCAGTTTAATTCTCTCTCTTTGCAGCCATGACTACAACATGCTCACTAAAAACAACTAACTGCCCAAACTATTGCTTAGTTTGTTTTGTTTAAAAAAGGGTGCAATTTTATTGTATATACAACCAATTTACTGGTAATACCTTGTCTCATAGCAAGGCTCTGACAAAATGTTTGTCTAGGCTTTTTTCCCTTCACTGTGAAGCACTGAAAGCTGCTATTTTTTTTTTTTAGTGCACATATGTCTTAATAAAGTAATGCCCAGCTAAGTGCTATAGGGAAGGCAAAGGATGCTGGCTAGAGGATGTGATACCATATACTAACAATCACACAATACAATAGAGCAAAATGACTACTCAACCACTTATCAGACACATATGAAAATCCAAAACATTTTATTTTTTCCTTAAATAGAGAATAACCAGTAAACAATTTTCAGAACTTGGAAGTTTAAAAACGTGCATATAAAAATGGGCATTATATACTTTTATTGAATGTGGATTGATTGCAGTCTGCTAATAAAAATGGGTGTGGGATCTGAAGAAAAAGGAAGTTTTTTTTTTTTTTAAGGCTTGCTTGTGAAAGGAACAGTTGTAAAACAAAAATTGCTTGAAGCAGGGTTCAGCTTAGTGCTTCACAGTTTGACTGCTTCTCTAAGAAGAGCCCTTCCTGCATGTGCATTCAAAATCACAAAAGTACAAAGACAAACACCTAAAACACACTGCGTCAAGTGCAGCACCAACTTTGGTCAAATAAAAAAAAATTAAAAGAAAAATTAATAATTGCTAAGCTTTTCTACATGATATAAGCAGGTATTGCATATTTTCATATATCTGGGAAAAAAAAAACAAAACAAAACAAAAGGAAGACTCCAAATAAAATGTAAAATGCAGCAACATCCAAAAATACTGATAATCTAGCATCTACAGATCTCAGAATAGCACTGCCACTGACCATACAGGACAATAAACACTACTCCTATCTGCGGAACAACTAACATCCTACTTAATTCTAGATGTTGGAACTGACAATGGCTGACATAAAAGTCACATTTACAAAAAGTGTCTCCAAATGCTTGACTAGGGAAAAACCCCCTTTCAATATAGGAACATGTGCAACAATTCCACAAATAATCGCTATCCAGGGCAAGGCACATTGATATGGAATTTTTTTTTTTTTGTTTCGTGCAAATTAAGAAAACAAAACAAAACATCGTTTCAGGGAAAAGATGAGGAGCAAAGTGTCTTCCCAAGAATTTCAGTTACTTGATTGTATAGGACAGTAGTAGAAACCCTTCTGAAGGGTCGAACAAACATAGTTTAAAGGCAAGTGCCTGGAATAGGGATTACAATATTGTGTCTTAATGCACTCTACTTTACCCTACATTAACTATATAAAAATTAGTTACTAACACTAGAACATGCAGAGACTTTCTCTGATTAGCTGGACTTGCCAACCAGAACGTATATATATGTATAGTATAGGAAACCTTCTTAAAGTTGCATGTGAAGCAAAGGGGTGCTCCGCTGTCTGATAGAAAAAATCACTTGCACTCTTTTTTTTTTTCTTTTTTTTTCCTTTTTTTGTACATAAGATACAGGACGTTTGGGGTCCAAACTTTTTTTTTTTCTTCTTCAGCAAGTGCCCTTGCTTTGAACTGGCATAAGTTGTAATATCAGCATTTGTTTCTGTATTGTTTTCTTCGTAGTCCAGAAAAGGTACCAGTTCAGGGACACAAAGGTGTTTCAATTTCTGGACCGTTCTATCTTATTCCCAAGGTGTCTGAGAACTGATAAACCCTATATTGCCGGAAACACGTAAAATTTGTCAGAATTGGCATAATCCATTATAGTGACTTTTAGCTTATAAAATTAACAGATATTATGATTTAATTTTAGTTATGTGCTTTGATAACAGAAAATGATTAATTAGCATTTAATGTAGTTAACATATTGTGGTAAAAGCACCATTAGATTTGTTTTTTTTTTTTTTTAATTTTCCTTCAGTTTTAAAGGGATACAAGTTCAACAATAAAAAACATAAAAAGCAAAAATAGCTCCCCTTTTTCTCGCAAGGCTGTTTTTTACCCCAATAATTTAGAGTCCTGGGGTGGAAGGACTTGGAAAACAAAAATAGAATTTTCAACAATCTCTATCTTACAAAGATATTTAGCTATCCAATGAAATTGCACTTTACTCAATTCAAAATTCGATTGTTTTGATTGATTCCTGTCAGTTTCTGTCAAAACAGACCAACTTCCCCATTTCTGCGTGAATTTTTGTGTAATTGTTGAAAATTGTTGAAAAATGTTTTTTTTTAATGTAAGTGCAGCATTTCAAACTTTTTTTCTTTTTTTTCTTTTTTTTTTTTTTTAGTGAATAGTAGTAGTTTGATGTTTTAAATCGCTCTGCAATTGAGTGGAAAAAAATCGTTGACAATGCTCTTATGGTTCGTGTTACGCATCTAAGTGCCAACTGTAAAAAAAAAAAAAAAACCCCAACGAAAAAAACCTGCAATTTTTTTTCCGATATGTTACAGAAAAACATGCGCTATGTCTGTCCGGTAAGTTATATATTGCAGAATTCAGCTACTACAAAAGTTATAGTTTAAAGTGTGTTTCATGATTTCTCAAGAAGTCTCACACCTGCATGGGAAAAATCGAGGACGATACTGTAAAACAGTTAGGCTCCATATGGAAAGTGTGTTACGACAGCGAGTTGGTAAGCAGCAGCAGAGGCTAGTTCTACTCAGTGTCACCTAACGCTTACACTACCAATGAAAACACTTCAAAAGTTATGAAGCCCAACCATTTCCAGCACCATATGAGAAATTACAACAGTCCTAAGTTGTCTAAAAAAAAAAAAAAAAAAAAAAAAATTCCCCCCCCAAAAATCTCGAAAAAAGTTACGGCCTTCGCCATTCAACCATAACGTTTGCCATTTCCAGGTCCGAGTGTGCTGCCGGTGTCTGCTGGCCTCCCCTCCCGCGGGTGTGAAGTCGCTGCGCGGCGGTGCTGCTGCTCCCGGTCACAGAGGTGGGAAGGGGTCAGGTGGTCTGTCCGGAGGGTGGTGGGAAGCGGAGACTTTTATCCCAGGTACCAGGACTGCAAGAGAAAGAGAGGGAGCGTGAGCCGCCGCCGCCGCCGCGGGGAGGGCTCCCAGGACGCCGGCCATCCTCCTCTGCGGGGAGGGGGGCTAATTGAGAGCGTGACGAATCGACCTAATTACAAAGCTTAATTAAAAATACCGTACCCATCAATACATTTATTTATTTATTTAAACCAACAGGCGCTGGACGTTGCTGCAGAGGAAGACGGGGGGTCACGTCCCGTTGCGAGTTATCAATCTTTTTAATAGATTGCGGCTGGGAGATGCCTCTCGCACACTTTTGTCCAAGCCCCTGAAAAGGCGATAGGCGTCCGCTTCTGCGTGCCGTTTATCACCCTGCAGCCGGGGTTTGCGCGGGTACTCAGGCATGTGCCAGCACAAGCATCTGTTGCTTTATGCTGCCCTGCGCCAACCGTCTCGCTGGAGCAGATGCGCGGGGAGTCGGCAGCAGCGGGGCTGGTTCGCGCGTGGCCGGAGCCCAGCGCAGAGCGTTTTCGGGGCTGGGGAGGGGGGGACGACGAACCCCTTTCCGCCGAGGGAGGTGACTCCCCGGGGTCGGAGCCCCGCCGAGGAGGTGGCGATACCGGCCTCGACCCGGGTTTTTTTCCTCCGTGAGCGACGATAGCCCTGATCGACCCCCGGCCGGGGCGGGGGGCCTGGGGGGGGATTTATGAGGTTCAACCGAGGACTGGGAGGAGGCAGGCGGCCCGCGGGGCGTCACGATGACGCCGTCGGGCGGCGGAGGCAGGGACGGGCGGGAAGCGCCGGGCGAGGGGAGCAGCGCTGCCTCGACGGCCTCTTCCCGCCTGGCCTGGCCCGCGGGATTTTACGCGTAGACTGAGGCTGGGCTCGAGTGCACGGCTTCCCGCGCGCGTGAAGCTCGCAGACCGGGGAGGGGGAAGCGCTGGCGGCGCGGTGCCAGGCGCCCTCGCCCGGAGCAGCCCGCCCGACCGCCGACGCGGGCCGTTCCCGCTCCCGCCGCGGGGCTCCTGCCGCCCGGCACCGCGGGGGTCACGCTTCGGACCCCCCCCCTTCCCCCCCGGCCGCCCCGTCCTTCGCACCTACGCTGCAGAGGTCCAACCGGCCCGGCCACCCGACCCCACAGCCGGGAGCTGCGTGGGCCTCGCGACCCCGCTTCGACTGCCAAACTGACTTAAAAGAAAGGAAGGGGGGGAAAAAAAAAAAAAAGGAAAAGTAGGAAAACCCACAACCCCGCGACGGCCTCCGCCGCGGGCGCGGGTAGCGGCAGCGCGGCCCAGCTCCCCGGCGTTCGGAGCGGCCGGCAGGGGATGCGCGCCGCCGTCCGTCCGTCCCGTCCCGTCCATCCCGCCGTCCGTCCGTCCGTCCCCCCGCGGCACCGCGCTCCTTCACGCGTCTTGCTATTCAGCCCGCGCCTTGCAGACAAGGTTACCCCAGCGCGGCTCTGTAATCCTTCACTGAAATAGGCTTTATTGATTGCTCTGGTCTATTGTTCCCTTTTCAAGTCCCCCAAGTTCAAGTTCATCCTGGTGTTACATCATGTCTCGTTGCTACGAGCAACCAGACAGCCCCAGACGTGACTATCATTAGCAAGAAACGCGCTGCTCCCTCCCACCGCCCGCCAGCCGCTCTGACGTAGCAGCCCCGCTGCAAACACATTGAAGTATTTATTCTGCCTAATTTATGACCTACCCGGCAAGAGAGACCCCCACTCCAAAAACCAACACTGTTGTATATTTAATTAATCTGTCTTTCTCTGGCACTTGGGAAAGTTAGACAAAGGGCTAATTATTGTGTTGCGCTCCCCACACTTTTCTTTTCGGGGGGACTATTTGCATGGGAAAAGAAGCGGCGCGGCCCGGCGCGAGTCCCCTCCCTCCAAAACACCTTTTTTTTTCTCCGCTGCCCTATTGACATTTCATGAAATACTTTAGCTGCTTAAGGGAATTAGAAAAAAAAAATCTGATGTGAATGTAACTCCTTCTGAGTTGGTATTCAGTAACACAAATCAACTCATGACATGTTTAAATTTAAATGCTAACCACACACTCTGAGAGTTACTTTAAAGGTTAGTTTTTAATCAATAGAAGTTGCTGACTCCGGAGTTTTTCGCTGCGCAGTGCAGCTCTGGGGCCTTTGTCTAGCGTTCGGCTTTCAAACTTTTTTTTTTTCCTCGAGATGATTTTAGCAATGATTTGCAGACACAGAGTGCTATTGTGCTCTTGACTAGCAACATGTCAATAAAGGAGTAGAGTTACCATGCACTAGGGTGTCAATATGACTCCTGCAGACACTGTTCAGGCTTAATACCAAGGAAAAACTTAATTAACCCTTACGCGATCAAACCGGGCTGCACGGATGTTTTTTAAACTTCCGTGCAGGGGCTCCGCGCTGCCTTCGCTGAAAAGCTGCTTTTAGAGGATACCGAATCCAAGCACCTCGCAAACAGCTGCATCGCGCTTTGGCCGTTCGTGCAACTCCGCTTTGATGAAATGTTTTATGGGCTGAGGCAGCAGAACAGCAAGACAGAGAGCGCATTTACTCATCGGATCCCACCAACACTGCTCTCGGGATGCCGGTTTAATTTAGAGCGTCTTACAGCTGAACTGCACACACAGAGTGATCCTCCTTTTCTACTAATCATTTTAATATTAAGATCTCATATCCCCCTCAAGCCTCCTATACACGTCTAAGTCTTGCCGGATTATGGCTGAAGAGTCCTATTGTCCCGTCGCGGCACCTGGGAAACGTCCCTGCAACGGGACAGGAGACCTCGGCGCACGAAACAAAAGCGCCTACGAAGCATACATGCATTTGATAGCTGTGATTTGTCGAGTTTTTTGCATGATTAGGTGGCTTAGGGCCAAAAAGAAGCCCAGATCCGTACTTGCAGAGTTTTCACACCACCACTCAACACGATGCAAGCTATCCTATCGCTTCTAGCCAACTTCCACGCTTTATCCCTTCACGTCCTGAAATCTATCCGACTGCACCCAGATGGACAAGAGGGTATTCCGTTTCTTAATTTAAATCTCCATTTAAAATCATGTGCGCTAACACAATACAGTCAGGACGATATTATCTCCTTGCGTTTTTATAAGAGAGCCAGTGTTCGATTTCCTCTGCATTTACTTGTGCGGTACGATTCGACTAGCGAGTTTAGAGCTAAACGAATCCGCTGGAGCTAAAGGTCCTATGAAGTAAAATTACTGCTACCCGCTTGCCGGCGCTACTAGAGGTCCGTATTGTCCTGCAGAGCCTCTTGCCGTCCTTTGCTAGCGTTCAAGGTGAAACATCAAAAAGGATTCTGCAGTCCGGTACGAGATCTTAGCTCTCCTTTCTCCAGTCAAATGAAGAAGTAATCTCATCAGGTTGAAAAGTGCTGACTAAGGATTTAATAAAGTGCCTGCAGATGTGTGTCATCTCTAAGGTATTCAACTCATGTAATGCAAAACAGTTCCACACCGAATGTGCTTATAAAATTCCATTTAACCATTGCAGAGCTCTTTTTTACTGTTCTCGGAGGAGTATTATCACACTTTTTTTTTTTTTCCTCCTAATTTACAGCACCATGAAAGTTGAAACTCTACCCTGCCAGTATCTGAGAATCCTCACAGTAGTAAGGTTTTATGAACCATAAACAATATCTACTTGACTGAATCCTAAACAGGAAGTCTGAAATGGCAATTATGTTTCTTTGATAGTGCAAGTCTATTTGTTTCTTATGCTATTCTGAAGATAGCACAGAGGCACAAAAATCCTTAAGCAACTTCTGACAATCGGCTCCTTTGTATTGGAAGAAGGGCTAGGAAACCCTCTGCGATTCAGGATATTTAAAAGGAGAAGAGCTGAAAGTGCCTCATTGACTTCGGTAGCAGTTTCTGCCTGCCTCGGGAATGGAGAATCAGGCCCATTGTTTATTAAAATCTTCTTAAAACAGCCTTCCTGTGTGATGGGCTTTATCCCCGGCTCCCAAGCCTAATCACGGACACCGTTCATGTGCTTTAAAACAAAAAGGCAATCAAATGAAAAACTGTCAAATTTGCTTCTACCTGCACATCTCCCGCAGTAACAATGAGACCTTTCAGGGAGCACAAAAAAAGTGAAGGTTGTAAAGCAGCCGTATCTGTTTTTCAAATTAAAAAGTTAAACAAAAGTCCTCAAGGGCAAAGTTTAACGCTGCGGAAGGAGGTTGTTAATGTGGAATCCAGAACTGGGTGTGACAGTTGGCTTATTTCTCCGGGCTATGTAGGTTATTTGAGGACATTCGCACATTTGAAACTCTGACAAACTCCACGCAGAGGAGATTTTTTCTCGGCATAATCCACTTAAGGCTAACGCTGGGTCTATACTGGACGTTTTCTTTTAAGTTTCAGCCCGGCTGGGCTGCTGGGGCGGGAGAAGGAGCCGGCGCTGGCAGGGCGCAGGCAGCCACGGGCGCTTCGAGCAGCGTCTCGCCAACGCGTGCTCGGGCCGCGGGAAAAACCCGGCATTGATAAGAGCTGAAATTAAAAAAAAAATTGCAGCTGGAAAGCTTCCTGGCAAACAAGCTGCTTGGGCAGCAGAACTGAACCTGGGCCGCGGCTGCCGGACGCCTGTGAGAGCTCCTCACAGCAAACGGGTTCATTTGTTTTATTTGGGGATGACATCTCGGTCATCTCAAGAACTTGAAGGCAATCAAAAACATGAACCCCGGGAAGGCGAATCAGGGTAACAAGGCCTTCTGGTTTCAAAGGTAAAACGTGAAATGTCAACAGCTAAGTAACCAGCTGGTGCTTTAGACACTACCTTGTGAAAGGTCCTGGTAAGGCTCTTCCCTATTTGAAATTAAGGGGCCAAAAATGGGCCTTTGATGGACTTTCAAAAGAGCTGTGGGCGGGAGCAAAGTCAGTGTTGCTTTAGTGTCTAGGGGACTCCTCTAGATAGATAAAGGAACTGCGGCTGCTCTACCCCACGTCCGAATTTGTCCCACTTCTCTATTGCTTTCGCCAGGCATGAAATTTGATCCTACTGTGTGAACTGAAAGGTGCATATTAAAGACAAGGTCACCTTTGTGCCTATGGAAGTTATTTTCTTCGAGCTGGGATTAATTATTTAGTAATTATATTTTCCAAAATGAAATACCGAAAGGGACAGAAGTAGCATGTTGGTCATCCCCGAAGGGACATAAAACAGCGAGCGAATCTGCTGCTTGTCCAAAATCCAAACACAGGAGAGTCGCTCGCCCCTCGACGAGCGTATTTGTACTGTCTCGAGGAAGATAAAACCCTTCCCGGGGGGGACACTAGTCTCTAGGCGATGGGTACAGTAGCTCTGCATCCAAGAGCTTTTGTGAGAATGCCAGTTGTGGCAAACTGCATTAAATTATGTGCAATAATTTTGCAATACGGACTTCTGCCTGCTGACTATTAAAAATGTATAGTAGTCCAAACCACTTCTCCCCTGGGACCAACAAACGCACTTCAGGCAAGATTTCTGCTCGGGTTCAAACCTCAAGTTGTGAATTGCTGGTGTTTTTAACCAAGTCACCCCGAACCCTCCCAAACCTATGAAAACACTAATACAGTAACTCCTGCTGTTGTTCCAGACAACTGAATGTTCCAGTAAAGTGTCCCAGCTGGCCCCAGATGTTTCTTAAGTATAAAGCCGTGCCCTGAGCGTTAGCCCCCCTGCCGTCGCAACCTGAACAACACTGGATTAAAGACTGACTGCGCCGCGACATATTCGCATTTAGTCCGCATATAATACAGTAAAGACTTATCAATGGCAAATGCTTGCAATGTAAGCCAGCACGCAGAGCCGGCTGGCGCTTTGAATATGATGTATAAATTATGTATGGGAACTTAAGATCTAAATTAGAGCGGCAGGAAGAAAACTTCCCCTTTTCTCGGGCTCTAAAAGAAAGTTCTCTCACAATGAGGTCATTTTTATGTCAGGATTTCAGTTTAAATTTTTTCCTTTGGACATACCAGCTTCGCTTTACTTTGGTAACGTTCTGGCAGTTACACTTTTCCCCCCTTGTTTTCTAAATGGTTACGCAAACGATTTATTTATTACTAAATTGCTTTTGAAACAAGCAAAATAACTTCCAAACTTTATGTATGTATGTCGGACACTGAAAACTCGCTGCAGCCATGCTAAACCATAACCCTTGCTGTTAAAAAAAAAAAAAAAAAAGATAGTTGAGCAAGAGAGAGGAAAAAAAAAGAAAGAGAGAGAAACAATCCCATTTTGGTTTTTGTTAGGGGACGGCATACTACATAGATCAGAGACTTTTCAAAAAATAAAAACCCCCACTGTACACAAAGCACAGGAAAATGTGAGGAAAAAAGGAAAAACCTAAAAGCAGCTTAGAATGTGTTAACTCTGCCATTCTGTCAGCTTAAAGAGTATTTTATGCTTGATCAACAGCTCTCTTTTATTATGCTTTTCTTTCATTCATTCAGGACATCAAAGCGCAGCCCCACCAGTGTACCTGATCTACCAGAAGAACTTGTAAGGGTGTTCTAAAGAAACGGGGGTATTGGGAGCCAGACACCCCTGCGGACAAGGCAGTTCAAAGAGAATATTTCAACAATGATTACATTTTGTAAATCTTTGTGCGAAAGACAGCTTATTTCCTGCTTTTTCATGAAAAATAGATTCTAGCCATTAAAGTGAGCCCGCAGTATGAAAGTTACTTGAGATCTGAGGTACAGCAAGCGGATTAAGCGGGTGGCGGGATGAAATCTTTGAGGGGGACGGTGGCATTCTCCGGTATTCGCCGTTACCATACGGTTTGCTGCCTGCCGTACAAACTTTGTTGGGTTTTGTCGGCCCGGTGGCGGCAGCGAAGTTAAGACATTCGCGAAAACAACATGCAGCAAAACCAAAAACGGGGACAGATAAAGAAGCTAGGAAAACAAATGGCTGCAAAAAGCTTTTCGAACGTTTGAAAGAAAAAAAACTGTTTGTGTGTGTATATAGATATATATATATAAAAAAAATCTATTCGCAGTACTCCAGAAATTCGAGGCCGGCCATTTCCAGTGCCTCAGAGGACTGCGAAGCGCAGCGCGCACCACCAAGCCAGCTGTTTGCTTTTCCAAGCCCGTGGTGGTTTCTGCATTGATAAACTATATAACCTCACACCCAGAAGGGATTTTAGCTCTGCCAGACCTCAGTGCTCTGCCCTGCTCTCTTCATGTGCTGTCACGGAATAAAAACGACACTAACGCAAACCCTGAAATAATAGCTCGCTCCAAAAAGGACATCTTTGTGGATATTTCCTGAGTAACTGCCAAAAAAGTTTTCTTTTTTTTTTTTTCCTTTCCCCCACTCATTCATGCTTTCAGACTTTCATTACAAGCATAGCCAAAGTTGTTTGGTAGTCGTCGGAAAGGACCAAGCATCTGCGGCAGGGGCCCGGCGGAGCGGCGAGGGGCAGGAGGCTGCGGCGCCTCCCCGAGGCCGGGCGCCGGGGACCGCTGCCTGCCGGGAGAGCCGCCGCCACCACCACGCCGCTGCTCCTGCAGCGTCTTTTGAGAGCGAAAGAGAAAATATCAACGCATCTTTCCACAAAGAGGCAAAAAGAAGAAAAAAAAAAGCCCTCTAAAAACCGCCCTGCGCTTTGCATTTACTCCTGCGGCTCCAAAGTAAATATGTTGCGAAGGTGTTTGGAAATCCTGCCCTCTTCCTGTAATTTAGCAAAAAGCCCAGCAGTTTAATACTCCTCGCATTAAATCTCACCTATTCCTTTCCCTTTATGAAAGAAAACGTGTATCCGTGCTTAGACCTCCTCCTAACTTTACCGAAGGGCTTCGCAGCGAAGCACTGGGGTCAACACGCTGCGACTCTGCAGCCCTTTGCTAGGCAAAACTAACAGTTCGGCGACCCCAGTGAGCTCGTTTCCCAAACTGCAGCAGCGGCGGTTCCCCCCCCGCCCCGCTCCCGCCCCGGCCGGAGCGGCTCGACGCCGTCCTCTCCTCTTGCTCTGGCCGGGGTTCGCCGATCTCCCCGCCGCGCAGCCCGGCTGCAAGTTCACGGTCGGGTTGGAAGGGGAGCCAAGGGCTCCCGGGGAGGCTGGAGCCGGCCCCGGTTGCCATGTGATGTGGCTGAACTCCCCGCGCGCTCCCGCGCGCTCGCCCTGTTTCCAGGGCCGGCCGGAGGAATGCGCCGCAGTTAGAGCCCGCAGTGCTTTCTCAGGCGCCCCAGACCCCCGAGGCCCGAGCTTCACGCTGCAGCATTAAAAGTTTCCACAGAGCTGCTGCAGAGCGAGGCAGGAAGGGGGGGGGGGGAGGGAGGAGGAGGGAAAGCGGGAGAACAATATCGTCTTAATTGTCTCTATATAGCTCTACAGTTAAAGTATTACTTTTTAAAGGGGCGTAATTTATTCCGGAGGCACGGTGTTATAACAACCAGCGCATACTTTCGCCGCGGCGTAACCCGCTCTATTCTCCGTTGTGCTCCCTGGTTTTGTTGCTTTTGCAGAACGCCCTGTTACCAAGCCCCCTATACTGTACTTACAGTTTTATTCAATTTCAGCCAGTTCCTGCAGTCCTCGGGCCAGCAAAACTCGCACGGAGCCTCGGGAGTTTTGCTTGCACGAGCACTGCAAAAATAATCTCCTCGGAACCACCATTTGCAGCAAATTTCTTTACTTTTATTGCTTTAGGCAATCAGGGAAAGTCATCCAAAAAAAAAAAAAAAAGGGGGAAGAAAAGAGAAAAAGAAAGAAAAGCCCCCACTCTGGGCCTCCCAAGTTACATGTGCAGCTAGACAGGCTGAACACACACGCACAGCCGGTGTGTGCGCCTCTGGGGCTCCCGCTCCGCCGTCCCTGCCGACGGGGAGCGGTAACGGCAAGCGGGATTGCGTTACGGGTCCCGGGGGGACGCAGGGAGGTGTTGGGGGGGCGGGAGCGGGGGGGGGGGACCAGCTACTCTGCCCGAAAGTGGCTGCAAAGACTCTTTGCTTTGGACTGTTTGGGGCACAAAAGGTGGTTTTCAGCCAACTTCCGACTAGTCCAAGAGGAGAAGGTGGGGAAGGGAAAGAGGAGCCTCCAAAAAGCCCTCGGTGCCTGGTCCTGCCCGGAGCGCGAGGTGGGGGACGGGGAGGGACCCTCCGGCGACGGGACCGGGGTCGGGGAACGGCGAGGCCGTTGGTGGCGATGGGAGCCCCGAACCCCGTCTGCAGAAACGGGCAGGGGAAGGTCGGATTTTAGACGTCGCAGCAAGGGAAGAGGGTCAGGATTTGGGCAGGTCCTGGGCAAGGAGGTGGCAGCCCGTCTCCGCATTACCGCTGGCAGAGCTGGTCGGGGACCCGGCCACGGAAGCAGCTCGGGGTTTTTTGCCACGCCGACCTTAAAATCAAGTTTTATTTACGAATGAAATAGACACGGAGCTGGAGGAATAATGAATCAATTCAGGAACGAACCCCACCCTTCCCGAATCTCCCCTTAAAAACCAAAAAAAGGAGAGAGAAAACCCAGCGGGCACTGAGCTGAACAAAACCAGCCTCCTGCACGCGCGCGCTTTTGATGTCTGCGTTGCTCCTGACGCGTTGTACCTCGCTAAACTGAACAGACTACCCGGAGACAAGTTCAAGGCCGCGAACAATTCTCGGGCCGGGCGTTTTGCCGCCCGGGCCGGCGGCGGCGGCGGCAGCCCGCTGAGCCTTTGGGCAGCGGCGCCGGGACGTCTCACGTTACACTGCAGCGACCCGCTGGCCGGAGAGGTGGTGGCCCGGCGAGTCCCGCCTGCGCCACCTCGGCCGGGGTGAGGTGGGGTGCCGGTGGCCGGGAAGGGGACAGGTCGTGCGACTGTTTGCAGAGAGCTGTCTCAAGAAATATTTGAAAAAAGCCCCTCACCTGCCTTTGAACGAATACCTACGGCTTAGACAAGGCGGGCTAAGGGGAGCTGGGTCTTGACCTAGCGCGGAGCGATTTTCACGCGTGTTGCGAGATGCCAATGAAAGTCCTGGTGGAGGGTGAAGCCATCAGACGAGATGAAATTAAACGATTTTGTTATTTCTGCTTCATCATATTTGTGCAGTATGGCAGGCAGAATGAGTTACGACTAATGAGCAAATTTAGCAATACTAATTAAACTATCTCAATTTAATTAATAGTAACAGAGAAAACAGACAAAATTACTACTGTAAACCTTGAACTTAAAACCAAAAGGTGCCTCTTCGCTTTTATGAGTCACTGAATGTGAGGCTTTTCTCTGAAAATAGAGTGCATAGAAGTGGCCCTTTGTACTCGGTAAGCAAGCTGCTCCATTGTACGGAGAATTAGCGTTCTCCCCCCCCCCCCCCCCTTCTTTTTTTTAATAATGTTACTACTTTTATTCCTCATATTCCTGAAAAGCCTCCAACCATTACAGGGGAAGAATCTGAATTCTATTTTGACTCGTGCAACATCAACAGACTTGTTAAAGCAGTTACAATTACCGGGACAAATTCTGCCCTTGTTACTACTGTTACCAACACAAAGAGCGGAGCCTGTGGAGTCTTCGCGCCGGGGAGCGAACCAGCCAGAACATAAGCTCATGTATACTTTACAGATTTAGCTTACAAGACCGGTAAATTGGAAAAAGCAAAAAACAAAAAAACCCATCTCTACATCAAGAAAAATCACGTTGGAATCACTGAAGGATCACATGTGCAGCTGCAAAATAAAACTTTTAGAGATGCATGATTACTGCACTGCAAGCCCTCCCCATAGAGAAAATGTGGATTTTAGCCTCTATCTTCATTCATTTGAAAAAGACTAAATTTACTTTATTTTATAAAGCTATAAGCAAAATATGAGCACAATTAAACGAAAAGATTAGGGTATTTCTGAAACAAACTCCTGCCAATAACAAACCTTCCATCTCCTAATCTCATTGACTTTAATGAATGTACAGTCGGGTCCAATACCATGGAATTACAAAAGCAATCTGTAACCCAAAAGACTACACAAAGTGCTTCATAAATAAATAAATAAATAAATACATAAATAAATAAGCCAAACCAGGAACAGCAAAGGTTCCTGCAAAACCTCCAGTGCATTGTTCAGCCCAGGCAAGGAAGAAAAAAAGTCCAGCCTCACATGCAAATTTGATATCTAACTTTATCTTTTTATAAAAAGAAAGGCACCTTTTCTAGTGTCATGTTTGCAAAACTGTAGCTATACTAAAAACGCAAAAAGCTAACAAAGTTGTATAAAGTTGCTCCAAGCAATGCAGGAATTATTGTGTTCAGCCCCAGAGGTGACTGCATTTTATTGGTAATGATTTTCATTACTCGTATCTCATAATTAAGATCACATTTCATTGGCTTCTGAAATGCATTTAGCTACATCTCTTAGTGTGTAATAACCAGTATTTGTATAGAAGATGTAAGAGTTTGTTCATGCAAGTGAATGTGCCTGAAAAGATTATGATTACAGTGTCAGTACTGTTTTCAAAATTGAGTATTAATAACCAAAGTAATCACAGGCTACACAGTTAAGCCTACAAAACATGTTCAAGTTTAGCCTCCTGATTTCTTAATATTAGAATAAAAAAACAGTTTTTGGAAGGGATTACACTTTTCCAGCTGTACCTCTATTCAAATTGAATTTGGGGGGAGGGAGATAGGAGTTAAAGATTTTTTTTCTTTTTTGGCAATAAAAACAACTGCTTAAAACAAGACAAGAACACAACCTTTGCTGTTTTGAACTAATTATGCTAAAACCAGGTAAAGTTTGAAAACTAAATCTTGGCATGGCATTAGTAATCCTAACTAAGAGCAGACACCTTTGTTAAATTTAAAATATAAACAGGCCTTGATTTAACATAATTGCAATCGTTTTGCTGTATTACTTCTTCTGAAGCCCAGATCCTTCTGCTGTATGTAATTTCCATCTCTCTGGGATAATGCAACACTAGGAGAGGTGACACTCACCATCTTGGGAACATGAAATCTATTGCAAACTGAAGAGTAGTCCTTCTACGTTAAGAAATGGCCTCTCATCTTTTGGTCCATCCCTATGCAATTTAGTATAAATTTCAGAGCAAGATAGTCTATTTTGTAAGGTGTTCACCTCTGGAGTTTATTCCTTGACCTCTGTGTTAAGGCCATTAAGCAAAGATGATTCTTAGAACAGAGGTGGCTTAATGCCTATCTATTGGGAAGTTTGTAGGGATTGTGGCCTTTAATTTTTGACCTTCACGGTGCATTGTGGTCCTAATCCTTTGATCGCAGAATTGTTAAAAAGTGTATATGGCAGTTGGCAAAAATCTTAATGTTCCAGTAAATGCAAAAGCCATAAATTCAACCGCTGACCTTTTCCATCCAGGTCACATGTGACACCTACTGGATTTTGTCAGGCTATGTGGAATTTATAGAGCTCATATAGGTATCAGCTGTGAAAGTTGAACTTTCATGAAATGTCTTTCAAAGGCAGTTCCAAAACCCTTGTAAAAAGTCAGTATGGCTTTTTTTTAAGGGTACACATTCTACATGCATTTTAAAAGGTCTCATCACGCCTCCTCTGCAAATCTCCAAGGTTAGGAAACTTCAGATCTTAAATTATTGCACTTTACAAATCAGGCTACACATATAATTGTTGTGACTACATACGTCCAACAACCCCTTTCCAAGCCTAGGGAATATGCTGAAGACCTGCTCAGTCCTTTCTTTCCTGTGTGCATCTCTCTGCCCCTCTCCGAGATCAATGGCATTGATAGTGTATTGTCAGTCAAGGAAATGTGATTTGATAGTAACCCTAAAGCAGCTGCAGAAGAAGGGAAGGAATGCAAAACCTACTCAGGTCCACACCATGAGCGCGAGATCAATGTTTTCAATAATACGTTTGCCGCCATGTAGCACCCTAACTGTCGCAATTAATAATGTAGAAGGAGCTGATTAACTTAAGTAAAGTGCTCTCTGCTGTGTAAACACATAAAGATCTATAGGGCAAAAGAGGAAAGAAAGAACAAAACGTCATTTTTATATTTTATGTGGACACATTCTTGCTTTCCATTCTGCTCTTGTAACAATTACTGTACTAGCCACTCTGACAGAGTCAATAAATCGATCTGGGACCTGATGCAGCAGCGAGGCAGACTAATCCAATACAGCATTATCTGCAATGGAGGTGGGGGGTGGGCACGGGGTGGCCAGGAAACTGCCTAAGTCAAGTAAAGCAGTAAGAGGAACATAACTATAATCTTGCCTTATACCGCTATGTTTGATTTGTGTGTGTTTGTTTCTGGAGACGTCTGTAACTCTGCAGGAGGACACCTATCCTGCCCATACTGCATTTCCAAAGTCCTTCTAATACTTCAGTCGGTCCCAGGACCCTGCAATTTGGCGGGGATCAGCACCCTGTTCGAGTTAACCGTGTCAGCAGTGTGAGTGGGGACACAATCACAAGGTGCAGGAGCTGCTTTGGTCCCCGTTTGAGCATCCTCAATTCAAGTCCAGAAGATTGATGACTCTCTCCCCTGCCACACTTAAGTCAACAACCGCTCTCACCCGCCCCCTTCGCAGCACAAGCTGCTGCTTTTCCACCTACAAGCAAGTTATAACACATCTGGGAGTCCCATTTTGGGTACTCTGTACCTGCGAGCATGGGAACTGTCAGGTTTCATCAGACCAAATGGTTAGTGTCGCTGACACTAGCTGGAGTCTTTTGTTTCAGAGGAAGATGCAAGAATCCCTATAAAGGAGACGGACCAAAATGACTTCGCTTGAGGGGAAGCTTCTTCCCAGCCCTATGCAAGAAGTGGTAGGCCTTGTAAATCCATGTTAGTGGGGAATATGAGATTGAAAAAATAAAACTAAAAGAAAGTTTCCTGCTGAATGGAAAAAAGAGAACTGTTTTTTGGCAGAAGTTCTTCAAGAAGGAGAACATAGGCCATTGTTATTATGAAGACTTTTCAATGAAAACGCAGAAAATCATTGCCTTTTAGAGTAATTGTTTAGCTAAAGAAAGGTTACACAGCTTGTAGAGAATTTAGTAAGAAATTAAATCTCTCCAGCTCATTCATCATATTTCTGCATTTGCCAACTCTTCCCACCAGGCCCACACTTACTTCTTCTCTTTCTTCTCCCCTACTGTGGAGCATAAGTAATGGCCATAAAAACCACAGAAAGGGGGCCTTGCAAACAGGCTTCCTGTTTATTTTAAGGAGGGGAAAAATGCAATAAGTTTAATTGCTTAGTTTGGGAAATTCATCCATGTCCATTGTAAATAATTGCATGTTATATCTATTGGAAATAGGATGCTTAGTGTTAGTTTCCAAAAAGAGTCTGAACTGCCCACTGAAGCCTGCAAGGATGATGAAGAAAAAGCATAGGAAAAAGGATCCCCCCTACTAGGAAGTAACCCAGGCATTTCTGGACTGATTTGGCTTAAACTCACTTTGAAAATAAGGCCACATGATGGTACGGGCAAGTCTTCTATGACCCTTTATTGTTATAGGGCAATATGTGCTTTCTTCTTCAGGTATACTGATCTCTGCTGCATTCTGAGAACTGATCTGACAGTAAAATTGCACAGTGCCCCTCTGTGCAAAAGCTCAATTAAACTGTCTTCATGCACTGAACTGAATAGAAATGGAAGAGAATGGGAGTTAGGAGTGACCTTAACTCCTGGTCACCTTTGTATCCGCTCTCTGTGGAGCGTGCTCTGGGCGGTCATCAGCAGCTGTGATCAGAGCAGCACGTTTACACTCCTGCGGCGCTGGGGACTTGTTATCAGGGACACATCAAGACCATGCAACTGTGTGTGTGCTCTTTGCTGCCATCATGGTAGAACCATATCAAGTTTAGGTCAGTGAAAGATTCAACCAGCATTTCCTTGACTAATCTCAATAAGAGAAGAATGAGTATAATATGGCCAAAGCAAAGGCAGAATCTGAAACCTTCCCGCTTCCCACGTTCTGAGACCTGCTGGTTGTCCATTCAGATTGACACTATGTTTTCTGTGCGCATGTATAGACCTACGCTATGTTTTTAGAGCCAACTCCAGACCACCTTCAGGATCAGATCTGTACAGCTGCTTCCTGGGCAGAAGGTGAAAGACAGCACTGACATTCAGGTCACATACTAGTAGCTTAGCACCTCTGATCCTGCACCAGGTCACTTTTTGCTCAGGAATCCTAACTTGCAGTGGTCAGTGGGCTCAAAATCTTGTCTCTCAAGCCTACAAGAGCCCATCCTCCTTCAATGTCCTTCAGCCCAGGCAATTATTTTAAATTAAGTGGTCATGTATACAAATTTCTATTTTCACACACTCAAGCATTCATTACAATAGTTCTGGCTCTGACCTCCATTTTGGGTCTCTCATTTCGTATGCGTATCATAAACTTCTAAGAGGAAGATGAGGCACAGATCTACAAAGGTATAGGGCCCATATATGCCCAGGAACAATCTAAAATTAAGGGCACGGTGGCTCTTTGCTTAGACTATTGAAGGAGACCAACCCTCGCTTCCCGCTGCACATCTAGAGAAGTCTACAGGTCCCTGCTAGGTCTGGGAGAAAAGTGGCCCTTGTAACTTCAGGAGCTCTGGAAAGAGAAGCAGTCGCACCCCCAAGAACGTGCTTAGATCTAGTCTCTGTAAACTTCCGTTGTTTGCCCAGGAGAGATGTTACTCCTGCATTCAAACCATGTTCTGAACCTGCTACTACTGTGCTTGCTGCTATGAGCAGAAATAGGAAAAGAGGCTCCTAAATTAGGGTTCTAAATTAGTGGAAAAAGGGGCTCCTAAATTAGTGTTCTTCATCTTCATTTATGTTCGCGCATAAGAGGTACATTCAGCCTTCAGAATAAGTATTCTTGTCCTGGTGTTGCTTGTCACCCAAGCTACAAGTAGCACTGGCCAGCTTATAAATAGTTCTGCTCAGAACCCCCACAATAAAAGACCTGATCTTATTCCTGCAACCTCCCATGTTCTCCACGCGACCACTGCAATGCAAAATCCGCATAGGTCCATTACACTGTTCCTGAACACAAACTGTCCTGTGAAGTGAAACCATGGCTCAGCTGTTAGCACACGGCAGCAATACCACGAAATCCTGAGCTGGGGATTGACCTCACCCTGCCTGCGCGGAGGGCCAGCAGGCGCTACACATCTGAGCGGAGTAATGCCCAGGCGCTGGGCAACAGGAAAAAGACAGAAGGGTGCAAAGGCAGAAAAGGACAGACAGCTTGTGGTACTCGTTAATGAGGCTCATCAAAACGAGCCATGCTTGAGCCTAGCAGCTCCAGTGTCCCTTTCTGATGGTGCAACGTGCAGGGTGCTGTGGCAGAGACTCAGAGAAAAACAAAACTGGGAAATTCCCATAAAGTAAGGCACGCATTTCATTTGTCAAAAGCAAAATGTGTGCACTGGTGTCCTTCTTCCATAGGGTGGCAATGGAACCTGGGCACAAAGCAGCAAAGCCATTTCTGCGTCAGGAGCGGTCGCTCCGGAGGAACTGCATCAGCTTCCTAGTCGAGGTGCTGACTTTGATCTATGAATTCTTCACGGTTTGGGGCCTTGCTACCTGCGAGACTGCTTCCCCGCCGCCACCACGAGAGCCGCCTCCGGCCGAGGTGAGGGCCATCACCTGCACCGCATTGCTTTGAATGAAGCCTCGAGGAAGCCGTGACTGGCTGTTATCACAGAAGGACCATCTACTCTGGAATTTGCCTCCCTCTCTTGTCTGACAGAGCTCACATCTGCTAACCTACAGGACACGGCATAAAGCTCATTTTTTCCCCCGTGCCCTTTATTTTAAAGTGCTGCCAAGGAAAAATTGCGGGCTGCAGTTTGTTTTCTGAAAGGCTTGTGGGGAAGTGAAATAGTCTTCCTCTTCTTTCCAGAAAAGAAAGTAGTTGTACAATTAGATTTGTATATGCACCTGAGGCATAAGGTGGCTTTTTAGAGATAAATAAAAGCTTAAAAGAAGAAGCTACAAAGGTACCACTGTCTAATTCAGGAGAGGCAGAGAGCACTAGTAGAGCTATAGAAGTTAGCCATTTCCCTAGCATACAATCACAGTCTCCCCTTTCCTACACTTGAACAGTTTTCCCCCTAACTTACCACAACGCAGCATTACTCCGTTACAGACACGTCTCGCAGCATGCATTTTTGCACCTGGTCTTTATAAGGCTGGCAGCAAGAGCAAGTCTGTGCTTCTGAATTTACTGTTTTCCATACTAGTAGTCTTCCTGAATAGATAAGGTTGTTTGATTTGGGGGGGTTTCTTAGTAGGTAAAGGGTATGTTAGATATTCTTCTTACACTTTATTGTGGTGTGCGAGATAAAAGTTATGAGCCTTCCGTTTGAACTGTTTTGCATTATAAAGGGTTGGTTCTACCTCCAGCAATGTTGTAGCTGGGTGGGTGGTTTTAGGGTCCTGTTGGGGAAGTGAGAAAAGACTTGACTTCCTATCTTGATCTGACTCTAACGTTAGGGTGGCGCAAAGCCAGAGGGAGGAAGAAGTTCTACTTCTGTTCTTCTAGAAAACAAGTTTCTTTTTCTAAAAGGAAGGTAAGGGAATAAACATTTGAATCTATGCTTAGCAAAGGTTTAGAAACTAACTGGGATGGATCTGATGCAAAGCATGGGAATTTTGGAAAAGGGTTTTTAAATTAATCAGGTCTTTCCTGAAGCAGCTCGTCAAGAGGGTGTAAGATACGTTTTCTCTCCTAAGCAGAGAAGAAAACCATTTAGTTTCTTGTGTCATCTTGGGAGATGAAACAGCTGATTCCCTGCCTGCCGCGGGAGGCAGTCGCTGCGTCGGTGCTTCCCAGTGAGCTCGCGGCAGGTAGGAGCCATGAGACGGAGCGGCCATGTGCTGCTCGGGAACTGTTTTTAGCATCCACAGTACAATTTCCAGGAAGGTGCAGGGTAAGTAGGTGGCAAACAGGCTAGCAAACAGTGTAGAGTGGAAGTGGAGCTGTGGCACACTTATTACTTACGGTTCCTAAAAGCATTTTGTACTCTACAGCAAAACGAGGGCATATGAGCTCAGCAAACACGGTTAAAAGAGCTAACGACGGTGACAACTCTGGTCATAAGGAGCAGGTTGCCAGCGTAGCGTTACTGGCTGCAAATAACCATGTGTGCATATCCTGTGTTTCAACATTATTTTTTTCCTCTTGGTTAGGAAGAAATCCCCCCCAATTCAGCACTTTTTAATCTTTATTAGTGTTCCTGCCACTGATAGGCCAGTCCCTAATTAACGTGATGGTACTTTCCCATTCCTCTACCACTCTCCTTATTACAAGTCCTTGGCAATATGAGAGACGTGTCTATTACTTAGTCATGAGGTACCTAGACCAGCTTGCTTTTGAAACTATAGACTGTGTACCCCGGGCATACTGTATTTCTGATTTGCATATGGAAAAGGCAGTTAAAAAGCTGATGCCCCCATATTGCTCGCGAGTCAAGTAGCAAAAGTAAATGATTTATCAAGCAAAGGTTACAACACCTGTGCCTTTTTGTCAACATACGCAGAGGATGCCAAGGCAAGTGCTTCTTCTAATAGCTCAAACAGAAATTTAGATTCAAATAACCCCCTGGATAGGACAATTACGTGGTGAGTCGCTGGAGCGGCAGCATGATGGATGGGGAAAGCAGAGGCAGCGTCTGTAAAACCAAACCACCTCAGAAGTCCTGAAGCTGCTAAAAACAAACACATCCAGCAGCCCTTTGCGGGCTTTTGCTCTCGACTCAGAACCAGTGACTCAGATCAGTTTGTTTGCTGGTCTCCTGTCGTGGAGTTGTAGTCCTTCTGCAGATTTTGTTGATAGAGGAATAGGGCCTTTCTCTAAATAAAATATTTCCTTTGAGGAATGATATGTGAAGCAATCTGACATAAATTAGAACAGGCTGCTAATGGAAATGTCTATTGCTAATTTCTATAATGCCCATTAAGAAAGGCATGTACTGTTTCTGGCTGTTTAAAAACAGCCCAGGACAGAATGATCCTTGCTCAAACCCAGCCGCGCTGTCGTACATTTATTTGTCTGCGATCTTATTCCAATGTTCTGTGAAAGCCCGTGAATGCCCATGTATGGGAAATGTGACTTCTGCTCAACAGCACTGTCACACCACCGTGCGTAGCCGCACTTCTGCAGCATTTGGAGGCTAATAACAGTGATGGATAACTAGCACCGGTAGTCAACGGACCCACCAGTTGGAAGAGAAAATCAGAACCACTAAAAAGCCTTATAAGCTGTAGCTGGACCATAATTTCAGGAAAAGCAGACATGTTCAGATACAGACTTTGTGTTTATTTTGTTGTGTCAGCAGAAAAGAGTTGCTTAACTCTTGCATTTGTATTTAAGCTGGTAGCTTGACTTTCAGAAGCTCTAAGTATTCACTGCTTCCTCCTGTCTAAGGGAGCTGTACGGCCTGACAGTTAATGGTCCTCAGGACCCATATCTTAGCCTGACTCTGAATGTACTATAAAAATCCTGATGGAAAGCAGCCACCCCAGCTGCTTTTAATAACTCAGTTCTACTCTGTTTTTATTTTTTCATTTTGAAAATATCCTAAGTGATTGTTCTAATTTATACACTAATGTCCTGCAAAAAAATTACAAAAGCATGTCTTTGTTCAGAGGAACGTTAACTAAATTCCAAATCATTGCAGCTTGCATTTTTACCTCGCTTTCTCTGATTTAAAACATGGTCAACTTCAGAGCTGTTTCATGAATAAGTACTGAGTTTTACTGATAAATTATATATTTAGTATCAAGTGGGTTGTGGTGTTGTAATGATGTATAGAAGCACAGGGATGCAGCTGGAGTCAGGGACTGGAAGTCAGTCTCCTTACCCACTGCAGCATGTTTGACTTTAATTGAAAGCTGTGCTTGAGTATTGTTTTTCACTGTACAGCATTGTTATTCACTATACTGCATTACCTAGAAGCACTTAAAGTAAGGCTAGAGCACTTTCAAGTGATTTAAATCATAAATAAGGAGCATCGAAGTTTGCAGTCAACAAACTTACGTGGGAAAAACAGGATGCAAGATGCAAATAAGTTTAAAATATTTTGGAGACTTAATACTGTTCTGACATACTATATAATCAGTTTACCAACTCGTCGTTTTTCGAGTCTCCTGGAAAAAGGTAACATAGCTTTCTCCAAAGGGTTTCAAGTTGCCTGAGCTATGAAGGAAAAGACCGAATGCTTAAGGACTTTAACAGCATATACCTTAACATTCCTCTCTTTCCTTATTTCTGTGTACTGCAATTGTTTCCAAAACCACAAGAGAAACGCAATGATTTAAACGTGAAGGCACATGAAAACGTGACACGTACACCAACTGACCAAAGGAAGGGGAAGCGGGTGAGAAGTGGGGCGCGGGCTGCGTTTTGTTAACGCGTGGAAGAAAATCAGAGCCTGATGGGTTAAAACCCCGCTCGCTCCTGCCCGTGTACTTTCCGTGACCCTACTTAATGCCGAGAAGGTTTGAGGTCCAACGCAGTTTAACCTGCGCTGTCGACAGAGCTATAAACTAAAGCCCCTAACAAATTGTACACAAAGAACTGATAGCAAGAAAACACATTGTGCTCACGGGCACCTGGCTGCAGCCCTGTGAACCGAAAACCCTCGGTAGCGGGTGCCGTGCGTCTCGTTGACAGCGTAGGCGCTGCCACCGCCGCGAGGAGTCCGTCCTCCGGCGTACGCTAGGGCGGCATGTGACAGCCACGAATGCGGATGCTAATTGTTCAGGTGCGTATAAGAGCTTACAAGAGCTAAAAGTAGCACTCTGCTATTTGCTAGTTATTGAATTACTTGTTTAGGCATCACGGCCAGCTCAAAACGAATTATAAATGTTTCTCGCTGTTGACCTTTAAAAGCATTGTAATGTAGTCGAGCAATTATTTATAACTACAAGCTACAGTTGTCCTAAAACACTAGTTCTACTCACTTTTTTTATACCTGCTCCCCCAAGATAACGTGATATTAAGCACAGACTTAATTTTTTCAACATCTGGCTCAAATTAGCTGCTAACAAAACTGCCAACAACTATTTTCTTAATCGACCCTGGGAATTTGATACAGCTTGGAAAAAGCACATTTAAACCTTGTCCTTCTCCTAAAGAAACACAAATGTTTACTTGAGCTTCTGATTCGACCATAGCAGGTCTATGAATTCAGTTAACCCAGCTTTACGGGCCTGCCTCAACTGGCCTTTTTTTTTTTTTCCCCCCCCTTTTTGCACAGGGGAACAGATGCGCTCGCAATTGCAAAATCGCCTGCTTGCTCAGACCCCACCATGCAAACGGCCAAGCGGGAATCTGAGCCTCTTTCCCTTGCGGAAGACGTTGGAAAAGCCTCCCCTTGGGCTCGGCGGGGCAGCCGAGGCGCGCTGTTACCTGCCGGCTCCTGTCCGCCCGCCCTTTGCCCCGGCGGCTGAGCGCGCCGCCCCAGCCAAGACGCCGCAGGAGCCGCCTTTCTGCGCCTTCAGCGGCCGAGGCAAAAAAGAAAAACCAAAACCCTGCGCGCTAGGAGCCGGCGTCTTAGCAAGCGAGCGCTTCCCGGCTACGAGAGCGGCGTTATCGCTACGCAAGCCCAGGAGACACAACGGACAGACAAAGCGCACGGGACGTTTCGCGGCGGTTACGGAGCGCACGCGGGCGAAGCGGCGGCTCGCTCCGGCGGGACGCGCGAGCGGGCGCCGCGGCAGCGGAGGAGGCGGCAGGCGTGCAGAGAAGTCGAAAGCGGCCCACCTGAGTCTGTTGCGGGATATTTACAAAGCTGGGATCCCGGGGTCCAACACTGACGAACCGGTTTGCGGGGGAGGTGCTGGGTGTCGAGTAGGCTGTGAAGGGAAGGGACACATGCGTTGAGGAAGCGGCACTAGATTGCACACAAACAACACCAAAAACACACCGTCTCGGAGCCACCTTAAGCAGATGTTCTAACACAGAGATGTGCAAACGTTTTAGAGCGCGAGAGTTCGGTTTTGGACACGGGAAAGGTTTTGTTCTTAACAATGGGTGTAGAGACACGGACGTGACTGGGCTGTTGCAATTTAATAAGGCAGTGGCATGCATTTGGGGGGAAACTGTGCTCCTTCCGAGGGCCTGCCCTGCAGCCGAGAGCGGGTCGCTGCAGGCCTCTGCCTCCTCTGAGAGCACGAGCAACGTCTGGAGGTGCTGGCACCGGGCGTGCGATCCTGGTGGCTTGCACCTGAATACGCCCTGTCGCCGACGCTAACAGCCTTTCGTCTAGCGGCGACTCTCCTAAAGTGCTTATTAACAGAACCAGACCCTTATTTCTTGCTAATCTAGCATTCTCTCTCAGTCTAAAGTTTTGGTTTTCATACTGCTGCGGTCTGCAGTCTCTAAAACGTTCGCTTGATGTGTTTGACAAACTAGGAAGATCCTTTCGGTAAAAAATTAATGGGTTGCAGTTTCACTGGGGTGGTAAGTGCAATCAGTCTGAAGGCTGAAGCTGCCTTTAAAAACTGGAATGGCTCCCATAAATGTAAAGCTATTAAATGCAATGCAAGCCAAGGAACCAGATTACTTCCAAACTTGAAGTACTTTAATGATTTTATTGTTGCATTATATTCTCCACTGCAACTGTCCACAATGCCACGTACTTCCAAATTCAAAAGCTTTCAGTGCATTTTCACTCTTCCTCTCGCATGAAAATTCCCTGTGCAATCTTCTCCTTTGTTCAGTTTTTTGCCTGTTCAGATCTAAATTCAAATAACCTAAATAGATGCCTTAATACAAACAGTGACTCTGTCTATTTTAAATATATTTATGGGAATGCATTCTGCTGAACAAAATCCCCAGACAATCCAACTATCCAATGAAGAGACAAAAAAACAATATAAAAAGGAAAGTTACTTGCCAAATTCCAGTTAGACTAAATATAATGTTCAGGCCTCAAAATTACAGAAAAAATAAAGCGAATTAAGAATCAAAGAACACTCTGAGTTTTCTGTATGGATGAAAGCCTGTTGCCTTTCTTAAGGCAAAATGTTTGGTGAAGTGGCATTACATTGGATGAGACTGTACCGAAGGGATGTGCAGAACCAAACCAACGATCTGTCCTATCTACTGTCCTCTCTCCTACAGGGGCTATAAGCAGAAGCACAGAGAAGAGTCCAAATAGGTCACATATTTGCTTCCTCCTGTTCTTTCCCTAGCCTCTAACTATTTTCGGCTCAGAGACTTCCTGTATTTTAAGAGCCCTCGAGGAATTTCTCATCAGAGAATGCCCAGTCTGCCCTTCAACCTGTGCAAAAACCTTTTGCATCCCGCAAAATCCTTTGGCAAGCAGTTCTGCCAGTCTACGAGTAGGCAGAGCCACATCCTTTCGTTTGCTCTGTGCCTGAGCCTCAACACTTCTTATCGTGGCTCCTACTCCTTACAATTATATGAGACAGCTTTACTTTTGCACAGAGCATTCCACCAAAACCGTCCCAGGAGCCCCATATCTTCATTTCTTTCTAATCTGCAGGCAGATAGGGCACCCCTCACTTCTAAGGAAGATTTCTTCACAGTTGTTTCAAGTAAGACAAGCTTTTCTCTCAAAAAAGCTAACGTTTTGCTAGTGCTTTCAAAAAATAGGCAAGGAACACCTTTCCTTCACAAATACTTAAAAGGAATTTTTAAAAGTGTACTACTTCATAACCCTGAGATGATTTACAAAGTGCAATACAGTATGCATATTAGTGTATGAACAGTCACACTGGTTGTTATTCATATCTGCAAATCGAGGAATGAATGAACAGGGTGGACTTGGCGAGATGTTCTCCTTGACTTTTTACCATATTGATTCGCTATTTAATAATTCAAAGGCCTCACAAATTTGCAAAGGATGTCTCTTTGTTGCTAGGGCCATGTATTAAGATTCTTCTGTACTGTTTTAACTACTGAACTCCACGTTGTACAAGAATAAAAATTCTTTCCACGCCAGTGAACATCAGCTTAAAGCTCAAAAATCCAGCATGCTGTTTGGTTCTTCTTTGGTCTGTTTTTAAGGAAGCAAAATGAGTCTAGAGGCCATTTATTCCCTTGGAGCAGGTAAGTTCTGCTCAAGATCTTGTTTACATTTCCCTATTGGCAGCTACTTAGGCTGTGATAGTTGGTAGAAAATCAAAGTGAATCCATGAGAAAGCTGTCTTAAATGTCTTCTCTGCTCTAACAGAGGTTCTAAAGCACTTCAAAAGCTGTATAAGCTGCACTAGAGCCCCTCAAACCATTCTGGATGAATTACTATGTATACCTCTCTTCTGTAATGCTCCAAACTATGTTTAACTTACTTTCTGAAAATACTCGGATGTCAACTTGGTATTTCCTTAAGGGCGTATAACTACACTACTAGAGCCAAGAAGTGAAGAATACCAAAGCTACAGGGAACATACACGCAGAGCAAGCTTTACACTGGGGTCTGCATCCCAGGAGGCTCCAGCTAGTGTCTCACTTCACTATAAAACGTCACGAGATGTCTGAGGATTGTAAGTGGCCATTTTGGCTCTGAATATTCAGTAGACCTGGAATACGCGCTGGCAGTGATTCCTATTACTATGCAGGAAATTTGGTTCAGAAAAAGGAACAAGTGTCACTTACACACAGCTTCTTGCCATATCCTAGTGTTTCCATTTAAATAGAGGGTATAAAACCATGGTGGTGGGATTCCTGGAAGTCCTGCCACTTGTCATCCCTGTGCTCTGTCCTGACATCAGGATGGGGCAAACTGCTCGCACTGGTTAAAGCTGGGTCACGTCATGTTAGACTGCACATACATAAGCTGGGCCTGTGGTGGGATCTTCAAATGCTCTTTCACGAAAGGGTACAGCCAAAGCATTGAACAGGAGCAGAAGCCAGGTCTGCATAGATCTTCATCTGATCCGTGTCAGCTTTGACCCACAGCAATTGCACAGACCTATGCCAGTTTACACCAGGCGATAGTTGGCCTGTTGGGCTTCAATAGGAACATCTTCCTGCTCAGCCTCGCCTTTCTGCTGCTGCAGTTCACTACGGAGTGTTTGTAGCACCATAACCCCTAGCCAAAGAAATGAATGTGATGCCACAAATTTGCTACGATGCCTCACTTCAGGATCATGCAAAACAGGAGCTGGCAGGGAAAGAACATTTGCTCACACAGACAGCTTTGATATTTACCAAAATGGCAAGAAATTGTATGAAAGACAAGACAAACAAACAGGTTTGGGAATGTCATGTGTTTTAAAGTTGTCTGCAATGGGAGAATGTTAATTTAAGATATACTGTCCTGAAATAATTTCTATTAAGTATAGGAGTCTGTTGGCTACCAGACAGCTCTGCGTTAAAAAGGAAAACTTGTATCTGGTAAAGATGATTCGAATCAGCAGTAATGTAACATACTGCTCGGCGTCTCTTTTGCAGACCAAAAAGACAAGTACCCGTGCCTGATGTGAACAGCTGTGCTGTCTCGCCAGAGGACTAGAGCTCAGCTTACACGTAGTGGAGCCCTAGTCAGAGAGTTACCAGGAGGAACGCAGCACAGTCCACTCCTTCCTACCCCAACGACTCTCTGCGGCTGAGTATCTTAGAGGGAATTGCAAATTCGAACAAATTAAATGATACAGTCATCACCCTCTTTTTTATGGACTGGGAGAGGAATGAACAGAAAGCCGAAGTGGCCTGCCCAGAGGGTGCTCAGTCAATGCATAGCAGAGGAAGGGAGAGAAATCCAATCTGATTATGAATCTGGTGCTATAGCCACAAGATCATTCGTCTCATCCTGATGCAAACGCTATTTAACACGAAAGCTCCTTTGTGCAAAGGGACATTAACCAATAACAATCTTGCCCAACAAGGGGAAGTAGCAAAGTTTCTCCCCGTGCGGAGTTGTGAGCCTTAGAAAACAATATTGAAGAAAAAAACTGCTCCTTAAAACCAGGGTGTACTGGATGGCAAAACCTTAGTCCCTGCATTGCAATGAGGGCCACAGATTCGAACACTCAGATCCCAGTTACCACTCAGTTGTGATAAAGTCCAACTGGCATGTAGTGGAGGTAGTGTTTTCTTTGGGCAATGAGATATTAAACTCAGAAACTGTCAAGTTTGAGAAAATGTTGTGCTGTGTTTGTTATGGGTTACTAGCAAAACAAAATCTAGAAGAGATTGGAGATAAGATAATCGTTTCGGGGCTGCATTTGATATCAAGGATGTGTTCTATTAAAAAGGCTTTTTATGGAGGAAAAACGAACCCTCCCAAATCTCACGAATCCCATCTCCATTGTGTCATCATACTGAGGAAAATGTTGACTTTCCAAAGGGATAGGACCCACAGCTGAAATTTTCAGCTCCCAGAGCATGCCTGGCCACCCAGTAGCAGCAAATCCCCAGCGTGCATCTCCAGGGGCTCTTCCTCCCTTGGACAGCACTAGAGGTTCATGTTTTGGTTAATGTCGCAGCTGGAGGGTTTCACTATTGCTCTGAGAATCATTAACCACCTTGTTGTGATTTTTAGCTTGCATTCCCAAGAGGCCATGCTGTATTGAACAGCTGCTCCTGGCTCCTGCACCCCTCAGGAGGGCCATATTCCAATTTTTGGTAGGGCCGTAGCTGCATTTTGTTTCTGCAGAGGGCTTTCTACTAGACCAAAAAAGGGAAGGAGAACAGAGCAAATGCCAACCCCTTTTACTCCATTTCCTTGGGGGGGGCTTCATTCTCCTCCCCACAGCTAAGGAGAAAGTCTGGCCAAAATCTAACATCACACCCGTCTTTGTTGCATAAGTGACTTTCCAATATCCGAAAGCTCTGCAGGGCACGCAGCCATAACCCCGTGACACTCCCAGAACTGGTGCGCTCGAGCACTTCGTAACCATGGAAAACACCTTTTTGTGTGGCTTTTATGAAACTCTGGTGGATCTGCACTTGCTATTTGTACGCTAATATTTAATTAAGAAAAAAAATAAACATAGATGAAAACGGAGGGCTGGTACTGATTGACACACTAAACTCGCTCCGAAAGGCTAGGAACTTCGGTTTGTTTTTCTCTTTACGTGGCCAGCCACTTCCACTGGCTTAGGTAGGTAAGTAACACTTTTCTTTAGGAATAATTCCTATAACTTACTTTTCAGTAAAATCTGGCCCTAAATTAAATTACATTCTTCTTTACAATGCAGTTCGCTATTATTCAACACCCTTGTTCCTTATCAAAAGGAAGATGCATGCCTGAATATGTACAAAACTATATGTTTAGATATCAGCCCAGCTAATTAACAAACAATAATTATTTTCCTAATCTTTTGTTTAAATACCATTAACTAGCTGCTCTTGAGAAAACCTGGATTTCCAATTAATGCGGCAGCTGTCTGCTGAACAGCGAGCCGCAGTGACCAGCCCCTGTGCTGATGGCGATCGGTGGTGGTCTGCTAACTTCAGCGGACAAATGCCAATTTTTATGCCAGCTGAGAATCAGGCCAGACACTCATTTAGCTTGTTTACATGATCACAGTATCACAAAAATTAAGTATTAAGATAACTGCTGAAATGATGTTGGGTATTTTTTTCTTTCAGACATCACGCACTGCCAGTAAATTGAGTCACAACTGTAATGACAAATATACATTGACCTAGTTTCATTTTTCCCAGTTCTAAAAACAAGGAAACAGCAAGGCATTGCTGACTATATTCAGTGATAACTATGAGTAAACATTAACCTTTTAGATTCCACCACTGAATCTTATTGATAGGACTTAACAGACGGTATCTCCAGTCAGAAAGTGTCAAAAACTTCCTGATAGCACAAGTGTTGGTCTAAGCTCTGAAAGAGGAGTAGAAGGGAGGGAATGAATCAACTTCTTAGGTCAACAAAAAATTTGCTGACCAAAAGTACTGATTCTAGAAGATCGTGTTCACGATCTTACCAGACTGTCTCATACTAAAACCCATTTTAATTTCTAAGCAAGCTAGAGTATTTTGCTTAGTCTGCAAGAATATGCTATTGCGTAGCAGAAGGCAATGCAGAACTCGGAGAAATATCAGACATTACAAATGTCCCATGGAACCTGTGCAAATCTCCTGAACGGTATATGAAGCTTTAAAAATGTAGGTTTCACATGCTCTGAATAGCAAATACCTCTTTGTACATCAAGCAGTGGTTGCGTATAGCATTTAAATAATAAGCTTGAAAAGCACACAAAGGGATTTGCTCTTTCGATTAGATTGATTTTTGTTTGTGGATGTTATTTGGACTCCCTTCACTGTGGAACAAGTCCCCTACAGTTGCCATTAAAGCACTGAAAGCTTCCCTTTTGTTTTGAAATGTCAGTTTGAGCATAGCTTCATTAAATCATTTCACAATTAACTCCCTGATCATCCAGACTTTTTTAAAGCACCAAACCCAGCTGAATCACATTTGTTTCCCAGCACAGTGAGTCCAAAGTGGTATCCCCAAGTGTGTACGCAAGAATTTGTATATTTGACTTGTAGCTACACAAAATACATATAGGAGCTGTGTGGGTGGTGAAGAGAGGATTAAAGCTTTCTGCCTGGGCTTAAGAAATACCATAGCTTCTTGCCCAAAATGCAGGGCTCGGGAACCAAGTCATAAGGGAAAGACGTCTAGGTTAATCTAACAAGACTTATTCCCAAAAGAACTATAAGAGAAGTGAACTCAAAAGAGTTGTTAGTTTAGCCCGATATGTATAAGAACTAATCTTTTCTGCGAGGGCCTCTGTCTGATTTCCATCTAAAGCCTATCTTGAGATACAGACTAGCCTCCTCATGACAGTACAGAGGGTTTCAAAGTCCGAGGTCTGTGTCTTAACTTAGCTCCTGGCCATGATTTCTCTCGTATGTGATTATGTGAAATGCCGCCAAAACTGGAAATAAAACTGAAACCTCAAGCTAACCCTTTCTTCATTAGTATAACAAGCTCAGAATTTTGTCCATCATATACAGAGCAGAGAGCTCTCCTACCCCCCAGAGCTAGTCCATCTGCCGATGTGGTCTCGGCTGCGAACAGAAGATACACGGTGACCCCAGCACGTTGCGCACTGCCGTTAGCCCATGGTTCCCGCAGCGGCTATACTTACTCGGAGAAGTGGGAGAGGTGGCCCCTCCTTCTGTCGATGTAGTTGGAGGTTTTGTGTCTGGCACTGGCAGAGGCACAGGCCTAGCCATCGGTGGCGGAGGTGGTGGTGGCAACATTGGGGTGGGAAGGAATGGATTGTGCACCTTGCCTTGGCTGCTACCATTGGGCTGCCAAAAAACAAGCAGACAGACAAGAATTATACTAAAAATCAGCTATTAGCAAGCTCTTATAACAACAGTCCAGCTTAAAACTATATGCAAAATAATTGAAATTACTTAAGAAAAGAGATGACAGAGGAAGTGCTATGTCCAATTCTCCACTGACTTCAAGGGACTTTGTCCCAAACCCTGTGAATCTTGTGAAACTGTGGAAATTCTCACTTTTAGAACATTTATCCTATTAGCAGCTGGTTAAAATTATTCTGGATTAAATTCTACTCTTATTTACATTTCCTGCAGCTACTAAGTCTCGCTCAGTGAGAGTTTAAGCAGTATTTTGGAGCCCTTGCATTTCCTACTGTCCTACCTCTATTATATCCTTAGGATCTTAGTGCCTGGGACTGGAGTGTAAATTTCTTAAAGATCCTGCTCATTAGGAGGAAAAATAAGCATTTTTGGTGGTCTTAAAAGTCGTGCTGATATCTTATTACAGGAAAAATGAATGAGTATATATTAAAGTAACTGCACTCCCACATCCCTTTTAAGTTAGCAATAGGACAGCTCGCAGTTTAGTTGCCATTAGAATTCTATGGAGAAACTACTGAACTTTGAACTGCTTGATTTTACATATTAGGAAAAAAGAAACCCTCCCTGTATTTAGTTTGGGATGTGCACAATCACAGGCAGAATGGGCCTAGCTATACAACTGTGGTCTTTCCATTGATCACCAGCAAAACCTGTCCATTTGGAAACATGTTTTCAAGTATCACAAAAACAAGAAGCAGGCTTTAAAAAAAACCCAAAACAAAAATCACCTCAAACTTGGTAAATTTAAATTTCAATATTGCCTGGACACTTGAAAACCATGCAGATAGATGCCAAGTACCGTTATAAAGTGAAAGTAGGACAGTTTGTGAATCATTTTAGTGACAAAAACGATGAGCTCGCTTTCGACAGCACTCTACAAATTGAACTCACTGCAGTTTTTCTGGCACTGAACATTCTGCATTTTCCACTGATGATAAAAGCTCAGTTTTACATACAGATCTATATCCTAAGTACTGCTGAAGAAAATAATATTTTAATTCTTGTTAAGGTTTCCATTAGCCTGAATAACCGGGGACAAAATACTCACATTGGCAAACACTTGGGACCTTATTTTCATTTCACCTGCTTTGGCACTGACAAAAGGCCTCGGAGTGGTGTAGGTGCAAATCACACTTGCCATAGAGCAAAAATGGTTTTGGGCATAAATAAGACTCAAATTCATCTGCATTTAACTTAACAGCACTCCACTCCCCCTGACTTCAAAGACTGCAGTAAGAAGCAATCCTTCAGGGATATTTATTTTTCCAACATCCAGTACCTTTAATAAACTAATATATTAGTGACATCTCTCAAACACTATCTTGTCTCACAATTAGGTCACTTTCCTGCCAAGAAGACCCCTGCTGTATGTTCATTGTGAGCGTGCTAACAGTTCATAATGCTGAATGGTTTGGGATAAATTAAGCAAATGAATACTCAAGGAAAAAGAAAAGCACTGTATTGATTTGTTGTCTAGACATAAATGTATCTGCTAACATATTGCAGACATTATTCAAAGCCAGTCCTGGCTGGAGTAAGTAGAGCTCAGTTTTTCTCCTAGGGAGAGGAAAGCACTGAGGACAATATAGCTTATTAAATAAGTGTAATAAATTAGATGCTAATAATTAAACTAATTCTCATTAACACTTTCAATCGTATGCATGTCAGGAAAGAAACAGTAATTTTGCCAGTTATTACTTCATTGGCTGGAAAAAGTTACATGCATTACACTTCATGAAATATTCAGAGCATTATTTTAGAAATGATTTACATAAAATTTATAAATTCTGTATTTGACTGGAATGCTATTTCAATAATAGCAAGATGATTCACTTTATTTGATTAAAAAAATGAAAATGGCTATTTGAAGCTTTGGAACTCTGCTTAATTTTTCATAGAGATAAGGGGAAAAGATAACTGCTTACAGAAATAACAAACCATAATAAACTGTACTTTTAACATCTTGAGTTCAAGTACTGGTCAACTTGATCTAAAGTGCTATAAGGCAGTTTTTTTTTTTTTTTAAATGAACTTAGCTGATCTGAAACATCTGTTTCTCACCCTCCCTTTTCCTGCTCTTCTCCCCCCTACTCTCCCTTGAACTTCAAAAATAATTAATAAAAATTATTCTGCCTTCATATTTGGTTAACCCTCGTTCTGCTAGGGTTACAACACAGGCAGCAAAGGTGCTTGTGGAAGGACCCAAAAGGTCACTGTATCACCGACTGCTCTGACAGTTTAAGTTAATTTCACTGCAATGTGGTTGAGTGTTTTTGGGGGGAGTTTTTTTTGTTTGTTTGAATATTTTTGCAGTAGCAGCATTTTTTTTTTTTTTCGCAGCAGCCATTCAAGGTGAATTCCTGTGCGCAACATGCTGTTAAAATAATCCCATAAGCCCATGGTTAATTTTACATAGGACAAACACTTCTGAAGAAATAAAAACGGCTTCCTTACATTTAGGAACCCCACCTGTCCAGCCTGCTGACCAGCGTCGGGGCAGACAAGTTGGACAAACTCTTTCAGAGTCTCCTGAGGATGATAGCGGATTGCTGGGTGTGAGAAGTATGGCCCAGGCTGTTGAATAATGGGTGATGTTGGAAAATGAAGAGTCGATGGTGTTGCATGTGGACTTGCTAAAGGAAAGAAAACAAAGACGTTATATAGAGTAGAGTTTTGCCTTCGGAAAATAAAACAGTTTAAATCTACTGTAATTTTAGTCTTTTTAAACGTACGGTATCGTTTATACCTCTGATCTTCACAATTGATATATTAGACCACATTGTGTCCTACACTCACTTCATCTAGGTCTTGAAGATAAATAGGGCCAGACATTTTAAAGGATTTTCTATGTTTTTAGTGGACATACATAAAGGATCCCGCAGTTCTTGGTGAAAGTGACAACTATTCATCACCTTAAGAGCAGTCCTAATGAATCAGGCAATAAAAAAATGTATTTGGGAGATTAGGGTTAAGTTCATTGACATTTCATTTAACTTGGATTTGCACATCTGAATCCATTTTTATATTGTGTTATAAATAGTTGATAATTTAAAGATGCTTGAACACTTCTTGGTGGGGTTTCTTCATCTCAGTTTAGGAACATTTATTTTAAGCAATATGATTTTATCTAATGAACATGCAGCAAGTGGTAAGATCGTTCTGAAAATTGCATTTACATTTCTCCAGAATAATGTTAGGTGCAACTCTTCAACAAGCCTCCAGCTCACATTCAGGGATGATGTTTAATTCGGTGAATTTATAGGCCAAGGAGCCCACAGTGAAAAAGCTAGCAGGAGGATGTGCAGTGAAGGTGTAATGTACACAAGCCCATTGGCAATGACAAATTTTACCCTCAGTTGATTTCAGCAGAACTGTACAAGCGCAACTGAAGACAGAATTGTGCCGTCCTACGTTACGTGACCCCTTTGTCCCGTTCCTTAGCATTCAAGTTATACCGAGTGAGACCCTTGCTAGCAAATAGTTGTGTCCACTGTAAGTTGTCACCATGAGGTAGCAATTGCCACCATTCATAATGCTATATATTCTCCCCTTCCCCTTTAAAATGTGAATTCACTCTTTCTCTAGAGTGGCCAGTTGATCTGGTTGAGCATAATAAGCTCGTCTTCATACTATAGTTTATCTCACACCAAAAAGGGATCGTTAAATCGCCGTTGTTCCCTTGCATGCTACTCCAAGAATCCTTCACGGGTGTCTATGTGCAAACACTACATTTGTACGCTACACGTAACTGATTAAATACAGGATGTGCAGGGCAGGTGATATCCCACAGAAAGTCATGTGTTGGCTTTGGAGTAATTAAATCTATGAGTGAAAAAGAAAGCCTTAGGCACTTTTGGAAAAATTGGAGAGATGCAGAAAAGTTAGCCAAAATCAAATAAGAATGAGCCGTCATTTAACAGGGAATGTTATCAGAAAGCCTCAATTAAACAAAAGCTAAAATCTATGTCTTAGTCTTGCTCACTGCCAGTTTAATAATATGACACTTTACACTAATGTTTTTTTTGGGGAAGCATTATTAAACCATTAACAAACTCAGAGCCTGAAGATGTGGATAAAACATGCACCACAGGGACAGCAGCAAGCACAACTACTGCATTATCCTATGAACACTCATTAAGGGCTGACTGGGCAGCATTTATATGTACTTCTGTTTCCATGACTCCATATGAACAATTGCTTTGACATCACCACCAAAAAAAGCTCCACTCCTGCCTGGGGTGCTCTGCAGACCTGGCAACAGCATCACGAAAAGCACTATGAAAAAGAGCTATCACCATCCTGGTCATCATCCTACACAGGGCATCATTTCCAGGTAACAACTATTGGACAGTAGCAATTCTGTCCAATTGCTTAGTCCCTGCTGATATGGGATGAATATGAAGCTCTTGCCCTTGCTGCGAAAAGCCCCACTGTACCATCACCAAACCCATGAGCCCTCCCAGTCTGCTCCCCTTAATGCCAATTAGAATATTCACAACGGAAGGAGAAACACGTACTAAGTGTGTGGTGTGGACTGCGTCTCATGCAACAGGAAAATGTCACTAAAAGAAAGCATAGGGATGAAGAAGCAAAAGGTAGCATACAGCCTTCAACTCTCTATGGTCCAAGTAGATGTATATCCAGTGATATCCTTCCGATAGCATGGGCTACACCTGCACCGCAATAGCTAGATATTATGGGATGTGGACTCAACTGGAAAAAAAGGGTCTTCCCACAGCTATTCTAGCTCTGCAGCACTGCACTGCCAAAAAGGAGATATGAAGAAACATATCCTATAGTCCTTCAGATGGAAATGCTTACAGTTCCTCTATGGCCAAGCAAATACATGTGAGCCTAGCCTGTCCAACCTGCCTGCACGTCTGTGCTTATCTCTTTCTTTCTTTCTTCTTCTTTTTCTTCTTCTTCTTCTTTTTTTCTCCCTACAAACGTAGGGAATTATTTCCTATTCATTTTAAGGGAGTCTTGTTCAGACTTTGCATCTTAAATTACTGTGTATTTGAAAACTCTTCTGATAAAGAACCCAAATCCTCAAAACAGAAAAAACAAAGACTGTTTTCCTGTCCCCAGCCTCCTGAGAGAGTCTGTATCTCCAAAGCATGCTAGAGAAGGTAGAAATAATATGGGATTCATCTTAGTAATTGGGGTGCCTATCATGAGGCTAATCTGAGTTAGTTATCTTGGGATCAATGGTGAGCTACTAGATAGAACTGATGGAGTCTAAGGAGTCATTTATCTCATGCAAAAATAGACCACCACATCTGGATAGATCAATCACCCCTTTAACTTCATCGACAATATTGACTGGCTCACCAGTGGATATGAAGGGATCCCATGGTTACTAGCTCAGGTGGAGACACCTCCAGTGTAAATCAGCACCCACCTTTAGTTAGATGATTTCCACCAAAGTGTCAGCCTCTCCTCTCACTTTCACCATTCCTGTATCCGTGTAGCTTCATTAATGCCACTTATGTCATAACTAATTTGCATATATGAATGTATCACTACCTTCTCCCTGAATTAACAGCAATTTTAGAGCTTGTCAAAATATTTTGCCAAGAATGTTTATTCAATAAAAACTGGTGGTATGAATTTTGATGACTGTGAAAAAATTTTTATCAGGATACAACATTTCTATTCTTTTGTTGATATAAAATGTATTTTTTCTCTCTTCCCTCTTTTGTTCCTTTATGTTTTCTTTTCTATTTCCCCCCTTTCTTGTGTGCCAAAAGAAAGATGAAGGATGAAGAAAAAAGTGAGAAATGAAAGTTTCTGTGGAAAACAATGAATTAAGTGAAAAATATATTGGGAATTTTTTAAACATTTATTATCAAAGTTTCATTTTAGCACAAACTCTGTTAACACTGTTTGAAATTGTTGTGTCAGTGCACTATCCTATATACACATCTGGGAACAAATTCATTCCCTTTCCTCCTCTGGGTGGAAAAAGAGACAGAGATGCTACCTCAATAAAACAACAAGGAATAAAAAATTGTAGTCGGAGAACGCGTGGAAAATCAAAACTGGGCTGGAGACCCCCCTGCATTTAGCTCTTCCAAGGTACGTGTCTACATATAAGTTGGATTGCTATATCCAAGATGTGTTATGGCTATCAGAAATATTTATAGGCTTGTAAGCGCAGGGTCATTCTGTGTTGCCTTTGACCTCCTCAGCATGTCAGAAGAGAAAACAAATTGGAAAGCATTTGTCAGTGATCTTCCCAAGAAGAGAGTTTTGTATGAGAGAGAAGAGAAAAATGGATGCAGAAACGATAAAGAATAATTCAGGGAGGAAGGTATCCTGCTGCAAGAAGGAGAGAGGGCTTCCTCTCCTGAGCCTTGGCTGGCTCCTCGGCACAGATCCAAGGGCTTCCTGCCGATCACGAGAAAGCCTACAGGAAGGAAACAAGACTGTCGTCAGCCCTCCCGTCTGTGCCATATACTAGCACGAAGGCTTGCGTTTTCTCAGAGTAGGTGGATTAACATAAGAAGTAAGGAATGGTACAGAGATCTTCCAAAGGTTTGTTTTTGCAGCCTCTCACTGGCAAATATCAAACCTCTCACGTGGCAAGAGGAAGGGCTGTTGGTAAGAGGGAGACACTATTACTGTTAAAACTGATGAACATTACAAGTGTGCATGCCATACACCAGAGAGAGTAAATTAAGTGCTAAAGCCTAAGAATTGCCAGCCCAGATATAGACCGTTAGCCTGATAGCTGTGCTGTTGCCACTAACTCCAGTGGATACAGAAACAGCCTTTCTGATGATGGAGAGACCAGAGACCTCACTCGGCAAACAAGTTCTGGGTGCAGAACGCAACCGTTGTTTCCAAATGTAGGGATCCTCCCAAACGTTTTTAAATCAATTAAAGTCTACCAATCAATTGGTAGACTTCCAATTCCGGTTGCTACTTCCCCTTGCTTCTCCTGAAGTAGTCCACAAAAATTCACATTTTCCTCTTGTTTCCTGCTGTTTGAACCATATCACCTGACTCTTCATAAGGGAATTCCATATAAATCTTTTCAGCCTCTCTGTATTTTCCCTGAAGCACAAATTTAGCCAGGTATTCTGCTTTGCATCCTGGACAGGATTTTAATTGCCTCTTTTCTATAAACCATCATATAGGTTCACCCACATTGGTCAGGGACTTAGATTCCTTTCGTTATAATTGTGGCTTTTGGCATCAGCTTTTTAGATTGGTTCCTAATTCTGTGGGAGGATCTCAAGAAATGTAAGCATTAAAGCAATGCCAACAGTAAAACCTGATCTGCTTTCAGGTGTGGCATGCTTTTAACTAATGTTACAAAAACACCGCCACAGCATGAAACATCACAGCTTCATCTTTTAGATGCAAGCTATTAAACAGTGATAACCGAGTGGCAACAAGTGAAATTCCTAAATCTTCTGCTTACCCTAATAACGATACTTCTCAAGTCAGAAACCTGGAACTTATTAACATGATCCACAGGATGTTAATGACCGCAAGTAAAATCCTCATTTCCAGGGAACTTTTTATCTATCTAACCTTTCTGAAAACTGTCTACCCAAGCAAACTAGATCGGTTCAAGTGACAGACCCCACTTCTTAACTGCAGTATCGCCTCTGTGTTAGAATAAAAGCACGCTAGTCTTCTAAAGTGACATGTGACCATGGGCAAATCACTTCAGTCATGATTTTCAAAAGTCTTTAATAAAAATAATAAAGTCATTGCTTTTGAAAACCATGCCTAGTGTGATGCAAGTTCTCCTGGGTAGAAGTAGGGGCAACAACTACCTATATGTTTCTGATGGGATATTACAAGCCTCCGTCAGTGATTGTAAATTCTTTGAGATCTTCAAATGGAAGATAAAACAGAGATCTTTGTCTATGATTTATTTATTTATTGACTTATTATTTATGTATCCCTAAGCAGCTCCATGCTAATAACCATTTTTCTCCTGGCATCTTTCAGCCTGTGACATTTATATTTTATTACTGACCTCACGAAATAATATGAAATTTAAGTTCTACTACCTATGAAAAAACAAGTATTTCAAAGTCAGAACTTCATTTCTACCTGCTGCAGGTATGGACGAGTTGGGCTATCTGGTTTTATTAAATCTGTTATTTGTGGAGGTGGGGGCTGGAGGCAGGAATTACCCTTCTATCTCAAGGCAGGCATAAATACTTCAAAGCACACATGATCCTAATTCCATTGAAGCTCATCTGAAACATCCCAGACTTTTTATTGAAAATGAGATGATAATGTATGGTGGCCTGCAATAGACATACCAGTATTTTAAAACTACTGCTGTTGGGCCAAGTCATTATGCAGTACAGCTGTTGCAAGCTCTACTGGATTTTTTAGTGTTTTAGGCGTTTGTGGTGCCGTGCAGCATAGTAGAAAGAGGGTTTTTTAGAATGTTGAGTTCATCTCTCTGCTTATGAAGCCCAGTCTTGTCCCTTCTTGATTCGCAGTAGCCAGTACCAAAATAAATTATTAATAAAATAAGTCGTACTCATTGATTAGATTAGCATTTCACAGGTGTTGGGCAAACAAGTAAGATACAATTGTAAATTGTATTAAATTGTGTGATCAGATAACAAAGAATCAGTTAATTTGAAGCAGGTTTTAGTTTTCTTCAGATATATAGGACCCTTTCCATGCTTGAAAAAAGGAATAGTTCTAATGAAAGCCCCAGGATCCCTCCCCGCAGGGAGCACTCCCTGCTGTGGTAAGGGGACTTTGCGATCACACCTGCAGGGCTCAGACAGATTTCTCTGCCAGCACAACCCAGCATACGGGGGAGACATACTGATCCATCTACCTTCCAGCTACTCTTCCAAAAAGCCTTCTGAAGTCTTTGACAGGGTCATTTTGCACTCCTCCCACCCAGGCAAAGACTGTCCTCACCCTGCACTCTCTGCCTGTTCAAGGAAGCAGTGGTCTGGGCAACCAAAACCACAGTTCCTTTACAGGCACAAGGGCTCGTCCATCAGACCAGCCTGACAGAGCATTGGCTTCACTAGGGCACAATACTCAGATATCTTGTCTATAAAGTGATAATTAAGTTTACTAATAGCTCATTAAACATTGATCAATCTTCCTAGAAATAGAAACATTATAATCATAATGAAACAGGATCATATTTATCAGCTTGTTTTTGAGGCCATTATAATTGGCTTCATTACAATTAAGAAAGTATTTTTTAAAAAGTCATTTCCCTGGAAATGTTATAGAACAGTTTGTTCTGCTAGATATTTCCACTTCAGCCTTCTAAGTTGTGTTAACTCCCTGCATGCTGTAAGCTTCCTTCTAGCATTAAACTGATGCAAGTGCCAGTTCAAATTATGCAAGATGTATCCCACCCTTTCTACCCCAAAGGTACTTATTCTCAAAATTGACCATATTAGAGTACTAATTGGCTAAGCCACCATGCTGGCTGATGTGAAATGCTTTCAAACACCATGAAACAGCTGTGTTTATCGGAAATATGAAGAGTGACTTTTTAATAAGGAGATCTGGCAATAAGCCAAAGTTGTTGAAAGGAACTTACACTTCTGTGTATAATACAATACAAGAGGTAAAGAATAGAAGCCTAAAACAATAGCTTTAAGCCCACAGATTTTTGTGATGAAAGCAGTTACCCAAACAAGAAAAAAATAATTAAGAAACTTGGGCTGGGATTTGCAGAGGTCCTGAGAGAATTCATTAACTGCTTTTGAATTTCAATGGGAGTTGTGTCCCTGTAACTCTTTCAAAGATTTCTGAAAGTCCTGATTTTTCTTACTGCCCATTAAGAATAGACTCTAGGGTGATAAATGTAGAGCAATCTCTACATCTGTCTTTTTCAGGGTAGCAAGGACTTGCCTCCACTTAAATACTGAGCTGCTGCTGATAGGACTGATCAGCGCTAGGACCAGCCCTTTATGAAGGGGATTCACACCAGCAGATAACCTAAGCATTGCTTAAGTCCCATAACGATGCAAAGTGGCCTTCTAGTAACTTGTCTATTGGGTTCATGGATGAGCTAAATTCCAACCGATATTCTCTGTCCCTTCCCGTTCTCATTGATAACACTGGGAAATCATGAGGAAATGAGAACAAGAATAGGCCTTACCTTTTTAGCATGGGTAAGATTTAGATACCACTGATATTTCCTTCCCCATTATGTAGGCAAGCATAGATGAAACATTCAAAATATAATATAAACAGCTGACCAATGCAAGAGATATACAAATACCCTAAATACGATGGATGGAGGATCTGTTCCTGCCCATGGACATCAAGAAGGACTGAACTGCAGAATGTTTCTCTCTCAGCTCCTGAAGTCAAGTGCAGGTGGGCTGCTAAGCGCTGCTGAAAAAACAGATCCATGGTATCTCCAAGTTGGGGCTGGCTGTCACCCGCTTTTTACTGCTTTTTATGTATAAATCATCTGGACCCTTTGTTCAGAAATACCTTTAGGTAAGAGAGGTAGGAAGTACAGCAGTACAGTTTGCAGTAGGAAGTGGGAGGCAGAAGAACTGTTTTTTACCAGGGCCCATGGAGCCCCTGGCAAAGGGAAATATGCTTAGAACTGTGTTTGGGCACAGGGTTTATTGGTATGGTCTGCATGTTGACTATCCAAGGCCGCATTTGAAAATCTGTAGAGCCAAAGTCAGTGCTGGTTCCAGATTCTGGCATAGGCAGGGAGCCAGTTAAGTAAGCTGTTTTGAGCAGATTGTTTTAAAATATAGCAAAATGTACCTTTGGGAGATCAGGATACTATAGAACTAATTAAAAAGGTATAGAAATAAAAGTCATCCCAAAAGAAAGCATTCCTCCCTTCCAAAATCATAGCTGGAGGTCAAAAAGAATCATTTAACCTGTTTGCAGAATTCCTATTTCACATTAAATGCTGGCAACTTTTGCATATTATTATTGTTTTTAATACACATGATGTATTCTCATACATGAGATAACAACTACTGCTAGGAGAATATATCATGTCTTTCTTATAATGAAATGCAGTTGATAAGTTTACAATAGAAATGTAAATTCTCTTAAAAACCACAACCTTTATGTGTGTGATGATATAATTCTGCTTTGATACTAAAAAGGGCATGGTAATGGAATCTGTGACTTTGGAGTGATATATTGCCGTTAAGTTAATAGGACTCCACATTCCCATTTCTAATATCAGTGTTTTTTTCCCCTTTCATTCTGTAGATGGTAAGCTGATACTACATAAACATTGTTAAAGCTATAGTTCCACGCTACAGTAATTCACTTAACTTTAACATGATTTATGGTTCTGTCAATAGAGGAGGTTGAAAATCCAGAGCTCTCATGCTTAAACATGGGTTCCATATTTAAAGTAATAATGTACTTTTTGTGTGTGCTAGAAGCTAGAAGAATTTAGCATAAAGTAGAGATAAAAATATTATAGTTCACTGCACTATTTAAAGCATATAGTTTAACTTCAGGGATACATCAAAGAGAGCAAAGAAACTGAACACACAATCACTGAAAGCACGAGTAAAATACTTTGGTCCTCCAGCACGTTCTTTTTATGTTATTTTTTAGGGACGTATGAAATCCTATTAGTATTTTTAACATCTCCCCCTTTTTTTTTTTTTACTCTTTTGCTCAGTTAGATCAGCTCCTTTTGTCAGGATAAGGATAAACGTAGGTCCACTCTGTTAATCACCCCCCCTTCTTCTTTCTGGCACTTACCCTCCAGGCATTTTGGCTCTTTAGGAGATTAAGCGACCAAGTCATCTTGTTGCTCTAACATGTCCTCACTGGAGCAACATATTAACACAATTCCTCTGCAAAAGAGCCCTCTTTAGAAGTTTGCTGCAGGGATGACAAATTAACCCAGCATGGTGTCCCACACATCTATCTCAGTACAAATTATTAGTGTAATAGAGCTTTTAGTTATGCATTTATCTAGTAATTATTAAACGGTTATACAAAACGAAGCTGAGCAATCATGGCCCTTTATGAGGCAATCTCAGTGGGTGGCCTTACAGTTAATTTAGGATAGGACTGTCTAAGCAGTTCACTCACACACAAATTAGCTGAACAGCCTGCTCCTTTAAATATTTCCTATGTCACAGGGTAACTCCTTACAATACAACAAAGGTAGAGTTTTAATTACACGGTTCCTGACTTTTGTTTAGCTGACGCTTAACCATTTGCAAGCCTTTCTCTCTCTCCTCCCCTGCCTGGGACCTGAGAGTAAATGGAAGTTTGGGTAGGGTATGTAATAACCACTAAACCCTGACCTTGAGGCCATCTGTCAGGAAACTGTGTTTCCTCCAGCTTTGTATTCTTTGAAAGTGAATGAAGGGAGAAAATCAAAATCCTCACCTACATGGTCGGCGAAAACCAGGTAAGTTCTGCCTGTATTCTGACACTACACCGGAGTGCTGCTTTGCACCGTCGCTGGATTAGCCAATCTGTTGGTCAGCATTATGCTATTTTCAGTTTCTACTCAGCTGTCATATGCTTTCTTACCGTTAACAGTGTGGCTGCTCTCCTCTTTTGGCTGTCTTACATTAGCATACCTACATTTGAGATGTCTGTACTGTAATGAACTTCCACTGCTTTGTTTCGGACAAAATTCTAAGGAAAGTAGAAGGTTAGATTAGTTGGGAAGCTGACAGCCTCAAAGGGCGGCCAATGATAGTTGTATGTTACAGGTTATTACAAAATGTCTTTTTACATTGTGTAACTCTAAAGCGAGTTAACAGAAATTATCACATTGATTCACTCCAAGTTAGCTGAGGGGACAGCTAACAGACACCGATGTTTTGGTGATCCTGCAGAGAATAGAGAAGGGCAGTTTCTTCGCAACCATGTGACAAAGCGTTTGCCATTTCGGTCTGGTACTGATAAAAGTCTCAATGGAAATGCTTGTTATGGAGAGAAATAATAAAATGAGAACCGCTCCACTGACGATTTTCTTCCCTTCCTCTCTTTCCATTCACCTGCCACTTCCTTGGGTTCTTCCCTTTGTGCTGTAGGTCTTGTTTTCTGTTTCTCCTTCATTTGTCTTCCTAATATACCATCTCTCTCTCTCTCTCTCTTTTTTTTTTTTTTTTTTGCTTTCCTTGTCTTCCTTGCCTTGTCTTGCTGCTCTTTGGTTTGTGGGGTCTATGCTGCCATACTCCATGGAAACGCATGAGCGCTCTACAGCACAAGCTGCTGTGCATCCCAGGTTTACAAAATCGTGGTCAATTTAACGTTTCAGCCAGCTCCAGATATAAAGTCACTGGAGTGTAAGTAGCAGTACATGGAAACCTAAAACCATTTATGTAAATTTTGCTGTCACCCATCATATTTAAATCATTCACTCTCTGGTAAAAAGTTTAAGCAGGCTAATGCCTGGGAAACTTCAAAAGATGCCAGCAATACAGGATGGAAACACTGACCACCAAATAATGTCTTGCAGGTAGTAAAAGTGTGCTGCTTAGGAGATACAGACCTAACTGCTTGGATTTTCAATGCTTTGAAATACATTCTAAAACTGATAGTGGTGCTAAAACCACCCTATAGGTGATCAATTTACCATCTGCCAGACACTGAATCCTAACCACACTGGTCCAGAGAAGACATATGGCGCATTCATAGAGTCATGCCCAAAAAACTGCCATCATCAAGTGAGGCTCCATGAATCACTTTGCTAGCTTATCACCAAAGAAACTTGGATCTTACCACCATCTGTTGGAACTACTGAAGAGTCACTGAAGCATTGGCATCCATGCGCCAGCACTCGCTGCACATCTGGTCCTTTGGTCAGCCAGCTCAGATCCTCTCTGCTGGCTACTGCCCAGCTGGGTTGAGTACTGGCAGCAGCACCAATGCAGACAGAAAACTAGTGCACAGCCTTCCACAACGCAGTACAGCACAGCCAACTTCATGAGAACAGAGGTTTTCCAGTCAGTTCATTGAATGGAGCACCTCATAGCAGAGAAATCCTCCTAAGGATCTACTCCTCCTCCAAGCAAGTTTTGTTCCCAAAATAATTCATTATGAATATCACTGGAAAGGGCACTGCATATCTTGGGCTATCCCCAGCATAAGACATGTACTGTGTTTTAAAGAATGTTTGGAAGTGTTGAAAGGATTCAAGAGTATTCCTGAGAAGTTACAAATCACTGCATGTCAATGACAACACCTACCATGAAGAGTCTACAGCCTCTTCTCTGCTATCTTTTTTGATCGTGCTCTACAAATGCATCTCATATACACATCCAAATGATCAATTTGCAGATAGGAACATCAAAAGAAGACTGGACCCTCTTGTAATTGTTTAGTTGGCTCAGGGGCTTTCTCTGATTGTGACCTACTTACTTATGACTTCCCTCTCTCTGAAATTTCTCTGCAGGATGAGAAGTAAATCCTGCTCTCTCTTTTTCTGAAGACCACTCAGGATGACCTGTCATAAGCCATTTACATATCGCATACGTATCCAAAGAGAATGCAACATATATGTGTACTATATTATACCTATCATTTTCACAAAAAGGTACAACTTCCAATAACTAATGGTAGATAAGAGTTGCTTGAAGGTTATGTCCTCTTACAGGATTGCATTACACCCCTCATGTTGCCACTTTTGATGCCTGAAAAGCTCCTCTTTCTGTCTATTGTCCTAAAGTACACTGGAGGGAACAGAATAAAGCTGGATTTGCGGAAAATAATCCATCTCAGTATATTGCACTTTACAAACAGAATGATTGCTGCAGAATAGAAATAAACACGGCCAACGCGTTTTGAAAGAAGAATACTGAAGAGGAATGTCCAAAAAAGAACAACAAATGTAGTTTGGAACAAGATTTTTCCAGGATGATGACACTTAAAGAACTATGGATGGATTCAGAGGATTTTCCTGAAAGTCTGTAACATTTTGTTTGTGAACAAGCATAAAACAGAAAAAGACACTTTGAAATGATGTTGCAGAAACACAGGTTTTGCTCAGCCTTTTAGGAGCCATTGTGAATAGAAACTGTGATACTTTCCTACGGAGTTAGTAAAGACACCTCCTTCCAAACAAACAAAATTTGTGAACTAGAATCATTATATTGCTCTTTCAAATTCTGCCAGGTTTTGGAAGTCCCTCTCGTATATCCCCAGGTGCACAGAAAAAGTCCTGTGAAAACAGACTGTAGACGAGATTTAAACAAGACCTAACTAGTGATACATTTACTTTCTAAACTACATAAAAATGCAAAATGTAGAGGGTCTAAATAGGGGCATAAAAGGCATTTAATGATCTTCAAAAATAAGTGTAAGGTAAAACCTAACAAAATACAGAACGGATCTATTAAACTAATCAATCAACAATTCCGATCTAAAAGGTTGAACTTCTAAAAGACAGGAAATCAGTGTCAGCTGATGTGCACTGAATATGATGTTAATGGAACATTCATATTATTCACACTTATATCACCAATTATCAAGGCTCTTAAAAGAAGAAATGATATATTTGCCAGATAGCACAGATCTGAATCTCAAGGGATTTTACATATCTGCATAGAACTTAGATCTCTAAATACCTTTCGAGGATCTAGGTGCTTGCTTTTCAGGTAATAAATAATTTTTATGGGATTAACCACAACAAATCAAACCACATTAAGAAGGTTTAACAAAGCACAAAGAACCGTGAAGCGCAATTCTGACCTCACATCAACTTATGGTTGGTGCAATTCCACCACTTTATGCTACGCACCTGGCACTGTGCAGACAAAGAGGTTACTCCTGGTTTCTGCTGCCCTCAGTAAGACCACACTAATGCCAACAGACATTTCAAAATAATTTCTAGTATGAATTGCTAGTATGTCTTTTCACGCTTCACCATTCGTCAAATTCCTTAATAATCTCTTCCAAATGAAGTAAAATTTCATAGCAGAAAGAAACATGTCACAGCCATTCATTCTTATTTTTATATCTTCAAAAAGAAGGTTTGCAAGATGATTCATTCATTTGCGTATATTACTATGCCCAGGTGTGTTCCTTTTCAAGTGTGAACTGAGTATTGTATTCAGTTTTCTAGGTTAATGCAGATGTATCTTTCTTACAAATTTATAAGCACGTCAAGACCCAGAGGACATCTCTTTTACTTGGAAGATCGGTCAGAAGAGTACTGTGAAGAAAACCAACAAAGTATTGCAGGAACCAACTTCAAAGGAGTCCACTAATGAGGTGGGTCTTCAATGCACTGATAGCAACAACACAAAGGCTCAGTGATTCGCAGAGATAAAGCAGTAGTGTTGAAAGATAGGCATGGTTCAGGAGGGAATGATGAGTCCCTATCTTGAGCAGTTAAACTGAATCTATGGAATATATTGATACAAGCAGAAACAGGACACTATACTCTGTCCCTTTCCCCACCCTCTTCAAATAAAAACCCCAAGCCCACAGAAACCAACATTTCCCCCTTAGGAAATGTTGAATTGTCATCAGGAGTTTTAACAACCATCCCAAACTAGCAAAACCAAACACAGTTCTTGACAACGAGAACCTCCAGGTTAGGAGCTTTTGAAGCAAAGCCTCTCACTGGGTGGGTCACACGTGATGATTACTTTCCGTGGAAAGTCCTTGGGACACAAGGTGCTGTGGCTAACGCTTATGCTGCCTGGGGGCTCCTGGGTAAGGCCTCACCTCTGGGTCCTGTAATGACAGGTCGATGGTGCTGTGTGAAAGCCGTTCCAAGGGAGGAGGTCTGCGAAGGCGAGGGACTGCTGAAACCAGACTTCTCTGACTTCTTTAATGTAGTTGGCGATGGCATTCCTGGCAAGAATGATTGATAAGTGCAATTTAATAATGCTAGGTCATGGAACGACAGCCTATGCATTGTGAAAGTGGGTGCAGAAGCAGCTAGATAAACTTAAAGGACAAATGAAATTGAATACAACAGCGAGCTGAAAGCTCACTTTTATTTATGGTCTTTCTTGAGGAAGAAGTGGCCATGGTTTGCTCTGAGCAAGGAGTACTAAAACGCAGCCATATTTTTCTTTTAAATCTGAAATATGGATAAGATGCAGCTTATTATTGCTACTGAAACCTACTCTGCTTTATTTTTAGAAATCTATAATAGCTGGAGCATTTGGATTTTTACAGGCTTTTTATGAGTTCTGTCTTTCACTCACTGGTTTAGTAGATTATTGCAAATGGATCTTTTAAATGTGCTGCACGACTCAAGGCACAAGTAGAGAATGAAGTTTTCTGAGTTCAGACCCTGCATTTCCTTACTCTGACTTCAAAGGTATTTGAAAGTAATATATTTATGTGGTTCCCTTCTACTTTCAAATTTTTTTAAAGGGTGAATGGTATTTATATCTTTATACTGGAAGCCACACTGGCATTATTTCAGAGTTGTTATTATGCCCTTGAACTATATCAAAGGCTTCCAATGAAAATCTGAGTTGCTACTGGGTGAGACCTCTCCCATAGGCAGGCAGAAACGGTGCAATGCTAATATGACCATTATTGTATTCTACAGGAGTAACTATTGTTGATATTATATCAAGCCTGTGGTTCACTCAGCTTCCTACGTAGTACCAAAGAAATTGGTGGAATGAATATATTGCAATGGGCTCTTAAAATCCAAGCTTTTATGCATATGGTTTATGCTTGGATAAAAGAATTTTGCAGCATACAGATAAAGGATGTGTGTGTGTGTGTCTGTATTATTATCTATAGTTTTATAGATGTTGAGGCATACGGATGTTCTGATACCTCTGAAAATACATCATTTTCAGTATACACAACACACCAGACATTTTGCATATCTGAGGAAATAGAGTAAAACAAAGGTGGAGAACTGTTGAGGTTTCAGGTGAAAAAGCAAAACCTCAGAAAATGTTGCAATGTCTGTATTTTGAAGAGTTTAATTGCTAAAAATGGAAAAGAAAGCCTCTGTGTGTGTGTCTCTGGACACTATTATCTCTGGACAATATTATTAATGTTATACTTAATAACACTAGTTTTATAGTCCCTGGGAGGTTGATTGCAATATGCAGCAGCCTTCTTGTACTTTATACACTGCACTGCTGGGGTCTTAATGGTTTCAGTGAGGTTTTGCAGTTTATATTCAGAAAGTTAAATAAAGTAAGGGAGCGGTTAGAGTTCCAATGTTGTAGCTACAACTTTCTGTCTTGAAACTGTTTGCCATAAGGGTCTTCTGTTGTGGTGGCTGTTGCCCCACAGCAAGACAAGTTACATACTTTTTTTTTTTTTTAAATAAAAGTTTAGAACTGGCAGACTATTGTGCAAGAAAAATATCTTTTTTTTTTTTTTTTGATATGGCTTTTAAAGTCTTTGGGGTAGGAACAGGAATTGGTGCAGACTAGGGGTAAAGAAAGAAGGAGGCTGAGCTGAGGCACTGGAATGAAATGTTCCCATGCAGCCTGCTGACTGTCCACTCAAATGGCATGGTGGCCTGTAACTTTGACTCGCGTTTGAGTGTCCATATTCATCACAAGGACATCAAAAGAAGTAATGGTGCTGTTGACCTGGATGCCTTTATGATGGAGGAGCCAGGGTGGTAGATACCAAATGAGCGTCACCACCAGCTCAAACACAAAGAAGTCAAGTGTCAGTGGTGATATCTGTGCTCAGGGGGGGTGGAAGATCTCCTCTGCTGGCAGCAAGGCCATGAGCACCTCTCTCCTGTGCTGGCCTGTGCAAGGGGCTAGGCACGCCTCCAGGGCAGGTTTTAACGCAGTGAGCTCCATCCCTGTGAATGCAGGTCATCGTGGACTAAGTAAGATTTATGCAGATATAAATACTATTTACGCAGAGGGATGATCGCAGTAAAACAGGCCTATTTATGACCTGCTCCATCTGCAGCGTCGTGCAGCACCTTGCATGGAAATGCAAGGCTCCCGTGCAGGGCGAGGGTTCACAGCCCGTGCGCAGAGCCAGGAAGGCTGCATGCGCGGTGACGGTGCCCCGCGTGCAAGGAACGGGGCTGTGCAAGGAATAAGGTCACTACGTCTATGCACAGAATGGTGCAACTGGCTCACAGACTCCCACTTTTCCCCATTTTCCCTAGCTGCATCCCTACTTTATGGTTATGGGAAAGATAATAAAGCTTCTGAGAGGGTGAATAAGCTATTCTTTTACCCTTGTGCTTTAAAAAACTGCTTGACTGATCTAAACCACGGCTTGGGGAAGGGGCAGAGAGAACAGTGCAATATAGTTTAAAGCTGCAGCAAGTTCATGTGATTGCGTCCAAGACACTGAGACTTGAGGAGCTTCGACAAAAAAGCTGAATGACCTTGAACTGTGGCAGCGCTGAGCAGTGTCATTCTCATATGGGGATGGATTTTATAAGGCTGAGACAGCTGTTGCAATGTCAAAGGGAGATTCGAATGTAACAATGTGCTGTGAAATAGTGAACAGAAAGAAAACTTGAAGCTTTGATAACTGGTTCCTATTCTTTTATATTTATTTATTGTCATCATTATGATTGCCATTATTATTACTACTGCTGTTATTTTTATTTCGGTATGTTTTGAAGTGCCTTGGTTTTGAAACAGTCTAGCTCTACCATGTTTTTATTTTGTTTGAGGTTTGTAATGACACATTTTATCACGAGTGATCACATCCATCAGATCTCAAGAAAAAAATGGCTGCTTCTTAGTTCAGAAGAATATGCAAACAGGAGCTTAATTACTTCACTTAATATTGACCAAGAGAAAGAATAAGACGAGCTTGCCAGCTCATTTCCAAAGCATGTTTTGTCCTTTAAGAGGGAAGGGTATGACAGAAAGTTAGGCAGTGCAAAGCAATTAGCATCATTCACATGTTATGGTGCGCTAGCATGGTGCTCTAGCAGCAAAATTCAAACATTCTTTGAATGGGTTAATAAAAGAAGAAATACAGTCTGCATGCAAGAAAAAGGTTTCCAAGAACAAGCCAAAATATGTCCCATTCTTCTAAATTTATCACAGCCATGTCACATTATCCTTGAGACTGCCAGGAATGTCAATTTTTTTGCAATTTAAAAAAAATATCTCATTTAGCACCATATGTTTGGTTAATGTGGCTGATATACCCTGCGTATTCTTTAGTCCATCCCTTTCTAATACTCCTTTTCATTTTTTCCCCCTTGCTAAGCCATATGTTACAACGCTGGTCACTCTATTGAAGCTCCTTTCAGGAGACGAAAGCGAAAGCAAGGGAGCTCGGGTTTAATCACCCAGAAAAATCTAAATCTGCTCCTACAGCTCACACTTGCAGGTAAGCAACCTCAGCGCTCCAGCTAGCACGCTGGGTGCCCAGGGCCCGTGAAAATCAGGCCACCTCTCTGACAGCATGCTGTATGTTAGCGGCTCTGAGGCACGAACTAAGATGGATGGCTAAATATGGAATTAGGTGTTTAATTGCTGGCACCCATGTTTGAGACTCTCGGCCAGTTTTAAAGGTCTTCTGTTTCATACCTAATGAGTTTTAACGCGTTTAGTGGTCCCCAGGCCTCAGCTTCCCCTCCTGTGTTGCTCAGGGATGCAGGAAATTAAAAAGTTAAAGCTGAAGCTTCCCCGGGCAGAGCGCAGGGCGGCTGCCGCTGCCGCGCACGGCTTTCCTCGGCACCGTTCCCCTGAGCTGACGAGTGCTGGGGACGCTGCACTGATTTTGGCACCTCGCGTGGCCCCAAGGAAGGGGTGCTGCCAACTCAGAAGGACACCTCTGAGCTCCAGCTCTCCTCTGCTTCCTCGCCGGTGCAGGGCAGCAACAAATTACAATATCCCTCAACCGCCTCAGCTGCGCTGGCCGGTGAAGAGGGACCGGAGCCAAGGATCCTCCCCGTTGCCTGCCTCCTTCTATCCATCTGCTCCGAGCAAGCAATAAACACCAACAGCCAGAATGCAACGTCTGGGCAACCCAGGTGGGGTTTAAAAGTGTTTCTTACTATTGTGTGGGTAGGCCTGTTGTCCAAATCACAGCCACACCTGGCCTTTTTAGGAAACAGATTTTGCCATTTGAGCCTGATTCTCCTCTGAACGTTATTTAGAGTGTAACAGGAGAAAATCAGACTTAGTCTATTTTCATCCTATGGCAGCTTTTAACTACAGAATAAATGGAAAAGCTAATCTCTAAATAAAAAGGAAAATAAAGGGATTTGGTAGCATAAAACACAGATGGAAGTCTGAGTTGGTGTGTTACTTTAACTTACTGTACTTGCATTCATGTGATAGCATAAATATATATATGCCAAACATATATAGTCTTAGCCTGTTCCCATTAACATGAATCAGAGCTTTTTCACTGGGCAGAGGGAGCCAGATCAAAGACCACGATGGTGCTAAATGGAACAAGATGTATATTCTCATATTTTTTTCCAAAAGGAAATATTAATTTGACATTGGTTTTCCAGTTGAAAAGAATTTTAATTGCAGTACACAATAAGCAGAAAATTCAGACAACAATAATCTTGAAACTGTTAGCAGCATTATATTTCTATCAAGGAATTTGTGTGCCTTTTCAACATTAGAGCTTTCTGAATTTTCATTAATTTGGGATTTCCCTAAACACACGAGTTATTTTGTTCATTCCACATCATGCATCACACCCTTCTGCTCAATGCATAATGCAAGCGTAAATGGGATCCTTGTCCTTGAGAGACTCTGGTTACTGGAGCCATTGTACGGATGTTGAAGTCCCGCAGTAAGACTTTCCAAAACTCTGCACTTCGCAAACCTCCAGCCCAAGTTTAATCAAGGAATTCACAGGAATACTTCACGTTCCTCATCTTCTAAGGGGCACTGGAGCACTGGGATGTTTTTAGTTCCTCTACCTCCTAATGCTTGCCAGTACTAGAAATGCACCACATAATAGTCCTCCTTGAGTACAGCTAAAGATCTTCAAATTTTCATGTATGAGGCTGATATTTATTTAAATGGACCAGAGAATGATGTGTGAAAATTGAATGCACAAAATCCTTCCCAGAGCAAACAAATATCTATTAAACTACATTCCATATGCCTATGCGCCTTACTGACAGTGGCACTGAAATTAGGATTAACTTCGATGAGGTGAATGGAGGCACAGCAGTGTAAGAGGAGAACAATTCCCTTTCTCTCCAGATCTGTATCTATGCCTATATATCCATCCCATTTCACTCTTTAATTGCTAGCATTTTTCTGACTGCACACATCTTAAACAATAACTCCAAATCAAGTTAGTCACATCGGTAGTCCAGCTAATACTCGTCTCCAAAGACGACTTTTGGATAATTACCCCAATATTCCCAGTAGCTCTCTGTCACTAGAATCTTGATGGAGATTTCATAACAAAAGCTATGAATGAAATATGGTTTGGATCTTCATTCTCAAGGGACACTATAAAAAGGAATCAAGGAAGCTCAAATATTACCAGGTGGAGCATGACCATAACAACATGCAGAACAAATAGATGATGCAGAAAAACAAGTTGGCTGTTGAAGAAAAAACCTGATACATAAAAAGGATTTTCAAGGAATTTTTGCTCTTCTGTGGAAATTATTCCAGCAATATCACTGAAATCGGTATCAGCAGAAGTGCTTATTATCTGCTTCTTTTCTGGGGAAGTCCTAATTTTTCCTCTAAGTTTCTTGAAATTTGGATGGCTCCTGCGCTGTCAATCAGACTAACTCTGTTATACGTATTGCTGAGCAAACTTCATCTGTCATCAGCTGAGATATGACCACACTAATTGCTATCCATCAGTTTCTCTATTAGTTGTTCCAGGATACACAAAATACAACATAGGTGGAAATTCACTCATCTTAAGGAGGTGCTCTTTAGCTTCTACGTTTTGAATGTACTTGGGATGCATTCGCTCCCCTGGTCACATTCAGAGTCACCAGGATCAATGATTAACTACCTGCCAATGAGCGCCTCACTTCTCAAAACAAAATGCAGCTTAATGAACAGTGATTTTACAGAAGTAAAATGAAAGCTCCCCATCTATCCACTTATGAAACTGCTGCATATGCATCACCAGCACACACAACCAGCTTCCTCAGAACTCGACATCTGAGAGATCATCAGGAAAACAGAGCTCATCTATCAGTCCCCATCAACATCATACCATAGGTGACTGCCAGATACTTAAGAAGCTATCCAAAAGCAATGTCACAACTCTTTTTTCAAGACACTACAAAAGAAATGTTCCAAATAAAATAAAGCAAATGCACGTACAAGTAAATGAGCCAAAGAACTTAATAAAAAGAGATTGATTAAAATGAGGACCAGAATGTTCAAAAAGGACTAAGAGAGAAAGGTGCCAAAGGCGCATTAAATGGATTCAATGGCTTTAGGTTTTAAACGCTTTTGGACTTTTCAGCAACTTTTAGCCAAAAACGATAATTCAAGTAAGAATCAGAATTATGATTCCACTTAAGATAAAGAGGGTTGAAACTTCTGCTTTGTAAATGAGCACCACTCCCTTTAGGAAGGAGAAGTATCAGCTTATACCAACAGAAAATCTTGTCTACAGAATTTTAAAACTGAGTGACACAATAAGCATCATTAGTTTAAAACCCTACCCCGCTAAAGTCTGCCTCTAATTTTCTGGTGCAGTGTTGCCATAGAATATGACATCTGTTTGTAGCTATGTGTACAGCATCATCCGGACTGGTTTAGCTCTGCTAAGTTTGCCTTCATTCCTGCTTTGCTGTCCCAGTGATTCTTTCAATCACTCATAAACTGGTACTCAACGTTTTACCAATTTCCTCATAATATAATTGCATGTGAATTTTTTATTTGAAAACTTTAATGAGAAGTGTAATATATAGCAAGATAACAGGTCAATTTTCTCTCTGATTTAATGTTAGTTTCAGTATCATTTTACATTGCACAAATATATAATCAGAATAAAAAATGTCTTTTAATGATGTCTTTAAGCATCTAGTCATTTAAAATTCATGATTACGTTTGTTTCTTTGCAAATGTTATTTGAGAAATTTTCAGAATCCTTGGCAGATTCAATATAGCAGCAGGGACAAACTGCAGCCATCCATAGGAGAATATACCTTTATGTGGGTGCTTTGGGGATGGAACATCTATAGCTGTAAGGCAAAAAATGCCATCATAAATTTGGATGGCATTTACAAAGCCCTCTAAAAAGTCTTTGCATATGATTATAGCTGAGGTATGATATTTTTGCAAGTAAAAGACCCAGAATAGATTTATGTTTCAACTATATCTTCCTGAGATGCATATGGATGCTAAATTGCAAGTGATACTAAAGGGAATTTTAGTAACTGAAGAAGAGGGAGTCAAATTTTCTATTTTTTAAAAATTTTCTCAAAAATCATTTACTCATTATCTGTATGCCATCAAAAGATCACTGGCTAGCTAGGCTATGTGTAACAGTGATGGCTACTAAATGCCAAAGCCATGAGATGGAGATGGGTAAATATGCAATTTTTTAAGACCTGTGACCTCAGTTATTGCATGATCATGTTTTTATATGATTTTTAGGATGACAAGACTAAGTGTGGTGTTAATTTTGGCTTTGAAGACTTCAAAGGCTTTGGCTTTGAAGACTTCAGCCACTGAACGTATGTTTCAATTAATAAAAGAGCTGTAGACAGGATTGAAAATAGCTCAGGTAATTTAACATGTACTGTGAAGTCACATGATTTCTGCACAACTTGAGGTGAAGAGTTTATACATTATTCCAAAGAAAGAAAGAGTTGCAAACTGAACTCGTGCAGCGTAGCAAACCAAAATGGATTTATAATTTGACAGGTCAAGAGTGTACTCATGGAACTGTTATGTATTGCTATCCAGTAGTTCTTGGTATTTTTTACCATATGACTACCTAGGCTTGACAGTCACAGGACTGAACAAGTCATCTCATTTCTACATAGCTGCTGTGCTCATTTACTGGGAAGTGTCCATTCCCAGTTGTACGCTGGAACGACACTGGGAATGCCACTGGGGCGCTGCTGGGGAAGACTTGGCAACTCCCAGCCAGCAAAAACATACACTGCCTTCTCGCAGATCACTTCTCAGGTATGCGATGTCAGATGGTGAGACCAGCCTCATTTTTCGACGTTCCCAATGGGCTTTAAGGTTCTGGGAGGAACAAAGAATCCCCCTGGAAAAACACAATGTTCCCCGTGCAGAGAAGGCAGAGCACAGCAGTTTGGCTTCAGCTTCCTTTCCGAAGGACATGCATAGGATGATACGGCCTTCAGGTCTGCTTTCGTGACCTGCCCAACACCTCTCTATCGAACAATTTAAAACATATGAGACAGGGGTAGAGGCCTCACAGGGAAAAAGTCTCCACAAGCTTCATGAAAACAGGCATGGGAAGAGCAGATACCATGTAAGCGCTCCCTCAAGTGCAGCTGCTATGGCAAAGTGCATAGCACGAGCTCTCCCCTTACTAGACACTAGAGAACCCACACAAGAGGGACACCTGGTACACCCCCCCCTCCACCCCAACCAACCCCAAATGTCTAGGCATCGAGAACAAGAGCATTGGCATTGTTTGAATAAGCACACCCACCATGTAGTGCTCCGCGGTGGTCGGGGTTTCTTAGATATCCTAATTGTGTAAAAGAAAGTAAAAGAAGAAAAAAGAAACAAGGTGAGAGAGAGCACTATCATATTTTGTAGCAAGCAGGATGATACTGTGTGAAATCTTGGCCCAGTGAAGTGATAAAGGGGAAGCTTGCAGTTTGCTTAAGGGAAAACTTATGTGCAAACGGTAAAATTACCAAAATATCACATTGCAGAAAATGGGTGCATTTAGGCTCAATTAAGCTGTAAAAACGAAAATGGCACTTTAGCTTACAAAAACGAAGGGAGAGAGGGAGCTATCAGAAGTAACTTTACAAGGTTTTTATGCATGAGGATGCTGCTTCACTGGACCAAGAAAGCTACAGTATGGGACAGGCTTTTTCTTTCATTAGACACTTTGCTAGATAGCTTTGCAGAACCTCAGAAACTGCTGCTCTGGCATTATGAAATATGCCTACATAACTTGATCTTATGATCTTAGGAACACAGAAAAAAAGCCATGCCAAATCAGATTAAAAGGGTCCACCTAGCCCAGGATCCTGTCTCTGACAGTGGTTACTAATGGATGCCTCGAAAAGAGTAGAAGACCAGGGAAAGCATACAGCAATAATTCTCAGGAATACTCTCCCAGCCTCCAACGATTTGTGACTTCTACAACAAAGTTGATATTATGGTATTGAAGATACTCTTATTCAAATGTGCAGATTTACCCCCCGCTTTTGGATTTCTACCCCAATGAGATTTCCACTAGTCACATAAAAAGGTTTCATAGCTTGGTGCTGGCAAGTTCAACGTTCTTGCCACTAACTCTGCATGAGCCAACAGCTTTCAAGCCCAATGACGCTACGGGTATAAGAGCATCCAACACTTTTTCCTGTGTAAAGAAAGTGATATTTGTGCTGAGGTGCTCTAAGTGTATACACTTTGGGAAGTATTTTTTTTTTTAAGCAAGAGTCTGGCTGCAAATTGATATTAACATTTTTCAGTATATGTGTAAAACACATGTTTCAGAAGAATAGAAGAGAGAAACTGTCACTCACTGGGAAGCTTTAGAGCTATCTGGCTCCCTGGGAAACTGCATGCAACTATTCTGGTGTCCAAGGGTTTGACCAGTGAGTTTCCTCTTCCTGCAAAGAATGAATGCAGAAGTAATAGAGAGTCTGAGGGGGTAGTTTTTAGCAAATGGCTAAAGATACTCCTATTCTGCCCACTCCAGCAGGTAGGAAGCAGGTGGTGGTAGAAGAAAGAGGAGGGGAAACGAGAAACGCCTGCCTTCCCCTCCCAGCAGTTAGCACAGGGAAAGGCAGGGCACTAAACTGGGAGAGACCGGCATTGGTGTGGCTCAGCCCTCCGCAGTCCCTCCGCGACGCTGCGCTCCTTTGCAGCCGTGCCGGCAGGGCAGCGCAACAGCAGCGCTGTGACCCAGCGCCAGGACGTTCGGCTCCGATTGCCTGGGGTCCTGCTGCGGCTCCCCGGCGCTTGGTGAGCCAAACTCAGCACGCTGCGCATATCCTCGGTAACGTTGGTACGAGTTACGTATAAACACCCCACAGGCTTGGATAGCAAAAGCGACTTCTTAAACATCATGCTTATTTTACTCTTCACCTGTCAGGGGAGTTTTCTGAAGTTTTAATTCTCTAATTGAATCGGTACCTACATGACATTTTAAATTCACTTATAAAAGGAATCAGTAGAGCTAGGGGTCTATAAAAAAGCTTATCCTTTCATTTTTGATGGCTTATTGACTTTATAAGAGTCAAAAGGCACAACTGATGTATTAGGGAGCCCCTATAACTTTACTTAAAGCAAAAATCAGAAAGTGATCGAAAAGTTTTATAGAGGAGAGCAGAAATATAATTTTAAGCCTCTTAAAATTGCCTGAACTGTGAAATCAAGTAATGAACACTAGAAAAGGTTCTGTCAGCTGGAATCAAAGCTTAGACTAGTCAGCATTTTCTTCCCAAACCTTATTATGGCAAAGATTTTTCATCTCTGCACTCTGTTCATCCCAGGAAATAAACTGCCTTGACCTCCACCTGTTACTTGGTGAAGTCTGCTGTCATCTTTGACTAAACCCTATTCTTTCCCTTCAAAGCCCCCTGCCCCACTGAGAAGGTGGGAAGATCCAGCTGTGCGCTGATTCAAGTGGATACCAGTTCATAACCAGACAGCATTTCACAGTACACATTGCAAGCAACCGAGCAGGAAAAAAAATGTAGTGCCAATGAATTCTGGAAGGGGGCAACATTTTTCATCAATTTAACAATGAGGTTTTCATAGAAAGAAGTTCTTTTTGTGTGTGATGTTATGAACTAGCATTTAAGGCAAGAAACATTTTGCTTATGCCATAACAATGAACCTACTCTAACACCACGTATGAAGAACTGAAGACACACCATCCCGTTAGAACATAATGAAAGCTATTTGTGCTGCTTTGATATTGCATAAGCTGAATGCATTAACTATTTCAAAGCGGTGCAGCTCCAAACCTGTGTAGTTTTCTAGGCTTAGAAACAAGTCATAGCATAACATTGCTAAATAGAAAAAAATATATTATGGAACACAGAACAGCAAGATATGTCACGAGGAAAACTGTATAGCTATAGTAGTCATTCCTTCAAATATATCATCATGACAAAACCATGTAAGAAGCTTTCTAATACAAAGACATATCAGAAAAAGCCGTTGCATATAAAGTTGAACTTCTCTGGGTGATTAATGCTACGTTCAACAAAGGAGACAGTGTCTGTCTAATTACATTAAATACTTATCTTCTAGGGATTGGCAGGGTGTTTCTGCTCAATGTCACTTTTCATGACAATGTAATGATAGATCCGTTTACTTACCAGTGCCATTAGCAAAAATTGTACTGTTTTCTCAACTGCCCTCATATCACAAAAATATTTGATTAACACACTGTAGCTTATCTAATACTCTAAGCAACATATTCTGCATAGTTTTCTCTCTATTAAAAGAACAAGATTATAGCTTGTAAAATTTTTATTGCTCTCACGCAAAAATAAATGAATAATGTGCGATATACTTTGAGTATCTTTCCAGTTCACAAAACAGGTTTATATAATTTAAAATTTTAAATTAGAATAAGATCTGGGGGGAAACAAGCAGACATACAAGCAAAGTAGGCACTCTGGTGCACTAACTTCCCATCCAATCTTTTGTTATTATTTCCTTTTCATTTCAGCCCATCTTTTGAAACTTTCAATAACTTGGGGGGGGGGGGGGGAAAGCTTTCATTCTTTTGCTGAAAAACAGATATGGCCATCTCCCAAGTCTTTAAAATTCACCGCATCGTGAACTGACTCTTCGTAGTCATGCTACTGTGCCAACACACAAAGAATAATGAACCTCTGGAAGAATGTACACAGCGAAGGCAGTTTATCTAGCACCAGGATAATTTCATAACCTATATTGAAAAGCGAGGCTGTGATGTAACATTCTAGCAGTATATATCAGCTACCTGATATTTACTAACAAGGTTAAGCTACTCTCTGTTTGGCTCAGCACTCTTCATAATTCACTTTTTAATGGATGGACAGGAAAAGTCAGCAACGTATGGCACAGATCATTTAAGAAATAGGACAAGACAGCTTACGACAGTACCTATTTCAAAACACGCTCCATCCCTCCATATGATCGCATCAAAAGTCTATACTTAGCAACTACAGTGCTTCAAATCTACTCATAAATCCTTTGAGGGGTAGATTTCTATTTATAAGTAAAACAGTAAATTTGGAAAAAAAAAAAAAAAAGAAAGACCTGAGGAAGAGGTGTCACTGTCAAACAGTACCGTGTGGCTCCGGAGATCATCTCGGTATTTTATGGTTAGGTAGAAGGAGGAACATGGGAAGCTTAGTTCAGTGAGGAGTTAGGACAGCCACGCCATTTTGTTACAGCTCCTTACGGTGTTATAAAATGGCAGAAAGTAAGCACCCAAACTGCCTGGTATTAGGCATAGCAATATAGCAGTGAAGAATTAACCAGCACCATCTTAAAATCCCTCGCAAGTGACTCTTGCAGCGAGTGGATGACACGGCAGCCAAGTGCCACATGTGACTCTCCAAATTAATAATGGATTTAGGATATTCATTGCCTGAGCTGCGAGGATTTGGGGTGTGTCTGCAATTATCTAGATCTAAGTCTGACACACATTATCCTTCTATCAATGTCATTTCCCTTAGTCGCCAACAGATTATCAGCAGCTTTGTGCTATTCCAGGTGTCAAAGAAGAATTAAACCCACAACAATCGCCCAAACAAAGGGACAAAAGACGGGCTACGTGTTTCTGAGCCCTGCATATCAATTTAATATGTGCAGCTGACAATGATGCAAATGTCCTCGGGAGAGAGGCGGCGAGAGCGGTGCCCAAGCATACGCGCGCCACCGTCAGCAAGATGGCAGGGAAGAGAGGCGGGAGGATCCCCAGCCCAGGACGCACGCCTCGGCCGGCAGAGCGACCCGCGCAAACGCGCCGCTGCCTGGGGAGGATTTTGGAAGCACCTGATATGGAAAAGGGCCCTAAACAAGCCAGATGGTACTTTTAGCTGGCAGCGGAAAGTAGGAGACAGCCAAAAACATTACAGCATTTCCCCAAGAGGCCAGCAAATCGATTTTTAGCCATCTCTCTCTCTTTTCTTTTTTTTTTTAAAGCGACGCGATGAATGTAAAAACATAACGTTTCTGCCCATTTTTAAGTCGGTAATTTTATGAATAATACGCTTAAGAAGGCAACAACTGGAAGGGATGAGAAAGCAAGGCATTTTGGCTTTCCCAGGGCGCTGGTATATTTGACATCAGGTTCTATTCAGTCGCTGCCACTGTTTACTCTGAATTAAGTGCCAGTTTTTGTTCAGGGTTTTCCACATAACATTAAAGAAAAAAAAATCCTGTAAAAGTAGAGAAATAGCAATGCAAAATCACAACAGCACCACAGTTGTCAGGACATGGGGGGAATGCTGTTTGTAAGACTGCTTTGCCTTCTTCCCCCCTACCCCCAATTACGGGCTTTCTAGATGATTATTTTTTAACAGAGGCCAAATAATTTATTTAATACTCTTAAGTTCCCATTTGGCTAAGGACTTGCATAAGGAATTCAGCTGTTTTGGGATCTTTTTAATTTTTAAATTCTCCAAATGCCAGGGTTTGCAGTTCTGCCTGGATTACGGGACTCTCTTCAGGAATCAGGCTGATGTCAGATGCTGAACCTTTACTTTCTTGGAGTTGCTCGGTGAGTTTAGATCAGGTGTGGCCAAGTTGTGTTCACTCCAGGAATGAAAAAGGGATGTAGAGAGTAGGGAATGAAAGGGGAGAGAGAGACAGAGAAGTCGTGGAGCACGGGGAAATGAGCACCACCCCTCGCTTCCAACATGCACCGTACTCCGAGGACTGGCCAAGCTCAAAGGAAGAGTCAGGATGATGTCTTCCTTTTGTTTGCTGGTATTTCAGCTAACAGTGAAGGCAAGCGCAAATATAGGGTTAAATCTGGACTACATCCAAAGTGCTTTCTCCTGTCCAGAGCAAGGTAGTGCACTAATGTACTACATCACAGATGTAACTGCTAGAGACAAATGTGGGATGCTGTAATAAAATGGGACGTGACGCTAAGCACAGAGGAAGATAATCCATACATTTGTATTTTTCAAATCTCATTGATTGTAAATCCTTACTTTTCAAATAAAATGTATTTCCCTCCTATTTGTGAAACAGAAGACTTTGCCCTTGGCCCTTGCTCATATAAAACTGTGTCACTCTTTGCAAGAGCACTGTTCTTTGACATAAGGCCTGCAGGTACCATCTCATTTTGCTGGCTTTTGGGGGTTCGCAGTCCTTCATGCAAACCCCAGTGGAGCCAGGGAAGACTGTGCACAAACAGCAAAACAGAGCTTATAATTTTCCAGCTAATTTTAGCAACAGGATCTCCTATTTGGTGAATATCACACTAAAAATAGCAGCAGCCCGTTGATGCAAGGGAACAGCAGAAGAAACGATCTCGCTAGGGCTGCTGGCCGTGCGCGGGCAAGCAGAGGTGCAGGACGCCGCGGACACCTTCTGAAGTTAGAATAAAACTGGAGCCAGCGCACTATGTGAAGACCGTAAGTCTTCACGGAAGCGGAAAACAAGAGAGAACCAACGGTGCTTAAACCTTACTTAGGCTGCGGTGTCCTTATTAAGAGTCACTCCAGCGGAGCTCGGCTGACCGGGGAGCAGCCGAGGGGCAGCGCTGCCTTGGTGCCGTAAGCCCCGGGGCTGCGGGTCAAGGTTAGGCGCTGCCCACGCCGGGTGAGCAGCACGGCTGCTGTCACAGCACCCAGACGTTGCTGGAGGTAGAGGGTGGCTCGGCAGCCGCTCAGCCGAGGCCTCACCTGAGCTAACAGGCTGCTGGACAGATTTCTCTGCTTTCCTATGCGAACCGACTGCTGCGGTCAAAGCGCCTGGGCAGCACTGAACTCTAAAGAAAGTAACCGGGGGATGATTTATTCACTGTTTCTGGCGGTAAAAAAAACCCCGAGGAGCATCAAACAAAATGATCGGGCAGCGGATTTGAGGCAAACAAAAGAAGAAGCGGTTCTCCTTTCCACAGCACAGAGTAAAATGGGAATCTGCTGCCACGGGATGTTGTGGAGGCTGAAATAAAGAACGGGTTAAAAAATGTCTGCGCAAATCCCTGAAAGAAAAGTCCACTGAAGGCTGTCAAGCACAAAGATGTGAACAGAGCCTCTGGCCCATGAAACCAAGCTGTTTGCTGCCAAAATTCGAGCGGCTGTACTCTGAAAAGCATCACTGGATGGCTGTCCTGCTGTTATATTCTTTCCTTAAGTGTCCGCTACCAGTTCTCGACAGAGGCAGCGCGTTGGGCTAGGTGGCCCTTTGGTCCGGCTCAGCAGAGCCTTTTTTTTGGCTCTCTGTGGGCAGATCCACAGTTTCTGACGTGAGCGTTTGTAGGCTGAAACGTGCACTACCTGGGAGCCGAGAAAGAAGAAAACAGCAGTAGGGATCCAGTTCAATGAAATTAAGAGCTCAAGATTGCTCCTCACTTTGTGTGCAACTAGTGGGTGAGGAACATGTAGAATCAGCATGCCAAACTCAGTGAGGGAAAGGAAGAAAAAGGGAGCGACGTGCTATGACCTGCTTCCCGCTCCCATTCCTGTACCCTCCTCTCCCCGTCCCCTAACAACTCTCACTGCACGTTTTAACTTTGGGTGAAAACGTTTGCTTTAAAATAAAGCCTGTTTTCTTCTTTGAAACAAAGATGAAAATGTGTGCGCGGGCTACAGTAGCTGCACTGTGTGCTGGGCAGAATAGTGATGGTTGTACTGGGAATCTTAATAAACAGTGCAGAGAGAAGGACTTCTGCATAAAAAAGGGTATATGTTACGTCTCTCCCCCTCTCCCCTGTTTCATGCAATATTTACACAGCTGTGCTTTGTAAAATGTGTAGGGGAGCTTTTTATTATTATTTTTTGGTAATTTATTTACCTAAGATAGCCCAGCATCTGTTTTGCGGTGAGCTTCTTTCACAAAGTTTCACAGTTGCCTTGACTGATGCAAAAGGAGGTCATGGTCCTTACTCAATGATCCTAAAAACATTTGTTTCAACCACTTTGCCATTCTATTTGGCTAATTTGTGTTCTGTTCTGTGCTTTTGGTATGTCCTCTACTTGGAAAAGTGCATCCCTTGAGGGTTGATCTGGCTAGGTGAGTATTTTAGTTATCTGTTTTATAAAATGCAGAAGTGCACAGGAATTTGCAATAATATGCATCATTTACTGGCTCTCAATATGTACTGTATATTGGCTCTGAAGACTACTAATATTTTCCAGCTGCCTCCAAAAAAAAAGAGTTCAGTGCAGTCTTTGCAATTGGTCCTTTCCCATGACTGCCTATACAGGTGATGAAGCCTTTTCCTATGTCCTGAAGAATTAATAAACCTGAACATTTCTCTACCAACATACCGCAGTAGATAAAATATTACTTCTGCTTCCCAAACACATTAGAGAAAGCAAGTCTGCTGATCTCAACTGCTAAGGCAGCACATGGAAGGAACGCAGTCCATTTCCTAACCAAGATCTAATCTATAGAAGACTTTATAGATCCAAGTCAACATCCTGAATTGGTCCCAGAAGCAAATATAAAACCAGTTCAACTTTTGGAAGACAGGTACAATACTCTCAATGTGTGTAAGCCCGTTTGCAACTACAGTCCCACACTGCACTAGCTGTAGCGGTCAGATGATTTTCAAGGATAGCTGCACCGGAGTAGACCAGTCTGGAGCTTGTAGAGACTCATGTTTGACAGATTCCAAGCCAGCAAGACATGTACGGCCATGCCCAAACAGAGGGTGCTTCTGTCCATTGACAGCTTTATCTGAGCTTTCTAAGCTCAGCTCTGAAAAGATGGAGAAAGCCCTAAATCCTTCCTGATCAGCTGCAAAAATGACTCAGACTATGCCACTTATCTGTGGAGCCAAAGATCATCTCCGGTAGTCTTACGGCTGTTGTGGCACACAAAAGATCTTTTTCTTAGCTCGGATGCTAGTCAGCAAAAATGGTATGTATGGACGACGCCAGTACCAGGCCAGTCAAAAACATAGCTTTAATTTGATAGCTGAAGTGAAACACCCTCTGCGTTTTCAAACTCAGAATTCCTACAGGTCCATACCCATTTATATGATGCATCTCCTGACATCTGGGACTAGATGCAAAAATCAGAGACAAAACATTGACTGACGGACTTCTCCAGAACCATACTGAAGGGATGTCTTCCTCCGGGGACTATAGCAAAGATGAGGCAATGCACTAATACTTGCATGGGACCATTAATTTTATTAAAAATGGAAGTTCAGTGTAGCCTGAATCTCGGGGACAAGAAGTCTGTTGTGTTGTCCAGGCTCTGGACAACAAGGAACCTTTGAGAGGTGTGGAAACATTTAGGACTTTTCAATCCGCGCTGCTGAATGCATGTCAGGAATAATTTTACACTGGCAGAAGGGTGGCTGGGGTGAGTCAGGAGTTCTTTCCCCGTCTCTAACTTGTGTGATTTTGAAACAGTAATGCCAACAGCATGGAACATTGTCATGGGTCTCATGCTACTACGTGAATTGCTGAAGAAAAGCTGAGCCATTGATCCAGTGGTAATTTGCTGTCAAAATGACTGTGTCTATTACAGCAAATGAGCAGTGTTAATCATTCTACTTGATGAATGTTATTGCAAAAGACTGACAATGCTCAAAGCACCACTATTGACCTGCTGCATTTTTCCTAGCTCACATTAAGTTCTTGATCTTTGCTGGCCTTGGCCAATTAGTTTAAGTTATCCATTAAGGTGCAGTTCTGGACAAGTTCTATTTAAAATAAACAACAACTTATACTGGTGAGTAACTCATCAACTATGCAGCAGTCTGATTCTGATTGCCTGGCAGAGAAACACACACATTTTGTGCAGTATCTGATAAAAGATCTATAATGTGCTAACACAAACCTATCATGTAGCACCTGTGACTAACAGATTGTGATATCAAAGTCTTGATGCCTAAGTGCTCCTGTAAATGCATTAAACTTTTAGCGGCAGGAACTGTAGACTGCCAGTGACAAGGAGCTGATATGGTATTTCAGTAAAAGTTGATAAGTGTTATTACTCTTAGAAGAAAAGAAAATTCTTATGTTCTTGAAAACCACTGGGCAGCTTGTGTTTTGATGGGATACTGTAATGCAGAGAGCAGGGATATGGGAACACATGGACTATATGAAAGGAAAAACATTTAAGAAAGAAAATCTCATTCTACAGTAGCTGGGAGTTCCTTGAAGTATGCCGTCACTGTACATGTCACTACAGGCATCTATCCGTGTACGTGAAATCAACTTTTTAAGCAGGATCATCCACGTGGGGCCACGTTTAATTTCAAGTACCAGGAACGGAAGCATAAAAGGCAGTACAGGCCCAAACACTGTCAGCTTCTTAGCTGGGGCAGAGTGTGGGTGTTGGAAGACTCTGTAATAGTGGGGAGAAATGTGGGAAATTGTGTATAATGCCTTGGAGATGAAAAGAAGTACAGGTCTGCAAGGGAACGGGGAAATGGGGTGAATGGGAGCAGGAGCCCTAGTTGCAGTACATAGTCTTAAAACGCTCAGAAAAAGTTCTTTAGAGAAATTGAACAGTGGAAGTTAGCATGATCTGGGAGTCAATAGGTTCTGCCTGCTGTACTTCTCATGGTATGTCTTTAGCCTAACAGCACAGATTACCCTGATGAAATTCTTTCTGCTATAAACCAAAACGTTCTGGACATCTGAGAAACATGATCTGTGTCTGACCTCTGATTAGAAAAGCCAAACTATGCTGTGGCAGGAGATTTGTCTGGTTGCGAAATGTTCCCACTGTCTTAAGATATTAAGCTCAATGGAATTAAAAATGGTGCCTGCTGGTAGAAGTGTCAAGGTATGTACCGAAGCTGCCATACGACAGAGGTACAATCTTAACGGCCATGTGGGTGCACTTTCTGATTTTTCTTTATATTCTGAGAATTGCAGGGTAATACAATGTCACATCTGCGAGTTCTGGAGTAAACATATTTGGCAGAGATCCTGGATGTAAACCTTCTCCGGTCTAAGAAATTGAAATGTTTCCTTGTTTTTTGTAAAATGACTACGAATACCCAACCAGCTCAGCTCAAGAAAGTTAATGAAGATCATGAAATTCCAATGTCTATTGATGATCCAGTGAAAATTGCTCACTACAGCAAGTCACAGACCTGAAAAATAGTGGTGGAGTATTATTCGATATTGAAAACTCCATGCCCGAAGCTGAATGTTTTCCCAGTATAACGGGACTTTTCTTTCTTTATTTTTGTATAAAACATAGTTCTGGTGTTTTTCATCATAATTTCAACGGTCATTGGCAGTTGAATCATTGGCAGTAATGCAGCACAATCACTGCAAACGTCTCTGCACTCTGATATATTTTATGATATCAGGTTTCTTGATGAGCCCACAGACCTTTTGCCCAAGGATAGACCAGGTATACTCTGCATCACTGATGCTGGGACTTCTTAAGCAGATTTTGTTTAATAGCTAGTGCCAGACAACAACTGTATTTAGGGCATAAAGAATGCATAAAGAATACAATCTGGGATCTCTCTTACACCACTTTTTCTGTCGTTTCCAAGATATAATTTGGAACAGACTTTGAAAACAAACTCTTGTGGTCATTTGATCTATGCCTGTACAAGTCCTTCTGACTTGTAAGGCATAAATAAAGGGTCCTTGGTAAATACGAAGAATTATCCTTGTGTGTTGAGAATCTGTGAAGAAGGAAGTACATTCCGGGTCTAAGAAGACAGCTACTGAAACCAGAATTTGGACCAATTGTCTGCATATGGTAGTTCCATAACTAGCACTGGGAAGAGATGTGGTACCATTTAGTTAGAGGTCACTGTCACTGCAAGGGAAAAAATACTCAGATATGGGATCCCAGCTCCTCAAGTGTATAGAAGTTTCACAGAAATTGTTTTCAAACTGTCCCATAGATGGTGGCATGAGAATGAACAGCACTAGCCTGAGTGGATAGTGATCAATCATGAGGCTGACTTTAACAGACTCTTTACTACTAAAGACACGACCAACACACTAACAGGGAACTCTCTGTAGCTTACTAGAGGTTCACATAATATTATCAATCTCATGAACCCCCAGAGCTGTAAAGATATCTTTCATTAGTGCAGTGCAAGTGTTATGTATTAATAATTCCTTAAGTTTTTCTGAATGCCTCATTTGGTTCCTGAGGCTTCCAAGCTGAAGACATGCATGAGCTTAGCACAGTGTGACTGGTAGCAGAGTAACAGGGGTAGAGCTGGGGCAAGAGAAGGTGGCTTGCCCAGGTATGAAAAGCTCCAGCAGCCTTTCAGTGGAAGAAGAAACAGAGAGCTCCACCCATTTCGAAAATGAGTGCAGGGCTGTAAGTTGGTCAAGAACACGACTGAAGCAGAGCTAAACGTCCCTGCAGAAATCTCAAGCAGTGCAAGGACCGCAAACAGCTCCTACCTTTTCTGGGTTTACTGTCCTCTAGGGACCAAACTGACTTGTGGAAATACAAGTACCAGGAAGATGTAAGAAAAGAAACTGATACGATACTCTGAATTTCCACCTTAAAAATGTTTTCCACGTCATGCTGTAGAAATACAATGGAACTGAATTGGCAAATACCATCCATATGCTGTACTATAAAATGACTGATAGAGCAGAACGTGAGCATTACTTCTGGACTGAACCAGAGAACGCATTAGAAAAATGCATAAGTGGAACACTGATATATTCTAACTCAATCTTCCAGGGTGCATTCCCTTATTATGGAATCAAAAGCTTATACCACTAATTATGGTTTACCCCCATTACAAACAGCTGCCGCAGAACTGAACGCAGGCCAGCATTTGAACCTGAGTTCAAAGTCAGTGTGATGCTGCCTTATTTTCTTACTAACATCATCTTTATCCTCTCTTGCCCTTCTTCTCAGTTAACAAGAGTTATGTACTGAAAGTGCTGAGATAAAGTAATGGTAAGGAGGATACCGCAAAAGGTATTTGAAAAGCACAAGTAATTTACTACATGTCTGCTTTGTTTTACTTCCTAAGCCTTCCTGTTGTGAAAGGAAATTCATCTTTTCTGGCAGACTCCAGCCTTTTTAGGCCTGAGAGCTCCCCAGGAGCTTTCGAGTGCAGGTAAATGGATGTGAGACTCTAAGAGTACAGCACAAGGAACATGGAATTAATGTGGGTTTTTGCTTTGGCTGTCACGTCTGACGTATAAGGAGAGTGCTATATCCTTGCTTGCAAGAAGTATCTAGATGTAAAAAACACAAGGCTGAGTCCTCTGGTTATTACAATGGGTCTGAAGTGCCAAGAATGGAAAGGTCATGCTGCTGGTGGGTGAAGCATACAGGATCTAAGCTTAGCAAAGTCTCCACATGAGACAGATGTCAGGTTGCTCCAAGCCCCAAAGCCTTATAATATAAAAACGAAGAGGACTATGGATGGACAAGAGGTGCGGCTTGCATTCTGCATGCAGTGGAGACCCTAAGAGCAGGCGCAGGGGAAGCATCCACTGCCTAATCTAAATAGCACACAGAGTGGTTTTGTCCTCTTCTGTTCTCCTGCCAGTTTGCACATATGTTCTGAGTATGCAGCCTGCCCTCCAAAGACCACTTACAGGGGCAATTGCAGGGAAGCAAAGCAGTAAGAAAGTATCCAAAAAGGGAACTGGTTCAAGAGAAAAAAATGGAGACAGATGTAGAGTGACTAGTCACGGCTGGCGGTAAATAACCCTCTGCCGAGAGCACTCTCTTTTTCTAAGAGGAGTTCACATATTCCATTTCATATTTCCTTTCTAGGAAGTCAAATCCTTGTTTTCCTGGCATTTGTTCCTTTTTTTCTTTCACTATATTTTTTTTCCCTTCTGTATGGTCTAAAATGTTCTCCTCCTTTCTTCTCCTTTTGCTATGTTGTGTTCTCTTTCTCCTTTCAAGTGAGACATTTCTGCAATCCTCCTCTCATGTAGACCACACTCCTAATTTTCCTGTACCCTCCCCAGCCAACATCTTCTATTATAACCCTCTCACGGCCCCTGTGCCATGAGCACTTCCTCTGTCTCTGCATGTATATGAACACAGAGGGTTTCACACGTGCTCTTGCTTTATCCTCTCCACTTTCTCTCATGTGCACACCTCAAAATTCAGCGAATGCAGCACACGTAGGCAGCCTCCCGGAGACTATTTACCCTTTCCCTCCCAGAAACCTGTCAAGGTATGCAGGCCAAGAAGCTATCTCTGGATAAATCTGCTGTGAGAAAGCAATCCACCCAAAGGTAATAAAGCCAAAGGATATATTATTATCTTTGGTGTGGATCCTACTGGGCTGGGAGGTTGGCTGCTGGCTTCTCGCTGTGAACTTTCCTTCCCAGGCAGAACAGCCATCCCGCAGACAGGTGTGTGCTTCCTTTCCTTAGCCTGATTTTCTCCTCCTGTTGTTTAGCCAGTAACCCCAAGGACAGGGTTTAATTATGGGGTTTGGAAACCTGGCTTACGCTACTCTCTGCCAGCACAGGATAAAACTTCAGGCTGCCTTCCGAATCAGCATCATTCTGCACCATCGATACCCTGCATTATCCTACGCAGCATAAAATGAACCACATGGAAGAAATGCCAAGTCAAATATAAAGATAGTTTTAGTCTTTAAACTTCTGCTGCGAATTTCACTGAGAAAAAAGAAAACACTGAAGCTCAGGGATTATAGTAAGTTAAAACTGTGCAATCATATTTGCTTTTAGATTAAATAAACGGCAAGTCCCTTTTCTGGACAGGGGAGACATGGGAAAGGATGTATCCGAAATAGGGCAGAGTTCCAACATCCCCCTCACAGAGAGGAATACTATAGCAAGGCACAAGCTAATACGGGATGTTAACATCATCTGTATGGCTTTCAGATGACCAATATATTTTCTAGGCAGATGCCCCAATGAAGAATAATAAAACATTTTACACTCATGGAGATAAAGCACCCATGTCAAATACGAAGGGTCACACTTTAATATCAGAATTGCATGTGATTTCCAAGGTAAGGCACAGTACTGTGCACAGCATCAAAGCAGGATGCGCTCCCTATTACTTAGGAGGGAGCGCCCTGTTCCAGTGACATACCACTCTCCTCCTGGCATGAAAGGACACTTCAGTACTTTTTTGTCCTTCAGCACTGATGAGGTGTGGCTCTTTAGGTAACCTCTCTCCCAGCCATGCTCTCACAGCTGACCCTGTTTTATAGAGGAGCTGAGACAATGAATCAGAGGAGAGGCTGCTGCAAAGCCATGGGAGAAGTCTCAGGGAGGGCTGCACGGATACAGCATAAAGATTGTCTGAAAGTATATCCCACACAGGCAGGAAAAAGCTCTTGTTCTTCACAACTGCAGTAGGGATAGAAAGCTTGGTGAATCTGAGCTACATCTAGTTGGTACCTGGTTTAAGTCCCTTATGTTGCAGGGTGATTTTCTGCCATTTTACGGACAAGACTAGGGAGAATCTGGGATGCTTCCAAAGCAAGCGAGGAAGGTCGTGAAGAAGCAAGTATCTTCGCTGCCTTGTTCCTGCCTCTCAGAGAGCCTCAGGAAGCTTGACGTAGGCAGCTGTACTTCTTCCTGACGAGCACTCAGTAGCGCCAAGAGTGGCGGAGGTGCTTCAGTCTCCCATCTTGTTTGCATGCATGCAAGGCTTTAGGTACTTCTCTTGTCCAGCTCAGCAGATTAGTGCCACTATCTAATCAGGACTTGGATGAGACAGCTGTGATGACCATTTGTGGGGAAATGACCAGAAGTGACAGCAGAATTAATAGCCAACCTCTGGCTGTTGTACAAATGGAGAAGGTTTGTCATTAAGACACCTCCAAACTTTGGGGTGATTTTCCCTTCAGTCTGACAATGATGTAACAGCAGTGACCCAGTCAGCCTTTAACCATCTGTGTCTGCAGAGGAGGTTGTGATCTCTCCCTTTCGATGGGCATGGTGCTTTTGTTCATGCTTTTTCTGCTCCATGAGCAGCCTAGTACAAGGTGAGGCTCTGCCTTACATCATCTGGAGCCTGGAGCTCGTGGAGGAAACAGCCCCTGGCATCTACTGAGCAGGACACCTCACCTACAACACCAGAGCCCTGGGGACCGCTGTGGCAAGGCAGTCACAGGAAGCCTGGCACTTGTCTGCCTGCAGGTCCACCGTCTCCTCCTGCCAAAGCGCCACATCTGCAGTCAATAAGGGCCCACAAGCTGGCTCCTCCTCATTAGAGGAGAGAGGGCAGCTGGCAGGGGATCCTCCAAGGGCTCCCAGGCGCCGGAATCAGTCCCCTCCCAGTCTGGAATAGCCCAAATTTGGTGACTTTCTGGGCAAGCTGTAAAGCACAGCTGTTTGACCAGGTCTCTGGAGAAGGCTCTGGGTATGTTTCCTACACGATAAAGGATATAGGTGGCTGGCCAAGTGCCCACAGAACTGATTTTAATGCTATTCAGGTTGAATTTACTTTTCTGTGCTGTATAGTTTGTTATACACAAAACTCTGGACAAGCATGTGTTGTTTTAACTCAAACCAGAAACATATTATTTTAAATCCAAACCAACAACAAAGGCAAGAATAGATCCTTTGGACTGTTTAGAGGGCCTGAAACACTGGGAGGCTGACGATGAAAGTACTGGTGGTGTTCACCTAATGTATATGACTTCTATTATTTTTATTAGCCATAAATATTTGAATATTCAGCTGTAACAAAATTGAGGCACTAGCTAACTTCATCTGTGTAAGTACTACTGACCAAGAAAAATATTTCCAATAGTATTAAGCACCCAGATGATATCAAGATAAGTGATCAACAGACAAGTAAGTATGTAACATAACCCGAAAGATGATCAACAAGAAAGATCACACACAAAAATTAACTAGGAAAAGGCAGAACTGCTTCCTAACCATTATGCAGTTTAATACCCAGTTTTATCTATCTCAATATGGAGCTTCATGGTATTACAGATGAGTACGTGCCTTCTGTAAGTCTCTTAAAAAGTCATTACTAAGTGAGCTCAAGTGTTGTGTGACACTTGAAAGGTCCTTTCACCTTATAAAAGTTTAGGGATGTTTATTTACACATTATACCTGTGAGGCATAGCCCAGACAAGTACTGCTTTTTGCTAAGCAATTGTCACTGCTGTCCCAGAATTGAATCTGGAAGCTGTGACAGAGAAAGACAGCATATCTTTTGCTGCATTATTTAAATACTTCAGATGTTTGGCCAAAATACAGAAGTGACACACTACAGAAACATTCACAGCTGCAAGAGCAAGAAAACTACTACAGTATTTTCATTAGACTGACCTTTCAGAGGAAGTTATAAGATTTTTATAATTGATCAGCTTTCTATACCATATTCAGTGTAGTCTGACAACAAAACAGCAACTGGAGATAATTTTCTTGGGCTCCTGAAAGCCATGGCTTACCTGGCTCCACTTCATGCCATCCACTTGACTGGCTGCCACTTCCTGGAGAGCGCCCTTGGCTTGTATAAAACGGCTCCTCCCCAGGACTGTCCATTTCATCCTCCACAGATTTGAGACGTTTTGTAGAGCTGGAATGGTAAAAACACAAAATAAATACTGTGTACATGGAAAGAAACAAAGGTCCTTCTCCTGGGACATACCTTGTTAGCACTGCATGAGACTAACTTGCTTACAGACACTATAATGGATCTAGGGCCCTGAGAAGAGGAAGGTTTGAGTCCTGCACAGTCATCCTGTCCATCCAGCCATCCAGCATCTCAGCTTCTACTATCTGTTTCTGATTTGCTTTATGCTAAAATGACTACGATTCAATAGAAGACAAAATAACCTCTAATTGAGTCCAAACTGACCCCCTGAACACCCTTTAATTTAAGTAGAAGATAGCATAACATTTAGGCATTTATAGATGCAGAAGTGGGACATTTTTCAGTGCACACAGAATTCAATAAAAAGACAACAATTTAATTTGTATTGCATGATTTTTGTCATTTGAACAAATACAGTAATGACAGGTAAGCCTTATTATAGCTGTCAGATATTTGTGCAGCTTATTCTGAAAGAGAACATACTTATCAGCCCAAATTTATATTTTCAATGTTTTAACTTTAGCCATTAAATTGACCTGGCTTTGGTCCCACAAGAAGAAGCCTAGACAAGTGAATGAGGCAAGAATTCATTCTTGGTTCAAATGTCCACATTATTATACATGCATAAGTATTTTATTCTATTGATGTATGCCACCAAGCATAAACCCACCCCAAGAGGTATCTCTGACCAATGTCAGCACTAAAGGATTCCCATACTGAAGGCTCGAGAGACAGAAGAGCCCTTTCTGTAGTCTCTGGTGGTCCCTGACTCGGACTCTGGTTGTTTGACAAGGAAGAGAGTCCCAAAGCCAAAGACACTCAGCTTGGCTGTTTTCTATAATGAGTTGTAGAGACTGTGTGTGGATGTTACCAAGAATTTGTCCTTTAAGTACTTTTCCAAGGCTGGGTCAGCTAACTTCTTTCCCCAAATCTGTATTCTATTAAGATTTCAGGCATTCAAGAACAGGCCCCTTTGTGTAGGGGGAACACATTTAACAGACACCAAATATTGCATTGTAATGTCTACTGGTGTGATGCTTGCAGCCTCTGCTCGGTTCTTCACCTCCAGCTCTGCCCAGGTGAGAGCTGGAATCGGTTAGTGAGCAACAGGAAGAACGATTCCTGTGGTATGGCTGGAACGCAGGGCTGGCCGGGCCTTCGGCTGGAGAACTGCTATATGTCAATAGGGGAAATTGTGTGCATACAATATAATTACCGCCTGATAATTCCGCTGAATCTGTGTATTTAAGGAATATTTTTTTTTCTGACTGGGAACAGTCTAATGAGAGGAAAACAAACATATTACCAAGTTATTAACTACCCATGCTGCTTATAATTAGCTCCTTATCAGTGCTAGCTATTTGCAGAAGAATAGAAGAGCGACAACTAAGCTCTTAAGTAACACTAATAACTTCACTTTTTCGCTCCTGGAGTCACAACTAAACTCTACCTGAGAACGGTGCTAACGATGAGCACTGTACTTAGGGTAGCCAGCTTACACATAAGAAAGAAAGAGCACAAACTTTTTAACTGATGTGTAATGGGAATTGTAGTCGCCAAGCTTCATAATGCAAACTGAGTGCAAGATGTAGAACGTTCTTTCAATCGCTGCAAAGTGTAAGCTAAGAAGTTATTGCTAATAGCCTCTCTTTAAAGTTTCTTTTTTTTAGAAAATAAGAGCAAGAGCTACATTCGAGCCATAGAGCTTTTTACATGTGTGCTTGCTTATTGCAAAGCTGGTGGCACTGCAGACTAAGATAAAAATGTAAAAGAACCCTGGGCTTAAGTTAGACTTTCTTGTCGTGTCTTTGAAATAAATGATCTATTTTGGCTGTGGGGGAAAAAAAATCAGTCTATCTGGTTCCTTAACAGTGTTCAAAACTACTAGAGTGACTGGGCTTGTTAATCTAATCTCATGGATGGTTAAAATAAAAGGACAGGGTAAAAAAATAAAAAATATCCTTGTCTGAGGTTAGCATCGAAGGCAAAATCAAAATCAGCCTGGGCAGTCACCTGCATTAAAAATTCACAATTTTCAAATGGTTGAGTTACAAAATTCTTAAAGCTACATGAAAATCAGAATGCATTAGAGGCCAAGGCTCTGACGTTATGTTAGTCTCCTGGATAATACTTTTTAAGATAAAGAATGCACGTATAAGTCAATCTTAAGTCTACCAGATTCTGCTTTTCTTTCCTCCTACGTAATGCAAGCCATAATATTCATAGCTATTGTCTCCTTACAAATATTCAGTGACCTTCCTGCTAGGACAAAGTGATACATCTCAATATGCTCCCACTTCTCTTCTGCCACCAGTGGAACTGCACCAACTCCCATGCAATTACTCCTGATACACTGAGACACAAGCCAGAAGTTATACAGGTCAATGCAGTAGTATTTCTTCAAAGCTTGCATATAAATAAAGAACTTTAACAGCAACCCAGACAGACTTTCAGCTTGGTGAATCTGAAACTGCTTCACACTTAGAGGTCCTCAAACAACTTGTCAAATAATTCAGTGGTAACTTTCCCAGATGAAAAATGATGCTTGCCTGGCTTTCCAAGTGACTCAGTAGTAGGCATAGATTAAATTACCTGGTAGAGGATGTGCTAGGTAAAGACCTCCTCATTGCTCCTGGGCTCATGCTGTAGTATGAAGAACTTTCCAAATCTGAGAGGGAGAAATTAGGGCCTGTTCCTGCAGCTATTGGTGCTGGGGAAACAAAAGAGATTGCAGTCAGTAAGTCATGTGAATAAGGCTTGAATTGCACTTCAAAATCATCTTCTTCTCCCTCATGAGTGTATTTAGTTTGGGATGAGAACAGGTGGGATGTGGAAATTAAGAAATCTTAATGGTAACTGGTACGGCAGTCAAGAAGATGTAAAGTGAGTGTATCAGGAATACAACGTTCTATGACACAGACTCTTTCTTACTGTCCTCCAAAGATATCCCTTCTTTATAAAATTTAAACAATTATGACAACACTTTTGTTCAATTCCTTTAAGCACTGTTCTTCTATCATTATCATTCTAACACTTACTGAAACTTGTTGCCTTCTTTTAGGATTAGATTGCATTTATTGGCATAGTTGCAAATAGGCTGCATCGTCTCGGAAGTGTGCTTGGCATAATCTATAAGCAGGATAGGCGGGGAAATGTATACCTCAGGACCTTCGGTATATACTATGATGTACATCCACAAGCACAGAGGTTACAAATGCTCCTTGGAGAAAGTGCCAAAGTAGATGAGAAGTCTGAGTTCTTCTCTGCTTGCAAGCATCTGAGTTTTCCTCTGGCCTCTCCTCTTGCTAAATCAGAGCTAGAGATATTTGTCTCACAAAAATGATTACCCAGCAATTATCTTCCATCGTTCATCTCTCACCACTTCCCCAGGGGTGAAGTTTTTTTTTAAGGACTACAAACACCTTTAATTTCCATGTCCTAGAGCCTTTTCTTTACATTAAAACATTATGAATTCCACACCCTAAAGTCTGCAGGCACAAGTCTATGCACTGCCCTGTGCTGTACTCTTCCGGGAATAGAAAAGGAGTACAGTAATTTAATGTTCAAGTCAATTGACAATGTATTTTACAAAAAATGTCACTACATGGCAAATGGTCCTATAGCCACTGTGGCTGTTCCGGTGCTATTTACAGGACAGTACAACTTTGGGAGGTGACAATTATGTACCATGATTTTCTCTCGCATTTCTGAGGCATCTGCAAAAGAAGGTACTACACAATAAAATGTACAAGTTTGGCCCGGAAGGTATTGTCTGGGAGCCCCCGATTCACAGCGACAAAGGCGAAGGCGTTTCAACGCCACGCAAGGACGCTGAGCCAAGTTTACCCTTGGGTCTGAGAATCTGGTCCATTTTCAAAGCATGAAAAAATCTTTCACTCCGACAGGGCAGGAGCGAGGAAATGAAGACAGGATAGCTCGTATCTCCAAGCTAACTTGTCTGGGTTGAAATGCAGGCCTTCTGGGAGGGCTGCCACTGGCTGTAATGGGGCCAGTATTTCACCCCAAGTCTTAAGGAGCTCCCAATGTCAGATTCAACACAGGAATAATGTAGCTCTGCAGCTGCCTCATCGTCCCCACCAGATAATTAGCTGTTGTTTGGCAAGGATCGTTTAAGAACGTCATTGAGAGAGAAAGGGAACAGCCTGGAGAGCCATGGACTTTTAAACGCATGGGATGGAAAATACACACCACGATTCAAACTTGAGAAAATCTGGAATGATCATTAAAAGGAATTAGGTTGGGAAGTAATTTATGACAAGAACACTCAAATCCTTTGTTATCTGCTCTTAACTATAATAGGCTTCCTGCACATTGGGTATAGGAGAGGGTGTGTTAACAAAAAAAAAAAAAAAAGAAAAAGCATAGTAAAATTAACTCATTTTATCAATTTGTGCTTTCTGCCACAGTTTCCTGACAGCATCTACAAGAGGCTGTAAAACTGATGAATTTGCATGGAAAAAGAAACCAGTGTAAGTAATTTGTGTAAAAGGTAACACAGACATGGACTGCTATAATTCAGACACCCTGCAGATAGCAGACTGCTGCAGTGTGAGCAGTTATGGGTTAGAAAAATGACCACACTGCAGTCAGTCTGACTTGAATGGAAATCAATCATAAAGGTACTCTCTGCAGCATCCCCTCCACAGTTTTCAGCAACTTCCTTGCCAAACAGATTTGTGCTCTGTAAACCCTTTGCTGATCAGTTCCTCTGCACCCTCTACCTACCAAAGCCTAACTTACAGGTTAAGCCTAGTATTTTCCAAACAGGAACATAAAAAGGCAAGCACTAAATTAAAGCACGGTGTCCTTCTGAGGCACAGTGAATCTCCTAGCCATTGCAAGATTTATGAAACAGCTTTATTCCAAATAGATAGGGAAGAAAACGCTGATATCTGGGTAGTGCTTCTCTTCTGCCTTTCACTTCCCTCTGGTAATCACTCTCTCTGCAAATCCTGGGTATTTTTGTTGAAATCCTTGAATTGGCCCCATGTGAAAATAAAATATAACTCCAGAAAAGCAGTGGGGTAGGAACTGGGAATTGCTAATAACGTGTAAGCTCACTGCAAAGTAGAAAGGGGTAATCAGAAAGTAATTTCAGCCCTTGCAGTAAGTACAAAGGATGCTTTGTTTGCTATGGGTCGAAACACCTTGCCACGCTCAAGAGCCTGTTTGGGTTAAAGAACCAAACCCACCTCTGATATGCAATAACAGAGCTAAACAGCCGAGGTTAAAAGCGCCTCGAAGGCCTGGGGCAGCTGAGGGTTTAAGAGCCCCAGGGCACGTCTCACGCATGACCGACGGCCCTGCCACGACCACCTCCGGGTCACTCACCCTGGAGGGACGGTAACAAACTTCGCACAGGGCTACGCTGCTCTGAAACCCCTCCTCCTGCAGAGCCGGGGCTGTCTTTCAGCAACAGGTATTTGAATCTCTGCTAGCAGTCACCCCCTCGGAACCATGTTTTATTGTAAAGCCCAGGGAAGGAGTGCCGGTACGGGGACCCCAAGGCTGTCAGGAAGAGGTTAATGGTTTCCGTGCCCATGGCGGCGGAAGGTCGCTTCCTGCTCCCGGCGGCCAGGCGGCTGCAGCCGTGGGGCCGAGCTGAGCCCCACCTTGCAGCTCCCGCGCCGGGCTCCGGCCGCGGGCAGCGTGCCGTGCCGTGCCTGCCTCCTCTCCTTCCCGGTGCGCGTGGCGATGCAACGTGCCACGGGAGCGCGCAGGCCTCGCCTAGCCGGGCCAGGAGGAAACTCAGCCTAGCTCCAAACGGCTTTTCACGTGCTTTCGTGGCCTGGCCTTCTTGCACAGGCCCAGGGAGCTGATGGGAAGGTACGGCCGCGCTCGTGTTTATTTGCAGCATTCCCTCCAAGGCTGCAGCTCCGCAGGGTAAGCAAAAGGATCAAAGTGATGTAAACGACGGCACAACTCCGCCTAAACGAGCCTCTTTGCTGCAGGACGTGATGAGCCACCAGGCAACCAACCTGTTCTTGCGTCCGGCGAGCACGCTCGGGCCCCAGGGACGCAGCGGCGTAGCTGGGAGACAGCCCTCCGGCACAGAGCCGGCCGCTCGCCGCGCGGCAGCCTGCACGAGCTCCAGGCCAACGGCATGAAAAACACACTCTTTTCCCACCCAAGAAAAGCTCTTCAGCGCAGCGACCTCCTGGCAGCTCAGGAAGGTCTCCCAACCAGGAGAGGACGTCCGAAATCTCAGCTGCGAGGCAAAGCAAGAGCCTCCGCCTACACGCCTGCACCGGGACGTCACCCGCGCCGGCGCTCGGACCCGCTCCGCGCACGGGATCCGGCTGAACCGGGGCGGCCAGGAGCGCGCGTCCGTCGGACCGCCGGCGCGGCTCTGCTCCGCACGGGCCCCGGGCGACTCAGCCAGCACCTCCCCGGCGGCCGGGCTGCTCCCGCTGCTGCCGGCTTCTTCGCTCGGATAGTCACCCCAAACGTCGAGAAAAATAACAGAAGAAGATTAACAAAACCCCTCTGACTTAACTCAACCGGAATATTTATTTTGAAAAATTTATTGAATTAGGGAACAGGAAGCCCGCTAAATAAAACCAGCCAGGCTGGCATTTGTCTTCCTTGCGCTATGGCACTCTCTTTCAGTCATGTTAATGTTTAGCTCCTCTTTTTTTTTCCCATTTTTATGTATTTATTTTTACAGAGGGCCCGGGGTATGACTAAGATCATTACATGTGTAACGCTGCAGCGAAGCGATAATGTGTTTAAGGTTAAATGGGAGAAACATGACATTTGACTAATAAACTTTTTCCTGTGTTGTGACTTCATAAACAAAGGGAAACATACTGTGCTGCTGATGCCGAGAGGAAAGGGGATCTGGGTTTTTTTTTTCTTTTTTTTTTGCACGGCCTTTGTCTCCTGCACACTGCACCGTTCGCTTCAAAGAGGTGCTGCCGAATACAACAGATATGAAATGTGCGACGTTCATTTTAAAATTACAAGTACAGCCTGCTATTGACCATCTAATTATGCTGAGTTCCATTTATAAACATAGCTAACCACTAAGTTTATAGAGACTTTTTGTGCTGCTTTAATAGGATATTGATCGAGAGCAAGGTTTGAGTGGACTGCCATTGAATTGTGTAATGGCATACAAAAGGCAAGGTCACGGCAACTGTTCATTCTATGCCTGCAGTCTATTTTTTATTATAATCTTTTTTTTCTTCCTCTAACGCCCCAGCCCAAACAGTGCGTTTTGGAGAGCGGTGCTTTGCTAAGGAATACAGACTATCTTTTTAAATGTTAATTTTCCTGCTGCTGACTTTAACTACCTTCACTTCTGTAGTGCTTAGTATAGCAGAAAACGTGCGGGCTGCTGTTTAGGGGAAGCTGTTTTATTAGGTACCGGCCTTCACAGGCGTGCTCAGCACTGGGGACGCGTGCGGGGAAGGAGAGCCCTTGCTGCTCTCCCTTGGCCCCGGCACCTGCAGCCCCCGGCGGCTCCCGGGGCGGCCCTGGCCCTGGGCTCTTGCTGCAGTGGGCATCCAGGACGTGGTGGGGCTCGGCGGACTTTGCTGCAATTCTCTTTGGATTATAGCCGGCCGCTTCATCAAGAGGCACGGGGAAGCTGTGTTTCCTCAGTCGCACCCACGCTCCCTGCTTGGAGCGGTGGCATTTACTTCTATTTATTTCGAGCATTCGTCCGTCTTCCTCCCAGCGACGGCAGCCTCAGCTCCCCGCCTTCAGCCGACCTGCGGCTGGTTTTAACCCGCTGCACTGGAACGTCCCACGTCCTCTCCCCTCGGCCGCCCTTACCCGCACGGCAGTTGATTTTCCTCCGCCGCCTTAAGCAGCAGCAAGCACCCGTGTCCCCCAGCTCTGCAGCCCGGCAGCACCCCTCCGCGCAGCCAGGCTACGGCACACCGGCAGCCAGATGCAGTAAATGCTCAAGCATTGCTAAAGCGCCCACTAACCACAGAGTCCGCCTGCCAGTCTGACATCCGGTGTATCCAGCATCCTGGGTGTTGCGAGATCCCTAGCTTTTCAAAATGCCTTTGCCACAAAATCACCTGCAATCTCTGGAATTAGCTTAAACGTTTTAAGGATAATTAGCATAGTCATTTCTGTATAAATACAGAAATCTGGTATGCAACTGCATGTAGGCTTGTGTGCTTGTGGTTTCACTGGCTCATTAAAAGGATTACAAATCACCCCACTTGCTCCATACAGCTACTCACTCCCCACAGCTAACACCCTGAAGTGTGGCATTTCCAATCCAGGGTGCAGTCAGAATTCCCTTGTTTATCAGTATGAAGAATGATGTCACTTTGACAAATAACGTGGCACAAAACAAATATGTTTGATTTGGCCCTAGCAAATGTTCATAAATCCTAAATCTTTCTTCACGTCCCAGGCAGCGCAGTATATCTGGCTGCTTGAAGGTTCTCCAAGAGAGGAGATCTTGTCAGCAGCTCTCTACGCAAGAGTACATGGTGCATGCACACTCGAAGCTAACAGGGGAATAATGTTCTCCCTGCTGCTCTCTCTGCTCCAGCCTGCCACTGCCTTGCCGTGTCTGCCAAGTGAGGGCTCTCATGTACAGGACTGTTGCTAATAGAAGTGGACAAGTCACCATAGCCTCCTGTCTGCAGGCACCTTTTGCAGAAAGTAGTCTCCAGTGCCATGGAGATAGCTGCACGCAGTAAGTGTAACATTTTCCTAACAAGGCTAGAGAGGGAGAAGGTTTTGCTTGGTTAACACCAGCAAATTGGCTGGTTCAATTCACGAAACCTGTGCATCTCCAATGGACCTATGGGACCCAAGACCCTCTAGAAGTTCTCACCAGCCCTAACACAGGCTGAAAATACGTTGCTTTCACACTGCTTTCACCAGCGGGCAAAGAGCTTCTTTAAGGAGTATTTAAAAAGTAGCTTCAGGCTTGACCAACCATACTCATATACATCTCCCCAGTCCTGCTTCTGAGCTTTTCGTTCTCAGCCTAAACCTTTCTATACACAGAAGTTTGAAATCTCCGCTCTCCAAAGGGGTCTTGCTCTGTATCTCTTCTGGGGTGAAGAGATAACACTCACGTTCCTTTATCTGCTCATAATATAAGAGAATTGACAACATAATCTGCAGCATCCACATCAGATTGGGTGAAGAGTGAAGTATCTGTTTTTCAGATGAGCATTTATTATCTACTTTCTCTATTTTAGTAGGCTCTGCAAAATTCAAAAGCTGGGTAGTGTTTTGAAAGAAAATCCACAGCTATGGGACTGAAGAAAGCAAGTTTCTGTTTCCAGAGCAGTCTAGGCTTGTTCAATAGCTCATAGAAATTGTGATGATTGGCACTGATGGATAGATAATGGTAATAGCTGACCTTTCACTTGATTAATTCATTCCCCAAATTTGCATGACTGAGACTCCTTGTCATGTGGACCTCTGAGAAGTTAACTAAATAAACCTGGCACATAATTACTACCAACAATATCTAATAAGATTAATTTTAGATAACAGCAGCTAACCAAAGTCAGTTAAAATGGTGGGAAACCACATATTTCTATCATCATAGTATCAAAATCAAGCATGGAAGGAATCACAGTGGGCATACACAAAGATGACCTCTTTGTAAAGGAAAGTCAGAAAGACTCGGGAGACTAAACATGAGGGCCCACTAAGGATAGGCAAGTTTGTTGCTTCCCTCGCCTTGATTGCCTTTAAAGATGCAATGGCTTGTTAGAAAGGAAGACAAGAGACTGGACTGAGGATATTTTCATTGCTCAAGCTACAGACTGCTAATCACTGCAGGGGAGGCTGGATGATGGCTGTTCTTAAGCTAAGCTCCCCAGCACCAAAGCAACCCATGGACTGGCCTCAAATCAAGCCACAAGTATTCATAAACAACCAGCAAGGGTTACACGGAAAAGGGTGGTCTTCAAAAAAGCCTTACACAGCAATTCAGGCAAATATGCAACAATTAATCTGTTGCTCTGTTACGCTAAATAATTCTTTGAATATTAGCATGCAAATTCATACTGACCGCACTGGGAATTTGTTGGTAGACACGACACTGAACATATCCTACTGGGTAACCACACCATGTCAGGCTGTGTGGGACTTCTCAGACCTCACAGAGTAAACAAGGTTATGGCTGGTCAGGACATGTCTGGGGCATCTCCAAGGAAAATCCAGGGTGCTATCAAAAGTAGTGTAGCTAATTCAGTCGCTGGCACTCTTCCCTCTGAGTCAGTTCTGAAGTGATATCCCAATATGCTTTGGGGATACTATTTTTGGTGGAGGTGCTGGCTTGAGGACAGGATATAAAACTGAGGTCTTGACCTCCCAGGATTATTAAAGAGCCCATGAAAAAGAGTGCATGCCCCTGTGGCTGGAAAAGATAAAAGCTGAGTCTTTTCATTTTGCCTACCAACATCTCCTCGCTTATCCCAGATGGAGGTAATGCCTGTCCCGCTCTTTCTGTGTGCGGTTGCCCTACTCCTTAGAGGTGGCACATTTCAGTGGCAAGCAGAGGGATCGCCTCAAACACAGTTCATATTTGTTTCAAAATGTGTTGAATGCTAGGATTTTTGGTAGACAATGTTTTTGTTTTGTTACGATAAAATACTATCGAAAATTAATAAGCATGAAATGTGATGCTCCTGAGGTCAATGCCAAACACACAGGAAGGCTGTGAAGGCTGTTAAGTCATGAACTCGAGTATTTCTAGCAGCCCTGTGGTGTGCACGCATGAAGCATGGCTGACAGAGTCCAGAGGCAGCTCTGATGTGTAGTGCTCTGACAGTGAAGATAAGATTGTGGTAAAGTGGGATGCCTTATAGAGGGGGAGGGTGAATCCTTCAGGCTTCAAAAGCCTTACAGTCTCACACTGAAATAAAGTGACATAAGATGGGGATGTTCAGAGAGAGGCGATAATATGGTTTGGTCCAACATGGCTGGAGGTACTCAGCGAGCTAGTGTACTACAGTAAAGTGAGTTAGGTGTCAAAGTCCCTATTTAAGCACCTCAGGAAGTGAACTGATTTTCAAATGTGCTGAGCACTCAGCAGCTCCTCTAGACTTCTAAGTCCTCTTTGACTTTGTTCTTCTAACAAAACTCCCACCAGTTTTCAACTGGGGAGAAATGTCTGCCTCAGACAAACGTCTGGTGACCAGGTATCTCCTACTCTCGGTGCTTTTCTTGTGGGCATCCTATTTTTCAATAGAAAGCTAGTTCACTAGTTTGACAGAGGTGCAAGTCTTTGTCAAAGGCGAAACAGAAAAAATCCTTATAGAAACTCTGTGCTGAGACTCAAAAACACAGATTCTCTGCTGAGGTTGTGCCAGTTAAGTACCATCCCACGAAGGACTTAAACTGGATGTGCAGAGCCAACATACAAGCAGATATTCACACTTCTAGGAGAAGAGCCATTTTTGTCACTGGCTGTACTAAACAGACCTGGTTACACACCCTAAGGTTTTAAAGGGAAATGTAGTTGAGTGATTTAACTGTAGCAGTGATAATTAGTGAGAATGTAATGTTATTGCATAGCTCTACACTAGCTGCTGAAAAGATCCACAAAGGACTAGTCCTCAGGCCCTGGTTTAGCAGTAGTCTCTCTACAAGAAACTGTCCATACTCTCTCCTTGGACTATCTGGATTATGTCATAGCAAAACACAATCAATGCACCTTTGATCAATGGAACAGGGTGGTGACAGGTGCTCTTAATTCACTGTTGTTAGTGAGTATTGACAAGCCTGTAATGATCATGCTGCAGTGTGTCATTCATGCTGGGGGCATTAGCATTCTTTAAAGGTCAAAAAACAAATCCTTCTAAAAGACAGAATTCCATACAGTTGAGGCAAAATGTAGGCCTTGCAAAGCTGTCTTTGAGCAAGTGAGATTATCAGAGCTGTAGCCGGTATAGTCATTGGTATTATTCACAAGCTCATCAGTTTGCAGGTGTACAAACACATGTATGCATGGCATGGAGGAACGCGATGCCCAAAACTGGCACAGGGAAAATTCCTACCTCATGTGCACGTGTGGTGTCATTTCTAGAAGTCTAGTTGAAAGACAGCCTTGGATCCTGCAAGGGATCCACGGCAATCTGATCTGCAGAGGCACATCGCCGCACTCGTACAGAGCCTGTCTGTTTTCTACGGAGTACCACCACACTGGCTTATCAACTTCCACATACAAGTTTGCAGGATTATGACTTTTTAAAAAATATTATACTTTTTTTTCCCCACATTAACAGACATGGCAAATAAACATTCTCCATTAGAGTGAAGTAGGGAGAAGAGACACTCAATTTCCAAGACATTGTTTCTGAATTGGGGAAGGGGCATGACAAGAATCAAAGGAAAAAAATGGGGATTGCAAAAACCACATAAACCAGCCACAAAATGATACTTACTTTGTGAGACTCTTACTAGCTCAGTCACACTGAAAACACCTGATGTGACAAAACTGTCCTGGAAGCCCAAATGTCCTACAAAACAAACAGAGTGAGAGAACTGCGATTAGCTTTAAGCATTTAATGACAGTATTCTCAAATACTTTAGTTTCATTTAGATTTAAAATGTGACATCTAATTTCCCACTTAGCACTAATTATTGTTTATGTAGGTGGGTAACTAGTCATACAGCTATGTAGGCTGCTTTGTGGTTTCTATCTAGAGGTTAGGAAAGCTAACATGACACATCAGCAGGGAGATTTTTACATGTTAAAGCATCTCAACAGGAAATCTGAAACAAAAGAGGACTATTTTAATAAACGGTTACCTTGGATGACCCCTAATGACTTCACAATTGAAATGAAAATACTGTACCTAGGAAACAGACAGGACAGCTAAGTTCTATAATCGTTTTAAACATTATTCTCTAAAGAAACATCTGATCGGGATTATCTACCCATTCATTCAAACAAAACAAGATTTAAAGATGTACTCTTCATTTTCTAAGGTTACACTAGGGAAATCTTAAAATAGCAGCTGGTAAAAAAAAAATAAAACCTACTTTAAAATGAATTCCTTTCCCATAGAAAAAAAAAAAAAACCCTAATATTTAAAGCAAACTTTGGAAAAGAAAAACAAACCTCTGCATAAGAAAACTATTGAACGAGAATGCCTGTAGGATGCAGGGTGCAGCTTCCATGCCCGTCTCCTTTGCGCAAGCAATGCCTCTACACTTTGTATCAAAATGTTATTACACTTTACATAACAGCGTTTTCCTTCTTCTCTGAAAACATGTCTACCACCAAATGTTCATTTAATTTTCACGGGTGTGATCAATTACAAAAGGAGCAGCTTTCAGGCTGCAACCCCGGATAAGTGCATGGAGTGGGATACCGCGGGTCACGCAGGACATCTCCGGACTTCAATTAGAGGTCTGCAGTTAGCAGGCCAGACCGCCCTCCTGCTTTTGAAATCAGGGTCAAAGGAGAAATCTCAGGATAAAGAGATTATTAAAAGAACTGTAAAGTCCTGCTTGTCCACAGGATAAGTGCCGCACCTTTTAAGGATGTCCTACTTAGAGCCACTGATTCTAATGCACGCGCACATATATTATTGAATGTTTCGTAGGGGCACCATCTGCTCCGCAGTTACTGTTTGTCAGATTCGGTACGATTTCCCTACGTTCAGTGCAGTCTCTCATACCCCACGCTCACCCCGGCAATCCCCGAGCACCTTCCCGAAGCGAACTGAGCAATATGACTAATGTAAGCTGCACATTTGTTCTCTTGCTTTTCTTTTGGGGTCGTTTCAAAAGAAACATATCCCGTTGCTATGTCTGCTTACAGCATGCAAAGTGAAACAAATGCATCTTGCATTGAGAACTACAGACGGGGGACGTTCCAGAGAACGTGTCGGAGAAAGGCTTGGGAGAGAGCTGGAGGGACGTCAGCGGCCAACCTCCAGCCAAGTCCACAGTAAATTCCCCTTCCTGCACAGATGAACTTCACCGTTCCCGAGAAGATCCTACGGTGCCAGATGAACGCAGTTGCTAAGCTAACAGACTTGAGTCAAGTTTCTACATCAGGCATGTTTTTATACTTCAGCAGTAACGATGAGTTTTCAAATTGTGTATATGTATATCTTTGGGCATCCTTGTGTATGTGTATACATATGTATTATGTACACAAACATGTAAATATACACAAATCTGTCATGCTCCAGCTGTAGATAAATGTACTATAAAATATTGAAATTGATGCTGAAATTCAACACAAACAAATTCTTCAATCTGCAAACAAGGTTTTTATTTACATCAAGAGAATACATTTTTCTCTACTTCAAATGAAAAAATGTTCTTACAAGCCTTTATTTCCCCTTATTTTCAACTTAGAAATAGCTCTCAGATAATTGTAAATAGTTTTGCCTGATATGTTTTGTATTTCATCATAATAAAGGTGATGACTATGCCGTTCTGCTTTTTAGAAATGGTTGTTGGCCATACGCAATGTTTGTTCATTGACAATTTCCCAAGAATTTTTAATATGAAGATCTACTTTTCATATGCTGCAGCAGACCTGCCTATTGAATTAAATGATCTGTGAATTAAAAATAATTCTCTTAGGTCTTCACTGAAACCACTCATGTGCCCAAAATTAAGCATATGCTTAAGTGCCTTGCTGGATCAGGGCCAGGATGCTTAATGCTCTGCAGTTTTGAGCCCTTTGTGGGGAAGCCAGTCTATGCTATATAAATTCTCATACTGTGCTCATCCCAGTCGTATCTGAGCAACTTCCAGAAGTGCATTCAGCAATACTAAGACCATCTGTCACGTGTGGTTTTTTCACAGCGCACCATATTGGCTCTGCTCTGGTGTCCACTTCCACCTGTATTTCTCAAACAGGTTCCTATCACACTAAGGCCGAAGGTGAAACTTAAATGCTTAACTAAAAAACAAATGACAGCTAGCGTAAAACATGTGGCTGATTCTTTAAGGGGAGGTCTAGAGCCCTTTGTAATCCTACAATAAATACACGATTGTGGTATGGCTAACCACATTACCTTACTCAAGCAAGCACAGGTAACAACAGAAATGAAAATGCAGCAGCGAGGGTTTCAATGCATTCCAGCTCTCAGTGTCCCAGAGCGTCTGAGGAAACTTGATTAAGTCTAGCTTGGGCCTGCTAACTCTATTATTCATAAGATTTTATTTTGCCAGGTGTGTCTGAAGTGTCCACTTATTTATGTAGGAACATCTCTTACGTGTGATCGTGTAATAGTAATCATTAAACAGCAGCACACAACGAGAGGGACTAGGTTTCCATCCTTCTTTAGTGAAAATAAACATTTCACAAATGAAAGGCGGATTTCACAACTCTCCATTTTGTTATTTGCTTACAAACATTAGGAAATCAAGGACTAATCTTGCCAATCATTAAAAACATCTTGATACTCGCAGAAGGGATGCCCTTGGCTAAGAGGTGGGTGCTGAACTCGTTTCCCTCTGTGGCTGGAATGCAAATTCGCAAGTCAGTGGAACTCCATAAAAGTTCAGATTTGCCTGTATGGCTCAGAGCGCAAAATTCAGACTGTAGTTTTTGCTGAGCAGTCTTCCAAACAGTGATGATAATGCATCAAGAAAATGGCAAAAACCGGATAAAGAAACTAAACAGGTAAAAGAAGAATAGCTGGGAAATAGCGTGATTGACAAAAGATGTAAAAGCAAACATTTTGTGCCTATTAACAAAGGCCAGAATGCAAAAATGTATCAATTTGGCTGTTCCACTTAATTCTGAATGAGAAAAAAATAGGTAAAGTTAAGCAATTACATATGCAGATGGTAGCAGTAAAGAGATCCTTTACTGAAAAGATGATTAAACATCTTGAAAGCTTGCAAGATTTACTTTTCATACAGCACTTTACTGAGATACGTGCACTGTGATACTTTTGTTAAATATCCCAAAGATAGGACATTGAAATTGCTGTATGCGATCTGGTTATCTCTGCAGTTTTGTGCTATAGTCACATTTTGGTAGTAAAGCAGGTGTTCAAAATGAGGATTAGAGAATTCTTACTTTATAAAAACTAACAAAGCTCATTCACTGAAATTCTAGGCATAAATTAAGACACCTGGATAGCAAGGCAGGCCCTGACTCAGCAAAGCAGTTAGAGCACATGTTTAATTTTAATCACATGCTCATTTGCTCTGCCAAATAGAGTTGGGCTGAGAAAGTTTAAGCAGGTACTTAAATATTGTGCTGAATCATTGCTTTCAACCCAAATCTTAGTCCAGCTAAGTCCTTAAGAGTTATGTCATTACACAAGACCTCACTTGAGTCAGACTCAAAAGGATGAACATTTTTTCCCCCAGGGGAAAAAACAGGCTAATAAGCCCAAATTGAATAAAGCACATCCGGATGCTAACTGATAAATAATATACCATTACCCAATCACACATTTGGTATAGTGTAGCAATGATATACAATACTATCATGAAAAATATATACCACATGAAAAACTTCTTGCCATAACTTGATGACTGCTTTAATTGCAGAGAAACTTAATGCAAATTACATATTCTTCTTCTCCATGCCAGTAAAGAAGAAGCAAGAAAAAAAGGCTTCAATTTCTGGAGCCTAATTCTGATCTCACAGAAGTTTTAAAGAAGTCTTCCTACATGAACCAAATAGCATTTCTCCTAATTTTCCCCTAATTTACCCTGGCAGAGGAGAAATCAGGATTAGGGCTTCTTGTCTAATGCCATTTGTTTTGAATTATTAAGCAAACATTCCTATTTCAATGAGTAAACGTGTACAAAGGCAGCTAACCTTCGTCCTAAAATCTAGTTTACAGGGAGAGTATTGTCTGCTTTCCCAATTAATGCTGAAAAAGGAGTCTCAGATGTTGATCTACCAATCAAGAGCTTGTGTTGTAGCTTGAGAAAATCATGACTGATGCAATTACTTTTATGTAGAAAGTCTGAATATGGTCTATAGGTTAAAGTTCATTGGGTTATTGTTCCTTAATTGAATATCAGAAAATGTTTTCAGGGCGCTCAAGGTATTATTGTTATTTAATTAGCAGGTTTACTTAGGTAATCCAACATGATTATTTTTCTGATAAAATAGTTAGATGGCACCATAAATGTATGAGGTATTTTCTAAACAGAGATACAATTGGTTTCCTGAAATTCAAACTTAAATAATAATGGGGAAGAGTTAATCCTATGAAGATGAAAAAGTCCAAATCCAGTTTCTTCTCTTCCACCGCAGTCTGCGTGACAATGTATTAAGCTTCAGAGAGCAGGTTTTTGGGTTAGTTTGATTCATTTACAGTATTTTGAAATTACACGACAGGACCGCAACACTAGCCCCGAGACCATTTCTAAAGCCTTTTTCATGTCCAGCATCTCACTATACATAGCCATCTTACAATCTTAAAATAGTAATAATCAATTAGGGTCTCAAGCTTATTATCTTAACTAAACGCCTGATTAAAAGGAAAAGCCCTCTTTACTCAAAGTGCAACTTGATTCCTTTTGGTTTTATCCTCTATCTAGATAATCCCATGTTTCACAAACAATGTGGAGCAATAATATTGATTAGAAAATTAATGTCTGTATCACTCAGCACATGCAGGCCTTGAGAGGGAGGATGTTATCAGAGGGAACCCAGATCACCCTGAGGACTCCCAAAAGATTAACTTCTCTGTGGCTGTACGGCATTAGGAGTGTGGGAGCGACAGAGCTAGCGCTAATGTGTATTCTCCAGAAAAAAGAAAAAGAATACACGTGCTTCGACCAAGACCTTTATAATTTATGCTCTGCTTAACTGGAAGACGAGTTCATTAAGCCTGGGCTGATCCAACCACTGCAGCCACAGGGGACTGCATTGCCTTCCAAAAACACATCCCTACGCATGGATGTGGTAACCGGGCCCCTCGTGAGCATGGGAGGAAGGTGAACCTCGACTCCTGCGGGCACGCTGGCACAGCAGCCGCGTGCCACCTGCACATGCGGGCAGGATGACACATCCCGCTTTTCCTGCAGGGCGACCGGGAGAAGCACCCCAGGGCTGGGAGCAGCCTGTGTGGCTTCCCACTCGTCCCGTGCTAACCGGTACCCAGGGTACCAGAACTGGAGTTCACCAAAGGGTATTTGGTCTCTCTCCCACCTTGGAAATTGGAAGCTACATCCATAGCGGCAAACTTTCCAAATTTCCTGAACAGGAATCTGCCAAACCTAAATCCAGTTTACATTAACTGAGGAAATATGCTGACTTCATTTTTTTAAAATGTAGCAATTGAAGAGACTATTTATCCCATCCTGCAATACTCTGTCCAAGTGATTGTCTTCTCCAGTTAAGTCCAGTTAAGAGAGAGCACGAGGGATCTGTATACAGACCGCAGGTTCCCTTAACATTACACGTATCTGTAATGAAATCTACATTTACCTACAGACCCAAATAGAGACCCCCCCCGGAGCTGTTGCAATGGCCTCATTTTCTTTTCCTTTGCACGAAATGCGTTCCTCAGATTTGTACATGATAAACATTTAATGGTAAATTATACCACATTTTTAATTCATGGACTCTTTATGGAAGAGTTTAAGCAAGATATTATATATTAATGTTGCTACAGAAATCTCTCTTTTTCCCCAACAAATGCTCCTGCTTCTGTTTTCGCTTGTGATTTCCAATTTAATTTTAATACCACAGCAATAGTTCACTTTAGACAAATTACACGTTTTCTTACGAGCTGAAGGCTGGGCTACAAGTCACATATGCTGTTGTTCTTCGAAGTTTGCCTACCTGGCTTTAGCAGAGAGTTTTTAAGAAGCACCAGAACATCCTTTGTGGCCTGTAACAGAATGAATTAGACCGTCCAGGGCATGTCGTGTCAGTACAATAGAGGAACACTTTTAAGACTTTAAAGTCATGTAATACAATTCTAGGCTGGATCTTTCTTGTTAAAAAAAAGCCGAATGGGAGTGATTGAAAGAGAAAAGGGCCAATATTTGACAACAGAAATCAGCATAACCTCCTAACAGCGGCAGTCATGGATGACTGCCCTTTGACCCGGGGAGATTATGTGGGATTTCAATGACAACAGCTGGAAGTGAGCATGGGAGAATAGCGAACACAGATCGGAGGCCTGCTACAAAAGGCGGCACAATCCCTGCCCAGATCCCAGTGTTGATTAGAAATTGTTTCCTGGTCCTGGCTTAATAGAGTGTGATAATGAAAGTTGTGTTAACCCTTCACAACATGCAAAATCACTGGTAAGTTATGTGCCTTTTTTTTTTTTTTTAAGCTAAAAAGTGCCTGTATCTAGTGGACTGTAAAACTGTGAGTTGCTGCTAGCGTTCCTAGGTGCATTTCTGAGAGTTGTGCTCAAGCTCAGCACAGTTGCCATACAGCCTGTATACTCGCAGTGCTCCTCGGGAAACAAGATCTCAGCACGCTGGGAGAAGGACCAGAGAAAGGACTCTCATGCCTTCACTAGGGAAAGCAACTGACCCTTGACGACAGGCTTCACCCAAAGGGGAACCAGAACAGAAAGATGCACATAACGTCTTACTACATGTAGCCTTTCATATTCATGGCATTTCAAAACGTCTGATAATTACAATGCCTAATGATTATTTCAATATGTGTCATATTGAGCTTCAGAGTCTGGATTCCAAATTAATAAGCACGGACCAGAGCAAATGCGGCAACAGACCAGCTGTGTCTCCAACAGCCTGATCCTGCATGGATCCACAGGGGCTTCAGCTCTCAGGAGATACAGCTCATTTTATACTTAAGTACAGAGATAGTGAAATTAATGGCGACTTATTACTGTTAATGAACCGATCATGGATTGGAATCAATCATGTCAAGTACTGTCCAAGCAGAGGACACAAAGATTGTTCCCTTCCCATGAAGAGGAAGGTCTTCTTGCAACACTGAAAGCCCTTCAAGTTCAGTTTTAAGGACCTCTGGAAACTTGCAGAACAGAAACCACTACAAGCTCCTACAAGTCTAGTGTGGTTTTGCATTTCCAATGACTTTTAACACTGTAGGGTACTTTTCAGTACTGATTTAGGTGGGAAAACAATTAAATAAAAATTTTCCGTGTAACAATAAAAATTAAGAATCTCCCTCTCTACTATATACACATTTCAATAACTAAATTAGCTGCATTAATACCATTTAGGACCCTATGGTTTGAAAAACAACAGATGTCTTAAATTAACATATTTCTGTTTCAGGTCTTCAATCCAACAAGAAAATATTAAAAAAAAGAAGAAATATCATTATAAATGGTCAAACTCATTTGGCAGCTTATAAAACAATGTGCTCCTCAAAACCCTTTCGAAGCAAGTGTGACAAAATCTATACTGGGATAATCATTCTGCAATATTTATGGCATCTAACAATAGAAAGAGTAATAAAAAAAAAAGCTTCCCTCCCTGAAAATAATAATATGAAGGAGTTATTTATCTTCATATTTTTTTATCCATTGCCCTGGTTCCAAAGCAACGACAGCTGTGATCTCCAAGGTCTGCAGTGATATTGTAAGTTCAGCTTCGTTGTCCTAGGAACCACTCCAAGTGAGCGCAGAGATACTGCCGGGTTACCTCGAGCTTACTTGGCTTCTCAAAGAGGCTGATGGCACGTGCTACTGCAGCACTCCCTGGATCACTAGCACCGGGGCTCTCGCCCACCCTCTCACCCTTGTGGTGTAATGAGAAGTGTGGGCACCGGGGAGGGAGACCCAAGAAGGTGGTTACTGCTGGCTCCACTCTTTTTCCCCTCTAAGGCCTCTTCTAAATGAAAGCCCCAAAGTCATGAGATAGATAGGCAACACATCAACCCCAGGACCCCTACAAAGAGTTGAAAATACTCCCCTAAAAGAGAAGGCATTTAATAATAACTTCTTTTCAGCTGGGCATTTGATGCCTGCATCATATTTCTGGTACAACATGAAAACACTGGTTCCTACGAATAGCGTGTCTGAGGCAGATCACAGACACTGTTAACTGTCCTTCCTCCTTAGTCTTATTCCTACTCAAGTATCAATTGACATTTTGCCCTCAAATTTTGTCCACTGACTTCAGAGAAGGGCTGTGGGACGCTATGGTGGGAACGCTTGCCGTGAGCATGACACGCGGTCTTTCACGCTGATGGAGTGTGTCTCAACACACCAAGAGTTTACTTGCTTTTACACCAGTCGCAATTAGTATTTAGCCTATAATATTAATCTCATAAATATTACTGTTGATACTGTGTATACAACATCAGTGTGAAAATAAATGTAAAGATATTTAAAAACTGGTTTAGAATACTTAGGCATTCAGACTAATCACGGACTGAAATAAGCACATTTGTTTCAAATCCTGTTTATAGCACTGCAGCCCCTCCCTCCTTTAAATCTTCCTCTTAACCATAGTGATGTTTATTGAATACCTGTCATTTCTCCAGCAGCATGTGCCAACAGCGGCTCACCAGTGCCAGGTTGCATGAAAACCCTTCTGTCTCCTATTCTCCAAGGGGCTCCTTTAGATCAACTACTCACCATACCCAATACACTGAAACCCATAAATTTGCAGATACTGCAGTCAAAATTCTTAACAGGAAAGTGCACCCATTTTGCCCAGCGTAGCATACTGAAATATCACATGGTGAGAAGCATTTCTCACCATGTGTAAACTGTCAATTTGATTTGAAATTAAAATTTTTGATTAACATGAGCATTTCTGAGCCTCCCGCTGGCAGCAGCCCTATTGCTGAAAAGTGACATGATTTGTGACACACATGCTGTACAGAAGCCCCATGCCAGCAATTGTTAAACCCATTTTCATTCTGCTTTAATATGGTATGACACTCAGGAAAATAATTTTAATATTTAGGGGAAAGAGGGTAAGGGCTTAAGGGGTGAGGTCCTTTATGGGTGTAAAGCAGGATTAGAGCAGCACAACAAACGGCATGGAGGTCTACACGTCTCACAAGTCATGTCTCTTTTCAGCAATCGGGACCATCTGCAGGAGGCTAAGAAAGGTCCATAGTAAAGCACAAAGCCTTCTTTTAAATCCAGTTGATATTTCAAACACAGCATGAGGTACTTTCCACCTATGAATGCTGAGATGCTTGTGCACGGGGAAATGCTTGCAACTTCAATAATTAAACCCTCTTTTACGGGAGGTAGGATTTTGCAGCTTCCACAGTGGCCTCTTATTTTCCCATCCTCATCATGTTCCCCCAGTGACATCAGTGCTAACTGGAGACACTAACATTTATATGACGACTTGTGAAAAAAGAAAGTTTTGCGAACATTAAGACTGCTAAGCCTCGGCTTCTACTTCTTTGTAATCTGATGGTAGAAAGATTTTTGGCTAGTTTAAACCGCTACCAAGTGAATGCAAGAAGTGGGACACTTGCGGCGACAACTTTTAAGGCTGACACACTCATGCAAAAGACAAAAGTTCAATGGGGATTTTTACAAACGTAAGCCTGTGTCACTGTTGCAAGCTGCTGACTCAACTGTGTCACCTGCGTATTTCTCAGAGTGGATAAATTTTTTTCCAGTAACATCATGTTCTGAGGAAGTTTATCATGAAACAAGTATCAAGAACAGTCATTCTGAGCAGCAGAACAGCTTTGATAAGTGTCGACACGCATTTGACTTTTCTCTTCGCTCCCAACACTATTCATCACATTAAACACTCAACTCTGCTGGACTGTCTGTTCCTAATAAACACAGGGCAGCTTCTAATTGCTACAGAAATACACTAAGGGGGGAAAAAAAAGTAGTATTTTAAAAATAATTTTGGACAGTGGAATGAAATCCCAGGATGATTCAGATGCCCTGGAAGTATTCTGGCCTGAACATAAAGCTGTGGGCTCATTTATGTTCATAACAAAGCTCAAGAACTTAATCTGCATGAAAAACAGTGTTCTCAATAAAGCCATGATATATAGTTATTATAAGCATGCAGGTTCTTTAAAATTAGTCTGAAGTTTAAATAAGTGCTGTGTGTAAATATCCAGTTTTAATTAGTATATTGCCAGGAAATTATACAACTAGCCTCGGCGATGCTGTAATTATTTTCGGCTCTATAAAAACCCTCCCTTGGCTGGTGGTGGTGAACTGCGTGCGCCAAGGTTACTCGGCAGGCTGGCCAGGAGCTGAACCGGGGGAGCTCCAAGCCCTGTGGACCCAGGGAATTCGGGGACTATAAAAAGAGGTGCTAGTTTTGGGGGTTTTTTTTCCGTTCAGTTGAAGTTGACTTATTTACAGTATGTGGCAGAACTCTCTGGAAAAAGCCCGTGCACAGGAGGAGTCAGCGGAGCCGGGGTCAGGCGAGGGCAGGCAGGTTTCCTGCTGCTGGCCCTCTGGGCGACACGGACACAAATCCCGGTGACCTCAGCAGCTCTTTCCTTTCCTTCCCCCCTTCCTGGCACCCCTCGCTCTTCGCACCAGCACACTCGGAAAAGAATGCGGCTGGACACCACGATAATGGCAGTTGTCGAAATACCCACAGAAGATTAGATAGTGTAAACGCGACTCAAGAAGAAGGACGTCGGGCTTGGGGGCCAAGCCGCAGGGTCGGCCCCCTCCACCCTTCCGCAGGGGCTTTCCTCTCCCTTCAGGAGTACTTGTTACACCTCACGCGCTGACAGCACAAATAAGCAAACTTTCATTCACAATAAAATCTGTGCAAATCCTATAATGCTATTTACCTATTGCTCTTTCCGTTATGTCCCTCAGCGTTGTCTCTCCAGAAGGGTGTTACTTTTGTAACAGTCATTTCATAATTTTGCTAACTTTTAGTCCGAAGCAGACGGACTCCCACTAGGTTTATATGTTAGTTTTCTTTGTGGCTGAGGAAGGAAAAACCTTTCCAATAGTCACAGTGCAACAACACATGTGACCCCTAAATTTGTAAGGAAAAAAATGAAAGACTGAAATCAAAAACAGGATTCAAAAACCCGATCCCAAACATGGCTTAATCTCAACCAGGAACAGTCCTATGGATTTGAGGAAGTCTGCTGGGTTGGTCTATATTGTCCAGTTCATGTACAATGCCTGTCCTTGACTGTCCCCATTACTGGGATCATGAAGTTCTTTCAGGGCTGCCCAGAGAGAGTCCTACATAGAAGATGGGGAAAAAAACTCAGGAGTTTCTGGATCTTGCAGCATCCTAAAATGCATGCACGCACTCAGTCTAGATAACCTGCAATTCGGTATATTCTGTTAACCCATATGCCGCAGAGCCACGCAGTATGGCCAGCACAACCTCAAACCTGCCTGCCTGTGCTACCACTCAAAAAATCTCAGCAGATTAGGCAGAACCTACTACTCTTCCATTTACAACATGATGCCACAGTCCAGGATGCAACATAGAGCCAAGAGGACTTTAAGAGGCCCTCCTTTCTGTAGGGTACAGCATGAATTTTGGATGAACCCCTCCAGTGGGAGACCCAGGCTCTCCTGTTTCATAGCCAGGTCTCCGCCACCTCTCAGTACTGAGGAAGCCCCACAAACTGACTCACAAACTGAGTTCCCAAGAACTGATGCCCTTGGGGCTAGATAGGCAACTATGCTTACAGACAGTGGTGGAAAATGAAATCCACAATTTATTAGTGGGAGATTGCCCCAACAAAGTCCCAAAGTAGTAGCTTAAATCCAGAGGCTGAAGAAACGGCTGGATGTGCAAACCAGCAGCAGAGCTCTGCAGGATGACTGAGACTCTCTTTCTGTGTTTGATTCTGAGTTTGTGTTTTGTAGGGCAAGATGCCCTGTCTACATTCCTTTACAGACTAAGAATGGACATTTATTAACAAGTTCTTGGGCGGACAGCCCAAAACTCTAGACTCCTGGCCTGGAGCTGTATGAGAGAGAGGGCCAGTGACCCCCATTTGTGTTTACTGTACTTCCACAGACACATGCTGGTGTGATAGGGGCATTCACTTTCTCAGGTTCAGGCCAAGGTCAGGCCAGAACATGGACCAAATTTATTTTCTCTGTCTCTCTGCATAATCTGCCTCAGGCTGTAGCCCAAGTAGGGCCTCCGAGTTCGCTGATTCTGAATGTATTTTGAGGGATTCAAGGTTAACAAAGTAAACAGAAGGCACGAGGAAAGACTGTCTCAGCCCATATGTAATTTCATGGGTTCTCCAGTGATAAAGTTGGGCCTTTCCAAATGCCACCATCTTGGAAAAGGCTTCTTGCATCTCACTGGCAAAAGGAAGCTATAAATCATATTTATGGGAGAGACTGGAGAGAACAGAGAAAACGAGACCTAGCTCCTAGGGCAGGAGGGCTGAGGCAGGCTAAAGCTGGCAAATATGCAGGAGAGAATGGGAAGTAAAGCTGCTCACTGGGCCTTATGCTAGTGCTGACCAGACCAGCAGCTGCCTCCTCTGATCAGATGATGCCCCACGGTCACAGCACAAGGGTTGCAAGCACCTCGGGGAGTGACGGAGAAATCGTATATGTGTTTGCAGTGGGCACTTGGAAGGAGAGCACAGGCCTCCATGGGGGCTCCACGCTTGTCCTCCCTGCGGTAGTGCAGTGCAGTCTAACACCCGAATGCATGTCTTAGGTGGGGAAAGGAAAAGGAAAGGGACAGCCAGACGCTGGCTCACTGTCACTGTGGCAGCCTTCAAGTATGTTCCAGAGTACTGTACATGTAAACTATGAGATTTTCTCCTGGTACTGATTTTACGTGAAAGGCAGACCTTTGGCTGATGAGTGGCAGCGAGGCAGGCAGAAACAATGAAAAGGGAAGAGGAATTCCACTCACAGGGACCTTTACATTGCACTAAAGCAACTCAGGTAAAAAGAAAAGGCATTAATTATGGCTTATAACGCATAAACATCCATTTCTTTTCTGTTCTTTTTTTGCCTGCATCACTGAAATACAGAAATAAAGGAAAAAACAGCGATAGATCAATTTTGGTTGGATTTTGATTCAGAGTTCAGTTCAGGATGGATGAGATCCCAACATTTCAGATTCTTATCTCATTGTAATTGGAATAGCTGAAACTCTCTTGTCTGCAAATTAGGCAAAGCATCCTGTGAGAATGGGCTCTTTTTCATAGCAGTTTAGTCCCCAGACGTGTAAAAGAATGAAAACAAGAAATGGAACAGAACATTTTTACTTTTGAATAATTGCTTCATCTAGGCAGTTTAGAACAAAACTTCACTGGAGAGTTAAGGAGGAAGTTCTCACTGCCAGTATGCCCACCCCTAGACACATTCTTCCACGGAGCAATAGACACTTCTTTTTCTCAAAAGGTAATTTATCTAAGATTGGTGCCTCCTATTCTGTAGAAGCCAAGGGAAAAACAGAAACAGAAAGAAAGTACAAGTGGGCAGTAGGTATACTGTTCACTCTTCCACAGCAAAGAAGTCATTCAGCCAAATTAAAGTGCCCTGCTAGATCCACCTTTGCTCTTGCAGCCTAAGTGTTTCTTTTTCCACTTCTTCCTTATGAGGATGAGTGGGAGAAGGGTGGGAGACTTCCTTTACAGAGAAATTACAGCATTAACCTGAAACACTTCTATGCTAAACCTCTCTGAGGTTCCACAGAGATAGAGAGATGAATCCCCAGAGGACCCAGTATCTCTACTGATTATAGAGGGACAGTTTAGACTAATTTTAGGTTCATAGTTTAGGTGTCAAATTTTATTTCCATAGTGTTAGGTAGGATGAAATCCAAGCCTCAGAAGTCCACACTACCATGTTAGCATAGGTCTGAACGAAAGCTTGCTTCCTCCCCGCATCTTGCCATTGGCGATGTCTCCTGAGATGCCACGCTTCAGTATCCTCACATTTATATCTGGCTACTGTTTTATTTAAAATTCAGAAGACTGTAAAACACAAGTATTGCTGAGTTATCCTTGTGTTCCTGCCCTTCATCTGGTTCATTTGCAGGAGGGCATAATGATCTGTCACCAAGGTAAATTCATTACCCAGCAAATAATGCCACAGTGTTTCTGCTGCCCATTTCACAGTAAGACATTCTTTTTCAATGATGTTGCATCTCTGTTCTCGTGGGAACAGTTTCCAGCTGACATAGCAATAGTAATAATAACAACTTACATTTATATTGTACACGGGATGATCTTTATGTCTGCCTCCTTCTAACAGTGGACGACTCCCAGTCTTACTGCAGATGCATCGTTCACGGCCATGGCAGACAGCAATCAGCAATCTACTTTCCAGCCCCTTTTAGTCCAGATTTTGAATTTTTTTTAAATTGAGTTGTTGACAAGTACCATACCACTTTTATAAGTCTGCCCTTGCAAAAGTTTGTGGGCTTCCCCCGCAGCTGCAAAACCACAGCCACCCCAGTCCATCAAGCTGCCATAACACAGGTCCCTTTGTCTTCTTCTCTCCTGCTTCTCACCTCTTCCATTCCTCCTGCAGCTCAAACTATGGCATGCTCTGCTATACAATAAAATTGGCTCCCCTCTATACGGCATGGGGGACAAGGCTAGCTCTTGGCATTCTGTTATTGGAAATTTCCCAAAAGTGAATTCCCTGATTTTTAAGGACTTTGAGGCAGAACATGTGGGAAAATTGCAGGTGGTCTGCACTGCAAAGCTGGTCAGGTAGGGACACCCCCCCAAACCCCAGCAGGTTTTCAGATGGGAAGCAGCTGTCAAAGAGCCTTCTGTTACAGATAAAATTTTAGGAGTAGGGAACAGAAGTAGAAAAATATTAGGGACAGAGGTCTGGATTCTCTGTGTGAGAGAGTGTTACAACCTACATAGGAAGTATCCCTCCTTCATGATCTTAGGAGAAGAAACGCCAGCAAAGAATTTGGCCCACTGTAGTCTGAAAGATGGTGTCAACATCCATATTTACCTCCTCTGCCTGGCTAACAGCTACTTCTGTGGCTGCCCTGGTGACCGCACAGAAAACTGCCAGCCCTTATCCTGGCTCAGCTAGTGAGACATTGCACCACGAGAGTGTCATTTCCCCCTTCGCAGCCCAGCGCTGCAGCAGACCGGGGCAGGGGGGAGGGCGAGGGCTGCTGAGGGGCTGGGATGCAAGCCATGTGTTTTGCACAGGCGAGAGATAGAGAGGAAAAAATATCTGGATCCCTTGCAGCAGCCCTGTCTTTCTCTTGTGCCTCCTTTCGCCAGTGACAGGAGTGAGCTGCGGGCTCCTCATACCAGAACGTGTCTTGCAGAAGATCTCCTTGCTTCAAGTAGGAGTGAGGCAGGACGGGAGGTTGATTAGGCACATAAGCGAGAGACACTCTAAGATGATTAGATTAATTGAAACTTATGAAAATGGAAAACAATGGCACTGTGTAATAATAAAAAAACGCTATAACCGCGTACATCTCTTGTTTACTAGAAAGTGCTACACTGACTACAGATTTACTCCAACTCATAGCAGGAAGCTTTTCTCCTTTAAATTTAATCAGCCTTTTCTTTTTTTTCTTTCTGAGAAAAACACCAGCTATCAGATCTGCGTTTCCCATCCACTCCTCAGACTCCTCAGCGCAGTGCCTGGAGGTGATGGTGTGAACTCACTCAAGAATGTTAAGGCATTTTATAAATCATTTGGTTTCAGCAGGATGGGGGAGATGGGGAGAAGGCACACGGATGATATAGTTACAGCACACACTCAGCAGTAACTCCCAACTGTCCAACTTCAGCATTTTCTTCAGTTGCAACAGAGCTTAACAACAAAACTTAAGGCAGAAGACGTGAAACGTACATCGTGAGCAGCACCTTAGATCAACTGGCACCTTTCGACCACCCCGCAGCCAAAATCTATGAGGACACTATCACAACCCTGAGAAAAAGTTACATGACTGAAGATCCTGCACCGATGAGAGAAAAAAGAGCAGAAATGAGCGACGCAGACTGCCGCAAGCAACTCGCAGTGCCCTTTGTGGGCAGGATAACAGCAGCGGAGCCGAAGGAGTGCTGTTTGCAAGCGCGGCTCGCCCGCCTCACCTTCCTCCTGCCCCCTTCTGCCACGCTCGCTGCGTTGCTCCTGGGAAAATATTTGTGAACCATTGCAAATAAAAGTCTCCTTCTCACTTTCCAAGAAATGGATCTGGTATTTTTCCATTTCAGTCACACTGCAGCCAGGCTTCGGGGGGGGGGGGGGGGGAGTTATTCTCGCAGTGCTGCGACACTCACCCTAAACTTTCTCTCTGCTCCCAGTCTAGCAACTTCTGCATTTAAAAAGTAGCACTGGATTAGCTATAGAAGAGATTAGACTCTTCCTGGGAGGCTAGTCTCACAGAAGTGTCCTTCCCTCACAATAACAACACCAAGCTCCCAGTCTGCCTCCCAGGAGCCCTCCCTGCCCTGCAAGGAACGGTCTCTGAAGTTGCTGTAAGCACATTCTTCATGCAGATGTTTTTGCTCCTGTACACAACTTAAGATTTACATAATTGAGGCTACTTGGAAACCACCTGATTAACCCATGAATCTGAAGTATGCGATTACTGGGTTTTTCTGAACGCACAAAACCGTGTTTGAGCACAAAGGCTGGGATCCCTTTGAATGAAAATCACACTGTACGTGTAAAAACCAGGTATGATTCATCCCGTCACCACACCACACAGAGAAACCAGAGGAAGGTGTGCAATAATGACACACATCTTCACAGTGACTATATATATTCGGAAAGGCCTAGAGTCAATAGAATAGCTCCTGCTTCGGGCAGGAAGTCAAAACAAAAGAGCGCCCGCGAGCGAGCGAGAAAGCGCAGCCCATTATCGCAGCTCTCGTCAGCGGTGCCCAGCGCTGCCCTCCAACAACACAGCTAAACGAACTAAAGTCTGGCTGAAGTAGCAGAGGCTTCTGGTTTAGGTGTTGATGGTCCTAGATATGATTAAGGATAATTGTGCGAGGAGGGGGGAAATTACGGTTCGTTATAAAGCGCCAGGCTGGCTCGGACTCAAACTGTGGAGGGCCTCGGGCGCTCTGGGTGGCCTTGCTGGGCAGGAGAAAAACGCTCTCCTCCACCGCACATGGGAGCAGACACTATGGGCCAGCCTGGAAACTCTACCTTCAGCCCCTTCTATCTCCTGCAGCTTTTATACAAAAAGAGCCAGCGTTTTACTAACCGATCGGCAGAGTACAGCTCAGAAACACATTTTTAACATCTAGTGGTTTGATCGTGGAGGGCAAAATTTCCGCCAGGGAGTGCTTCCTATTGGTACGAGAGCAGCACCGAGTCGGGCTGGATTTTGCTGTTCGGACCTCTGCGCGCAGGACTCCCATTCACTTCAATAGCCGACTGGCACCGCTGCAAAGAGACGCTACCGAAATAGATGTCAAGTAATGAATACTTCGGATAAGCGACTGATTTCAGAGTGTGCTTTTATCCACAGGCCCTGTATTTATAGTTCAAGCCTTTTCAATTAATACGCACACCCTAAAAGAATTAAACTACTAATTATCACATTTTACTGTGGTTCACAGAACTTTCATCAGATCTAGTAAATGAAAGCACGAGTTCAGCAGAAGAAGCTTTACTGCGCCAAATTATGTCAAGGGTATATCATGTTGATAATAAAAGATCACTTGGTTGGAAGCCTAACCTAGAAGGTTGGGGAGGCGTAAAAAGTTCACATTTTGGATCATGCTGCTCTGGTGTGGGCGTTCTGTGCTTTTTTTTCCCCCTTAGTTATTGTAGAAGGCAGTTTTCCTGCAAGTAAAATTTTCCCTTTGCCTTACGCTACAGGCATTAGGAAATTCTTACATCCGACAACAAATAGATAGGTTTGGGGGCTCTGTTTTGCTAGTTAAGCCTTGGCATCCCCTATTCTGTCTCGGCCCATAAATGAACTCCCTGCTTTACTGGACAGAAGGTGAAAATGAGGCCCATACCACAAATAAACCTCTTTCCCGCGGTGCCCAGCTCCTTGCTGCCCGGCCTTGGCAGCGCAAGGCCAGCCGCGGCCCCGCGGAGCAAGGCAGGGAGACCCGGCTCTCGGAGGCGCAGCCGTTTCTGAAGAGGGGGCTCCCGGCCAGCCCGTTTCCAAGCTGCCCTCTAGATGGCCCTTACTGTTATCTGGTGGATAAATATACGCGGAAAGGAATGGAACATAGCAACAGCATATAAATATATTTTGAAATGACTTGGAATAATTGCAGCTGTATTTATGCACCTTATCCACTGGAAAGGTTCACTGCCTTTTTCCTGTACACACATATGGCGAAATAAAAATATATACTCCAGCCACATTCTTCTCTTTCCCTTTGCAGCATTCCGCCACTCCAAGCGTAATGAACGTTTCATGTCTTTCAAGCGCTGCTTTGTCATGCTATAAGCATTCATTTCATGCTTTGAATATCTCCTGTCATACTTGCCTTGGAAGAGTTTTTTGTGGGAACGCTTTGCCTATGAAGGTTAATGGTTAGCAGCAGCGAAAACTGGAGTCCTCTGTCAATCCACCAGTCTCAACCCCTGCAGGTCACTGATGAGACAGACTCTGCGCTCGGCCCCAGCAGAGGCTGACCCTGATTGACTACCGCTATCTCGCCGGATTGACAGTCAACACCCTCCGCCGCTGCCATCGCAGGGTCTCCTCAGCGGAGTGCCAGCCACTGATAAGCAGGCGAAATGCTGGCCTCGGCGGAGCACCCGTTAAATCCTGGAGAGGGTGTAACGGCGCCTTACAATCTGGGCCACAGAATCATTCGACTTTCAGCGCGAATCTCAATGAAAATATGGCAATAGAGGGAAAAAATAGCGTTTTCGTTACTAGTTATTCTGACACTTCTCCAGGAGAGCCACGAAGCTGTCGGAAATAGAGCCGAATGCAGCGAAGTTTCAGTTCTAGGCTATTATGATTATTTCTAGTTCTTGCTGGAATCTATCTGCAATTAAATTAAAATGAAAAAAATGTAGGACTGCATTACACAGAAGTTAATTTTATAACCAGAAATATCTGCTTTTGTTTCCTTGTGAAATGCAGGCTCTCATGACTAACTGCGTGCAGCATCTCCCAGGGTGTGAGGAAATACAGGTTGGAGCTAATCACACCTTCACCAGCTGATGTGTCTGGCCGGGGTGAAAGGACCCAGCCTGTTCAGCCCGTAGGAAGGTAGGAGAGACGAGCCCCACTAAGGCTCCCCTGCTCGGCCCCAGCTTTCCAGTCTGGACAACGCTCCAGGCTGCTGATCCCGGCAGACAGCATGATCTCTAAAGGTGCAAATCCATTCAGAATTTGGTCCTGGCATGTTACTAAGGTGCAAACAAGCTGACATCACCATGAATTTTGACTTTGTTGCCAGCTATGAGATTCCTTGCTGAAAATGCTAAAGGCTTTTTTTTCCAAGCTTTTTCTGAAGCAAAGTTAATTTTAGATTAGTCCCTCAGGCTATGATGGCTCTCTAGTGTTACTCTGTAAACAAGAGAGGAGGGTCTTCCTGCATTTACAGGATTACGATGCAAATGATCCGATGAACAAGAACACTAGCAAAAACTGCCATTATTGTATTACCCTACCTGCAACTATAACTGATAGAAAACTTTCTCTTTGGTGCTTGGTTATCTGCTGTAAATGAGGTGTTTCACAATGTTAGTCATCTGAGATGACATCCTTTCTAACAGCACCAGTTTTTTTGTGTAATCAGAAACACTGCTCAAGCCCCTGCCCTTGGCAGGTGGGAATTAAAGGACCTACATTTAGGCAATGGCGTAGACCTGCTGCAATCCAAGGGCAGCTGACCCTGCAGGAACCTACAGACACCATCTTGCAGCACTTAGAGCATCTTCTTGGTGATTAAACATAAAGGTGGTTGGCATCAAGGTCTGTCACAGCTCAGAGAGCCTCGGAGGCATCTAAACTCCATCTGAACTAGTGGAGACTGGATACCAACCATGACCAACATGAAATGGCCTCAGAAGGAGGCCCTTTTTACAGTTAAAAACTTAGCTGTAGAAGAAATTAGAGGTCTCTCATCTACCATTTAATTTATAATGTAGTTGAGTGGTGGGAAAACCCACAAGACATAGTTGGGTTTTCAGTCCATCTCAACTTTAAACATTGAACTTGGCATGCCAGAAGAGTGCCTAACCCACAGGCCAGGGAGGCCTCCACTTCCGTTAGCTGAAGCTATGTCACTGTATAAAACACAAACGCTAGATTTGTGGGCCCAGAAGAAGAACATGCAAAAAGGGGTTGGACTCTGTAGCCTGTGGGTTAAGACAGAGATGTGGTTCCAGAAGTTGCTTTTGCATTTTGCCACGTTACACATACTCCTCTCCTTCCTTGCAGTCAAAGCAGTATGATGTCTGCCACAACCAGCCTTGTCTAGAGAAGAAGAAAAGGGAACTTTTCTTTCATATATTCCCAATATTGCCTTCTCTTTGCTCTACAGTTTGAGAACCAGAATTTCTTCCTTTGTGTTTTTAAGCATGGAAAAGTGAGTATATACTTAAACCTTTTTTTTTTTTTTCCCCCAGGTTTAATACCCAAGTCCAGCCCTACTTAAGCAAAGAATTCACAGATGATATTTACAAGTCCAGTGTAATTACTGCAGGGCTGAAAAACGAGTTCTGTGAGTTACGGTACATCATTGTTTTTCTTTTTTCTTCTTTTTTTTTAATGTTACAAAGAACAATGTGCCTTTCATTTCCTGCAGTGCTGTTAAGGTACTTGCAAGCTCAAAGCAGCAAGAATACATTAAACTAAAAAGCATTTGGTTTGGGCATTAAACATTTTTATTTTTTAGATAAATGCCTCTCCCTCCTCAGAAATTGTTTGAGCAGTGAATTTGGCACACATTTGTAATCAGCTGTAATAATGAATGCTGTGCTGCTCACTTGAAATGGGAGAATTTACCAACTTCTTTAAAAAGAATTTGCTAACCTACAATTAAAGTGGTGTGCTACCAACTTTGACTTATCAAATCACAGTAACACATGTTCAGGAAACATCCCTGGTCTATAGAAAATGACACAGCGTTCTTCTGCTCTACCCAGTACACTTCAGGCATACCTTTACGCTGCGGTTATTAATTCGCCAGTGCCACCACATCAAGCACAAAACATCGCCTGATGGATGCCGGACACCCATTCACTGACAGCCGTAACACCGCGCTGTGCCACAATTATTAACCGGGTTGTGTTACACCCACTCTGCCTTTCTCCAGACTTAAAAATCCTGCTGAAGCAGAGCAGGACTTGACTGTTAATACTTTCAAATCTCTGAAAGCTAGAATCACAGCCCCATTTTGCAGATAAAAAGACTGAAAAGTTTTCCTTCAGAAGTTTAAAATAATCCCGGCTTACAAAGGGAAAACCTATCCAACAGCCATTTGGACAACGGAAAGAAAGAAAAGCCCTAGAGAGAGTCCGTGGCACTGCCGAGCCGGGAGTTCAGCTGCTCCCGGTCCTCGCTCGGGCAGGCAGGCAGTCCACTGCACCGCGCTAGCCTTGAATCAGCCTCAGTTCACTAAAAACTAGTTTGAAAAACAAAAACAAAAACAAACAAACAAAAAAAGCCAGTGCATTTAACAAGCTTTTAAAATCAATAAGCTTTTTTTTGATTGGGTGAATTGCAAAATCGGTTCACAGTGCCAACTGAAATGAAGCTTTTACATGCCATTAGGCAACTACAAAAGGGGGGAATTTTCCACGCGGGTATTCCACCCAGCTGGTCAGGAAAAAAACGAATTTGAGCAAAATGTCAGGCCGTCAGAACACGCTCGTGTCTTTCAAATAAAGTTGCTGGCCTCTTCCAACGTCTCCCCTGTACGTGTCCTCACCCACGTAACAACAGGCCCATGCGGGGTTTTCTTGCTCTCCCTGAGCAGCTCTCCCGGGTTAACTGACCTAAGAGGCGGCAGTGCCGTGCACGGCACACGGCGGCTTTTCCTCCGGTTCTGGGCCAGGACAGTTGGATCACGCTTGCATGAATAAGCCCTGCCTTGCCTGCACGTTTGTCTTTTCACTGCCATCGTGCTTTCTAAGGAAAAAAAAAAGTTAATGTTTCTGCAAATTCTTGCAGGACCAGCAAAGTGAGTGCCTGAAAACTCTTTTGGCTTAATGAAAAGGCTCTGGAGTTGGTGTCAAAGCCACCACTGAAAGCATAAGGTGCCAGGATCTTTTCTGTCTGTGATGATTCTGCTCCAGAAAACACAACTGTGAAGCCCCCTAAAAGACAGGGGTAGCTCTAAAAAATAAAAGCGTTTTTTTCCCCGTGCACTTCACTTTAACGGAGGTTAGGCATACAAGTTTTCCTAAATAACACATACAATTTAAAATGATAAATTAAAACCTGTAGTAGGAGGCCTTCTTTTCCAGGGCTGTATAGTTGACCCTTTTGAACCTACATTACTCAAGGTATGCAAAATATATGTGTATAATAAATAGCTCCAGAATTTATGGAGTGGAACAGAAAGGATATTAACAGGCAAGTAGAGAGGCTGTATAACCCTCACAAGGCCTTTAAAGATTTATTTTTTTAAAATGAAGGAATGCATGCATGTAAAAGGTAGTACTTAATCGATACCCTTCTTTGTGCCTTTCAGAAACACATGCAAAACGACTCCCAGTCTGCCCTCAGTCTGGTCATTCTCCTGCTAGCAGCAGTGGGAATAAGATTATTCACAACGCTATTTTTCTTTGATTTTTTAAAAATTCCTCTCTGTGTGGGCTCATTCCCACTCTCAGTAAAATCAATTACGAGACTCCCGTCGACTCCGGAGGGATTTGGATCAGGCCCTGTGGAAGTGGGTCTACAGCAAGTGTAGAACAACGCAGTTAATATGATTTATTGTGTCCGTTTCTGTGCGCGCAGTTTTTCATTTTCTAAAGCCTGCAGTTTTGCTTTCATCCTCACGTTCAGGAGATAAGAGCCGTAGATCTGTGTTGATCTACAGGCTGGGTGCGCGGCGAGCTGGGGGCTGCGTGCGCCGCGGACGCGCTCAGCGCCTGCCCGGGGGAGCAGCCCCGTGGGGGCCGGCAGCACGTGGACGCCCGCGCGCGGGGCGCCCACGTAAAGCAAGTCTCCCACGCAGGCGCGGCGGAAGGTGCCTAAGCCGTTAGAAGGATTCTGCTGCGGTGGGGGAAAAAATACCCTTTAGTAAAACTGAGAAAAAGCAAAATCCTTTTCCTGTTTATTAAAAAAAAAAAAAAAGTACCTTTAACATGTCACCATTAAAGTTCCAGAAATTCATTAAAAGCTTGTTTTACAAGGAAGACTAAGGCTCCAAATCAGAGATATTTCATTTCACTGGGCTTTTACAGATTTTACGTTATTAAACCCTGACACTGCTGCTTTTGGGGGTGGTTGCTGAATACTGGGCTTCCTTAAGACGAAGAAACTGCAGGGTAAGAAGATCTGTGGTTTGATAGTGGTGAAAGAATATTATCTAAACATGAAATAACAACATGCTTGGTGCCTAATAAATTCTAAATTGAAATATGATTTAATAAACACAGGCAACATATTCCACACACACAAAAAAAAAATACCAGAATTGGCAGAACAAAAATCACAGTTTAGTCAATTCTTCTCTTAACCTCACAATCCTTTGGCTACAAATTAGAATTTCTGTGAACAGGATTGATAAGCGAAATTAGGCACTGTCTTTCAGAAACAACCCAAATGCTTTAAGGCAATATGTCTGGAGATGAGCAGAACAAAATCCATCCAAATATGAAACCGTCCATATTTCAGTGGAAAGAAAATACAGGAACCCCAAAAGCCAAAATCTCATCAGAGCAACGAGGCCTATGTTGTATGTCCTACCATAAGCTCCTATTTTTAAGCTTTTGATGCACCTGAACTTCTTCCTCCCTTATTTCTTTTTGCCATTTGAACCCTGATTGAGATGAAGGGCAGATCTGAATGCAGCCCTTCAGCCTCATTCCCACCGGCAGCTTGTTCGGCTGCTAAGAAAGTCCTCAAAACACACACTCAACACGCTAGCAGCGGCAGGGCTGCACCCCAAAGATTTGAGGCAAGAGCAGTTAGCGGATTTGCAAAAGGGCTATCACAATTCTCTTACTATCTATCTATCTATCTATATATGCAGAATTTCTACGTGAGGCAGATTTAAATGTCCCCAAAATGATGGCAGGTTTTTGAGACATAAACCCTCCACGCAAACTCTTCTTCTCTGTGTACGTACAGTAGTCCCCAGTACAGTGGATCCCCCCTCCCAGATTTGTGTCTTATAAAAAAAAAAATCTGGTTATGGACAAAAAGGTAAAGAAAAACTGTTAGCAGTAGTTAGTTTCACTTTGGGAGCTGCTATTTCTAAGCCCTAAATATAAGTAGTTAAAGAAAACTCAGTTGGTGATGGCCCAACAGAAATTGCTGAGGTCTTCCTTACTTCACCATAGAAAGGAAGAGAGCTGTTCCCTCACACACATGCCTATCCTTCCACACACAATCCCTACAGAAATTTGCTATTATTGAATTATTTTTTTCAGGCGGTTTTACAATGGCAGCCATTGACTCACTACAAGCTATTGCTTCTAATTTAAAACCGTCCTACCTCGGAGAATATTAACGTTCCCCAAAATTCACAGTCCCGTTGCTACTTCCAAATAAGATCAAGCGGCTGCCACCAGAAACAATGGTACTGGAAACACAGGGAGAAAAAGGAGCCACGAGCCATCGTCGAGTCTCCCTGCGCTGCTGACGCATTGTATCTACAAGCCTTAAAACATGTCGATAAAAACACAGACCACGCTGGTAGCACCTGTATCAGTGGGTGCCCGCGTGAGCAGCCGGTGTGTTTAGAGGTGTGCAGTCCTGCCCTGCAATCGTACTGCTCGGGAGCGTCGCTGCTTGGTTTTGTGTAGCAGATTTTTGCAGTAGAGAAGGGGTCTGCAGAAACGTATTTCAAGGCAACCATTTTGTTTCCCGGGACTAGCTGAGATCCTGCACACTAAAACGATGAGCTGGCCACGCACTGAAAGTTCGGTACTTGTGTGTGTCATGTGAGAGCAATCAATAAACAAAATGAAGTTAAAAGCACATAGATAAAAATGAAAGCGATGAAGCACACACCCCTAGGGGGTCATGACTCACGGGCCGGGGACTGAAAGCCTTTGCTATGGAGGAGTAAGGATAAGGGTTGCATACAGCAGGCTCTGTCTCAGCATCTCCCTAATTAAAATAATTTTTAAAGGAAAAAAAGTGTCTCTCCAGGACTGGAGAAATGCTACCTCAGTTTAGCGCAACAGTAGCATTTTAACTATGAGGAGAGTACACAATTTATTTGCAGCTACCTCATGTCAGTTATTCTGAATAATCCTTTTACGCTAGACATTGGGGGGGGGGAAAAAAAACTTGATAAATATGGGCTGTTTTAATATTCCAAAGCAGGAGCAGCAGGTAAGAACTTACCATTTTCTGGCTGGTCCTTAATATCAGCTTCACTTGGCTGGCTGGGACTTTCAGATTGACTTGAATCTGAAAAACATAAAATACAGCCAAAAATTACAGGGTCTGCTATGGAAAATAGATCAGAGGCGCCAGACTTCCTCAAAAGGCTGAGAGTACAAACTAAGGACAGGAATGTAGCACCAGGACATGATAATGCAAAAGTCCCGTGCCTAGGTAATATTTTTGCTAGAAAAAAAAAAGGGGCATCTTGTTTACGGCACCACACAGGGTGCTTGGTCTGTGTATTCGCATAAATTAGGCTTTGAGAATCCTTCTTTTTAGAGAAGGCATATTTAAACTGCCTTCCTACATGTTTTTTATAATGCAGCCTCTATGTTGTATACAAACCAGAGCCTTAATCCAACGCATAGTAAAGTCTCAAAACGTGTTTTCGAGCTAGCATATAAAGGTAACTAAGCAACGCTACAAAGTTGTGGAGATTGCTGTCTACACATTCCCGAAAATCTGCAAAACTGATGTAAGAGCTGATTTTTTCATCGTGCTTTCGCAGTGGTTACAGTACTAGACCACCGCTGACATGAACGGCCTTGCTCCTGACTTGCAGTGCTAGAAAACGAGATCAGATGCTGGATGAGCAAATACCGACTTCTGCAAACTCACAGCTAAGAGTCTCCAACAAGCACAACATACTGGCCTAAAACAATCAAAAGATCCATGAAAGAATATCTGTTATATGAGGGTTTTGCATTTTTTTAGGCTGTATTAACTCTATTTTACGTTAAGATCGCTCTTTGGTTCAAAAATTGTTCTTAGCATAAAGTTTAGGCAAACCGTATTTTCCTTCTTAATTGTTTCTAACGCTACCAACGAGGGAAAAAAGCCCTTTACATGTGCAAAAAAATATTTTTTCAAAAAAATCTCAAATTATGTTTCCTCAATTAATTTTAAAAAAAAGTTCATTAGGTTTTTTTTTTCCCAGAAATTGTTCTGTAATCACTTGATCCTCTAAACAAACTTTTTGCAGTGAAACAAAACTGAGGAAATGAAACCATTTGTTACTGCATCAGAAACACCTACATTTGTGACAAACCTATGCGACTTCACCTTGACTTTGCAGAGTTGAGAATTAGCTGTCTGAAATTTGACCACATTTCAGTGAGAAGTCAATGCAAGATCAAAAGGTCATGACACTTAACTGTGATTAAATTGAAAATCTTACTTCTATTGCAATAGAGTGATAATACCACCCCTCCTTTTTCTTTGAGGTATTAATAGCGCTGGAAGAAGCAGTGCTACTAGTGACCTTGGGTCAAGCAATGCTAATTTATTGCTTTAAAAAGGTTCCTTGCTTTTAAGCAAATGAAGATTTTAATTACCGCAGAGTACTATAAAGAAAATGCCTATTTTAAATATTCAAATTTTTTTTTTTTACCTGCTGACTGTATGCATTAGGTATCATTCAGAAGCTCAGAGGACAACCTTGTATAAATTAAAAACTACAAGTAAAAAAAAAAGTGCTCCCAAAACAAATTTTGATAAATTTCAGAATATAAACATGCAAAATATTTAGCAAAGAAAGCTTCAGTCAAGATATTTCTATTTAAAATCAATAGGTTTCTGCTAAAACATGGATAACACAGTTCCCAAGGTCTCCAAAATCTGTTTGTTTTTACGTTTATTATTTTAATAATTTCTCCAATCAAGCTTAATGAAAAAAATTATTCTCACTTCTCCAATTTTATTTTAAATGTTGATCTTGTGGGTTATCCTTAATCAAAGCTCAAATCAGTGACAGCACATAGTCTACAGGGTAATATGCACAGCGCTGTTATATTCTGGACACCAGATTCTGGCAGCAAATGTCATGTTTCCAGCGCCATAGAGGTAAAAACAACGGTAAAATATTGCAAAGCTAAAATATGTAGTCAACATTCAAAGTCAACATTCAGTGTATTTCATTTTACAGGGCACGCACTAAGCTTTTGCTTATTTTTTTGGCTTTTGTTTTCCTTCCACAAGCTATGGTTCAATCAGTGTTTGGCCTTTATGATTAAACTAGAGTTAGAATGCCATAAAAAATACAGATATTTTAAAAAGTTGCTGTCTAAATATGTGACTCAGACCTTGTTTTCCTTTAAAAATATTAAACCAGGCAGGGAAGCAGCAAGAGGGATGAGTGCTCAGTGGCACCGGCCGGGGCCGGGCTCCGAGCTGGCGCTGCCGGCTCCGGCGTGGCACCTCGGCTCCCCGGCAATGCTCTGCAGCCGGAGCCCAACGCACGGATCGGCAACTGCTCCTGGATTTTGAGAAACAAAGTACTTTTGTTCGTGTTTAGTGCTGCTCTTCCAACACCAGAGCTCGTGGCAAAAGGGAGCCTCCACCGAGCGGAGGGCATTCGTCTGCACGCTGCATCTTAACTTTCCTCTTTATTGCTCTGCCTCCCGTAATGCTTTTTTTTCTTAATTCTGTTTTTCTGTAACCCATCCCTTCTATTGAAATTAAAAAATAATTCAAGAAAATGACAACAAAAGCTTAAAGCAGCGCTCCTCACGGAGAGGTACGGGGCAGTAAAATGCAGGAAGATGCAGAATTTAAAAAATATATACCGTGGCAGAGATCATGGGAGGCTACCGAAAACATGTCCTGGGCAAACGTCTGCTGAGCATTGTTATGCAAGGTGGCATCTTGTGGAAACCCCAGATAAGAACCCGGAGTGAAGGCACTTAGCCAAAATGTTTATATGCAGAATTTTGCTTCCCTGATTTTATTCCGATGCCGCAGATGATCCGCTACATATAAATGTGCCGCCACATGGTTAAGGGATTGGCAAAATCAGAGCCGTTGTATTTTACAGTCGTGCCTAGGACGGCAGAGTCTCGTTCACCCTGCACAGCTCGCTCTCTGCTTTTGCAGCAGTTGGCAATAACTCCTATCGGGGGGTTTTTTTGTTTTGTTTTGCACATGCACAAACTTTAAAATTCCAGTTTGCCGAACGCTTAGTGGTTTGCGGGCTCGGATACAAGGGGAGGGGGGGAGCGTCTGTCCTGCTGAGTCAGTCAGCCAAACAGGTGACCAGAGGAATAAATTAATTTTTGCCCATACATAATTGATATAAATGGAAGATCGTTTTCATAAGCATTTGCATTAAATCAATAAAATCACTTACTATAGAGCAGTTTAACAATTCATTTGATTTTCTCTTTTCTATATATTTGATAGCCACTCTGCAAAACAGTATACACTTTATGCCTATTTTCTTTAGCAACAACACTGCCAGTTAAATCCTACCACCTGCAATAATTAGAGCCATTGGAAAACATACAAAACAAAATATACAGTAGATGCGAGCCCCTCTTGAATCCACGGCCCCCTGCGGCAACGAGTTTCATTGGTGCCTTAAGCTAAGGCTGGTAGGAAGCCAAGGAATCTGTATATTACAATAAAGTGCATGTTATTAAGGGGAGGATTTAAATGATTTCAGATGGAGTTGGAAATATTATAGTGAGGAACCACTATTAAGATTGCTGATTTAAAAAAAAAAAAAAAACGCCAAGGAATCGAGTTTTATATTTAAGGAAGCTTAACCTTGAATAGCACAATGGGTTTCATTTGGGAGCTTTTTTAGTTAAAGAAAGTTAGCGGTTAGGATTTTTAACCCTAAACTAGCTAAAGTTAGCAGGCCTAAACACGCTTGAGTCCAGGTTAGTGGACGCTCGACCGGATCTAGCAGCAACAATAATCACGGCGAAACACAATAAAAAAAAACCGTTGGAGCTATTTTATTCTCTCCTTCCCTGAATCAAGTATGATTCTGGGGTAAAAAAAGGCTGTTTTTTTCCCCCCCACGCCTCTATTTGCTGTTTGCCGGCGGCTCTGCTCGGCGAGGATCGGCTCTCGCAGCGGGCCGGGGGCTGCGCGAGGCGGGGGCGAGCCGGCAGGGGCCTCCGCGTCAGCGCCAACGCCTGGGCCGCGGTCTTCCCGTTTGGCTGCAGCAGGACCCGTTGGCATCGGGGCTCGTCGGGCGGGCAGCGGGCGGGCGAGCGTTTGGGAAGAACGAAACCTTCCCAGGAAAGCGCGGCCTGGGGACGTGCCCACGTCCGCCGGCTGACAACGCCGGTCTTTTCCGCAGAGCCGGCCGCGGCCGCCGGAGAGCCGCTGCGCTCCTCCACCATAAAAAACCCCTGCGGCCAGGGCCGCGCGGCGTGGCTACCCCGCTTCGGGAGGAACGGGACGGTCCGGCCGCCCCGGCGCCGCCCCGACGCGCGGTGTCTTCCAGCGCTTGGGGCGGCAAGAGCCAAGGGGACGGCGCGCGCGGCCTGGATTCGCGGGGGCCAGGCGCTTTGCCACCCGCCACGAAGCGGCTCCCAGCGAAAGCCGCTCCCTTACTCGGCAGCCCGAGCGCTGCTTCCCGGGAAGACGGAGCTCTCCTCCAAACGCCGACGGCGAAACTACGACCCGCGAGGCAAGGCTGGCTTGCCAGGCCAGCGCCCCTTAAAAGCCCCAGAAAAAGGCACCCGTTGAATTGTCCATTCGTATCATGGGTTTTTTTTTGGGGGGGGGGGATATCCTATAGTAAACTGACATATTTTGCTCAAGTTTCAGAGTCCTATTTGTCGTAAAATATTTATATGGCTGGGTTGTGTTCATGCAATAAATTTTTCATCTATAATTTGGGGTATGGATTCTACCAAAGATTTATATATGTTAAAAAAAAAAAAAGAAATCGAAGTCATGCTACTTTATATACAATCGTATATGCTGAGCTTAAGGAATTTTACAAACAGAAACCAGCAACAGGACTGAGGCTTTTTTACACTTACTTTCCCTTCATTATATATTATAATATAAACACATATGCACCGCTTTCATACAAGCTACAATTATTATTTATGGATATTTGGTGGCTACTACTATTTCTTTTAAGGAAGGCCTGGCTCTCTGTTTCACTAGCCATCGCTTTCAAGTCAACTTTTTACAGGGAGTTCAAAGTGCTTCGTTATCATCCACCTCGCCGCCCCGCATGGATATATCCATGCCAGATTTGCAGTTTTGTTTTATACCCCCCTGTGTACAGTAGGCTCCATCCCTGCAGCTCTTGAATAAGCGGTAAAATCGCGGCGATGCCAGCCCGTCCTTTTTTTTTTTCCTTTTTTTTTTTTTTTTATAAGGCAAGGACTCTTAATTCCTGTACACTGGGAAAGAGATTATCTTTGATAATGGAAATGTAAATCAAAGCTTGCTGTTGTTTATTCCAGACAGACATTTGTGTGTTAAGTCTGTTTATCAGGCAACACTTTGTCTACGCCAGGAAGTAGTCCGCCTTTGTAACGAGCTGTATGCAAATGCCTTTCCCAGGAGCCCTTGCCGCTCAACTTTTGTGGCAAAAAAAAAAAAAAACAAAAAACCACAAAAAACCCCAACAACCAACCCTCCTTGTTACTCCACCAGCGAGAGGCTAAGCTACCCCGTAAGCAGACTAGCAACAAAACGGCGCGCTCGGCTATGCCGGGGAGCCTGAATGGGGCCCGAGCATGTGCCCGCGGTCTGTTGCTGGGCATTGTCGGGGCCCGGCGCGCGCTCCGCTCCGGCTGGCTGGCAGGCAGGCGGCACTTTGTCTGGTGGCCGGGCTTTGTCGCTAGGTGGGCGCAGACAAAGCTCCCCCAAACGCCACCGCTAACTTCTGCCCGCCTGAAGATTTCCCAGCCAGCCCCTTCCCTCGTCCTCGGGTATAAGGCGGACGCGAGGCCGAACGGGAATGCCACGAGACCCCGAAGCCGGAGCCGACGGGTTTCGTTTTAAACCAACGTGCTTTGTTCTCGCGAGCCCATCGCTGATTTACTGCTGCGGCGCGATAGCCGAGAAAGTGGGGAATCTGGGCAGTCCCGTATTTGCTCCTTCGTATTACAAACAAGTATTTGATTCACTTCTAAATGTTTGTTTTTAAAACAGTTTACAGCCTTTGATTCCTGCTTTCTGATTCATTTCTGGAACGTTTTCTATTTATTCCTTTGCAGTAGCAAACGTTAATTTTGACTTAATTCAAATTGTCATCAAAGGCTTCCTTAAGAAATCCCACAGCACAGATTTTATTTGTTATAATAAAATATTCTTAAAGTAAACATCATGCAACTGTGTTTTTTCTTAATTCCAAGAGATACAAAAATCCGTTGCCCAAAGGATTCAGATTGGTTCAGCCCTTTTTCCTAGACAAAATAAACACTTTAGGACTTTACTTGTTTGTATTCTCCTCAGCGGTGCTGTATGCATCACCAGCTAAAAACAAAGAAACTTTTAGCTGCTCAGACAAAATGCAGAAGCTCCCCAAACAACGAAGCGGGGGGGTGGGGACGCATTCACAAAGTCTGACAGTCCATTCAATATAGGGATGATGGCCATAATGCATCCAGGGTCCCCTTGCTAATTAAATATGCATTGGCACAGTTTTGATCGATGCAAGCCATGGATCAGATGACACACCTGCAAAATCTTGAGCCCAGAGCTCCCAGGAAAAGGAAAATACAGGCTGTCTCCTTATCTTTGTTTTCAAAGGCTCTCAATTTCTGTGCTTAGATATCTAATTTAATTCTCTCACCCCTCAGCAAACTGGATTAGGAAAGTCAATACTGCCATTGTGCATCGACAGGAACACACAGCTTTCCTTTTATTCAATTTAGCCGTGACCTTTAGACAAAGATAATGACAACTGTCTAAAAGTAAGGTGAGGCCTTAAGGAAGACCCTGAAGAGGGGCCCCCTCGGCTGCCCGCCCCTCCGCCGCCCGCGAAGCGCCCGCCGGGCCTGGCGCGAAGGCGAAAAGACACGTTGCGCCCGGCGGCGCGAGGGGCCGGTCCCAGCCGGCGGCCACAGCCCCGGCCGGCGCCGGGGCGAGGGCGAGGGCGACGCGGGCGGCCAGGCAGGTCTCGGAGGCAGGCCGAACTCCCGGCTCCGGCGCCTCGGAGCACTTGCGGCCCTGGCGCTACGGCAGGGCGCCGAGGGCCGGACGCGGCGGCGCCCCGCCGCGCCGCGCTTAGCTCGCCCGCCTGCTTTCCTGCGCCGGACCTGACGCCAGCGGGGACGACGCTCCTTGCCGACAGGTCGTGCCACAGCGGTGTTTTTACCAGCCGTGCTGCGCTCGATAGCGTCTTTTTCAGGCATCTGTAAGGACGGGACAAAGAGCGCGCGCGCGCTAGGAGCTAACGAAGAGCTATCGGCCAGTGATCCACTTTGGTAGCTGCAGACACAGGAGGTGCTTGAACCCGGGGTTTAGACACATAAACATTCGTATTCATTCAGCAGCCCCGCTCCAAAAAAATGTTGGTTTTCATGCTGTACGATATTTAATTTTGCAGTATTCTTTTAGCTGCGTTTAAAAATACACTTGGCATTTTCTAGCTGTGGACCAATATTTTTCTCATGTCTTTTTATATAGGTTTGGAGGGAAAGATATTTGCAATGGAAAAAAAATATGTGCAAAGTTGGACTGCTAAGTTTCTGCAGTCTTGGGAAATAATGAAAAAAAAAAGGCAGACTATGTAAGATCTACAAGAAACCATATGGATCAACAAGAGCTGCCCTCGTATCCCTGGGAAACATAAATTAACCTACATTTCATCATCATAAACCCCAAAATAAAAAATCTAATTAGAGCTTCTACCCTCAGATTCACTTCTACAAAATTTGCCTATCCCCCTCACAAAAAGATTTACAGCACTTGCCTCCATTTCTTCAGAGTGATTTAAATTTATTGAATCATTTCAATTTTTAGAGAGCTTCCATTTGGATCTGCATGGCTTTCTAGACATATGTAGTGCTCAGTTATTTAAAATTAATTGCAGTACAATAATTTTAAACTGCTTCGCGCTATCCGAATCTCAAGTGCTTTGAAATATTTGAACCATTCAGCTTGCAAGCTATCAAAGTCCTGAGCACGTGCCTCCAAGAGGTGTTTTAAACGCCGAAGGGCTGTGCGGATGATCGCAAAGTGCAGGTGAGCAGGCATCTAGGCATGCTCAGTACACGGAGATCTAAATTTATGGAATGATTCAACAGATTTTGCTTGAATGTCAATCTTTAATTAACAGAAACGGGTTCTGTAATAATTTCAAACTAATAAAAAATTTCTACAACTAGAAAAGCACTGTTATAAAATAATGGCATACATTAAAACTATTATTGCTTCTAATGTATATTTATAGAACATCCTTTTATCCTGGAAATTAAAACATCTTATTAACATTAAACTAAGCTTTACAATACCTCTGTGGGAAAGGTGAGCATAAGTATGCCCACTTTACGAAGGGACAAAGGAGGCACATAGCGGTTAAGTGATTTACCTTCAGAGGTAGTTACTAAAAGGAGGGAGAAGCAAAAGGCTGATCTCTCAAGCCACTGCTCTAAATAATAAAGTCTCACTCCCATCAATGCATCCATTACGACGGCAACGGCAAGGCTAGCTTCGGAAGCCTTTAACTGCATTACCTAGAAAAGTACTTTTTCAAGAGCGATCCCAAAGTCACCTAGAAGGATATTTCTAGTCACTCTCAGGTTCTGTTCCTCCTCCCCCACCTTCCTTTTTTTATAAAGCATTTTGAGGAATATTAAATCATTTCCACATGTCTCTCTGGAGTATTTTCTATCTCAACGCAACAACAACAACAAGAACAATATTTAGGGTGACTAAAAAGCTGTTTTTGTAATGTCTCATAGCACGTATAAAGGCAAGGGAAGATGAAGCTGTCTGATTAACAGATCTGGAAGGTTTGGTAAAAGTCTCCAGGTCTGGTCCTTTGCAGTCTTACACTGGTGACTAAACTAACATTAGCAAAGCAGGATTATGTCCACCATATGGTGAGACTCCTTTGGCTGTAGTACAGTCACCCAATTAATCTCTATCCCCTCAGCATCCCCTTGTTATTTATTTATTGTGACAAACTCATCCTTCTGGGACCCGAGGCAGGGAGCTGCATATTCCCAGGCTCTTCCCTTCAGCGCCCGCTCTCATCCTTTATCCGCCCGACCCGCGCAGTAGCTTGCAGCACGGCACCTCCGCTCCGGCCAAGACGCACCGGGCTACAAGGTCACCGTCAAGGAGGCTCTCCAGATCTGCCATAGTGCACGGCGATAAAGCGTTGCTCAGATCTGCCCTCCATCAAAAAGCCAAATAAAAGCACTCCCTTACAATAAGTCTTCAACTGCTTTTGAAAGCTCGTCTTTTCAATATCACACTAATAACCTCACTGTTTCTGGACACCATCAGCGTATTCATATATTTCAACCGGCGCCTTTTGCTTGCTAAGTTCTCTCTGCTGCCAGAGCCAACCAAGACTTCAGCCAGCAAAAAGCAAAGAAAAACCCTCAGCAAATAAACAAACTGGGAAAAACTCCAAAGCAGCTCCTTTCTCGAAAGGACAGGTGTAACATTTTCTTAAGATTAACATAAAATGCAAGTAGGAACCTATACATCAAAGAGAATAAAGAATACTTAAAAAGAAGGACTGTCTTAAGGAATGGGCCCATTTTTCATATTAAGAGTTATTCTGCTTCACGCAAAGAACAATAATGTTGCAAATAAAAATATGTTTGCTAAAGGAACAAAGGAAAGGTGAACTAATATTTCAGATTTGTCAATAACAGATTAATACGGAGTTACAGATGGGGCAAGGTGAACAAAGTTTATGTACTAATTTTTTTATTATGGATCCCCACTAGCAGCTCCATTTTCACAACTCTCTCTTTCAATTTGATGTACCTGACACCTTTCTTTCTGGCTCCCATTTCAGCCCTTGTTAAGTACATATTTGGTTGTAGTGGCCAATTTTTTTTTTTTTTTTAATTCTGGCAGATGTCTTCCTTGTTCTGTGCACTCCGAGGAGTTCAACGTGGCATGTAAAAAATTTCCATTTCAGGTTTTCTTAAGCTTTATGCAAAATTAAACTGCTGGCAAAAATACATACATATATAAAATTATGCAGCAGAAAAAACTGCTCGATAGCTCCCTTTCTTCCCTACCTACCAGCTCAGTACCCCCAAATCTATCTTCCTCTCACTTGCCTTTTTTCTGAAAATAATTGCAGAAATATTGCCATCAGCCCGAAGCCTTCCTCGAACGGGAAAGTCGGAGGATTTTGTACCCAAAGAATTGCCACTGACTGCTGCTACATGGATATGTTTCTACTCTCACAATATTGTAGACTGCGAAGAACAGAGAATTACCATAAAAATCAGGATGTGTTTTGTTGCATCAGTATCATTTTGGCATCAACAAGATAGACACGGGCAGGAAAAAAAAGCAGCTTTTTGGTAGGCAGCCTACTTGTTCTGTGTTTCTGCTGCGTTTCTAAGCCACACAAGTAGAAGATGAAGTGAAAACTTACAGAGAAGTAACGTCCTGCAGGCTTGGTACAGAGCCACCACACTGAGTTACAGCAAAATCTAACGTACAACGGCCACAAATAATGAAGAAATGGAACTGTAGCTATATCTCAAAGAGTAGTGCATCATTACAAGTATATGAAATAGTAGGGCATATATGTGTGTGTGTGTGTGTGTGTGTGTATTTTCACACATATACGTATATAAAAGGCAGGATTTCCTCCCTCTCACACACTGAAAATAATTAAGCTTAAAGTGATCGACTCTGAAAATACACCCTAAAATCCATTTTCACTTGGTCCTGGTACATAAGAACTAAATTTTGAGGAAAAAAATTAAAAACACAAAAGCCTAGAGCTCTCAAAACCTATAACTATATTGTGTAGACAAAATTTTAATCAAACTTTTAAAGCCATGGTTATGATCTGATGAACAGACAGCTTCACTTGATTACATTTTTAAGTTTCAGTTTCTATTTCTGTTTTAAGATGAAAAAGATCATAGAGTGTCAGAAATTTGAATACTGAATAGCAAAAGCTCTTGCAGGTTTAGAAAGCATATAGAAAAGCTGGCAAAAGAAAACGCTATTCCATTGCCACCATCTGCTTTCTGGCATATTGAAGAAACTTTACCAACAGCAACATTTTCTTGCATTAGAATATCTGCTAATTAGTTTTGTTGTAAATTATTTTTTTTTAATTACCTTTTACACAGAAGGCAAATAGCCATTTTTTTTGGCTGGCTACACCTTACACTACGTCTGATAACATTTTCACATTAAGTTCAGTTTACCTCGCATTTTTTCTATCAAACTCCTATCTTTAGTGTACTCAAAGCCTGCAAAAACTTTGCCTTGCTGAGACTAAAGAAAAAAACATCAAACATATGAAGTGTTAAAAATCGCTGAATAACTCAAAGGAAAAAAGATAATTTTGAAGGCGTTTTGGCTGAAATCTATTTTCCTTTGAATTGCATGAGTGTTTTAAAATGTTAAAAACACTACAGAATGACTAATGAATGTAAAAGAATGATAAAGAGTATGGGTCCAGTTATCAGTGATATGCCTAAACCAAAATAATTTTGGACAGTCTGCCATGCAAATATTGACTAAAATGTCATAAATAATGTCTGCAACAAAGGGAATCCTGCAAGGGAATATTCTGTTGTACTTAATGCATTGTAGAGTGTGCCTTTTAGCAAGCAGTACGTTACTGAGACTGGAAACTTTAGGTGGGCAAAAAAAAGCTAAAATTTCTCAGATAAAAATAATACTGATGCTTTTGCAGAGGTCAACCTTCCAAAAAGTTGAAGATACAATGTTACCTTTGGAAAATGGTTCATTTGGAAGTTGACTTTCCAAAAGAAATCAGAGAGTTGTCCAAAAATTAAAAATAGACCAAATGTAACCAATTCATTGGCTTATGACTACTTTCCTCTGCCCTTCGTAACAGCATTTTCATAAGTTTATTTACTGGCAGGGCAGATGCTGTTTGTAGGTCTTTATCATAGCGTACTGAAATAAAATGCAAAGACGTTAAGTCTACCACTATCTTTGGCTAGAGCTAAGAGACTGAGAAGATTGTTCAAATATTTCTTAGGACCTAATTCTGCATCATTGCAGACTTTGTATGTAGAGTTGTGTGGGAGGACTCCTGTGACAATCATCACAACACACTGTTTCATGCTATGGAAGCTACGCGGGAGGGATCATCAGCTACTTTCAAAACTCACCATTTTGGTCATTTTATTATTTTTTTAAGAGTGTTAAAATACTAAGTCAAAATGAGGAATGCTATGGGAAGTTGCATGAGCAGTTTCAGATTACTTGCATCTAAACTGCGGTATTGTTTTGTATGTAATCACAAACAACCCAGTCACTTTTTCTGAAACTCTATTAAAAAAATAAACAATCAGGGCTACACTGAAACCTTGTGCGTGTGTTTTCAAAAATTTAATTTCTGAGCAAAATTTCACAGCTACAGAGATGACAAATACCAACAATATTTTACATTTCTAAAGCATCTTTCATCCAAGATCAAAGAACCTCACCAACATTAATTCTCAAAATACTCCTTTGAAATAGAAGTACTATTAAACTATTTTATCTTTATCTCACTTGATCTATTTTATTTGTGAAACGCCAGTTACTGTAGTATCTCGGGGGAGCACGACTCGGCGGGTTAAGTAACTCGACCAGAGATATTTGCTAGATCAGTGGCAGAACTGACAGGCGTCGCATGCAGGAGACGAGGATCCTAAAACCTTCCTCTCGCTGCTAGACAGCTCCTTGACTAATTAAAAACAGATATATGCAAACTGACCTAAGGAGGACAAAATAACCTCTACCATCATGGGTTTAAAGTGCCAGTAAAGAAGGTGAGGTGGCTGGAATCAGAGGACACGTAAAGCAGTCGATAGGAAATGCTGTGGTATCACAGGACAGCGGGTAAGAAACCACACGTGAACAGAACACCCCTGCACTGCTTATTTGGCTTTTTAAAATCTTTTGGAAAATTTTAAGTTAAACTTTGTTGACAAAGATGTAAAGTCTCGGCACTGAAACACGCAGAAAGGAAAAACGTCGCACCAGCCGGCGGCGTTGGCCTGCTCGCCCGGGGAGGCGGACGCTGCCGAGAATTGATGCCCGGAGCTTTCTATACCATGGGTCACCCACAGAAACGTCGGTGGGATGTGGGGCAGGGCCTGAGGACGAAGAATTTATTCAACGCTAAACTTAAGATTATTTACAAATAAATTAAAGGCTGCATTACGAACCGTAATTCAGCCTTTGGGCCGAGCTTATTCTTTACATAACCCCACTGGAATTACACTAGGGATAAATTTAGCCCAGTGCTTTCATAAGACTCTTTTTCTTATCTGTCCTGCAATCGGGTCGTATGTGTTTATAAATGATATTCTAATGTTCTGCTTTGTAACGTGGATGAAATGTTGCTGCCTGTGTTCTGCTTCCTTAGAAAATGGGCTACGCGCTGCGGCTGCGCGCAGTACCGACGTCTGATAAAAGCAGCCCCGTGTTGAGAGGTGCATTTTATAATCCTTTGAGGTTTTGCACCAGAGGAACTGTTGGACAATGAAGAAAAACATTTCAGCTCCCCTGAAAGTTTGACTGTTCCTTTTCAAACAATACAACACAAGACTTGGGACATACTGCTGACACAGCAACATCAGTGCCTCAAAGAAACTGTGGGAAATGTCAAATTTATGGTCCTATGGGTGATTGGTGGAAGTTTTTTTTCCCCCCTTCAGCAAGCCTCTGTCAAAAACAGAGCCTCTAGAAAGTTTTTGGCTACATCCCAGCAAAGCAGAAGGAAGCTGTATCCCACACTTCCCCTGGGACTTAATGAAATATACAGCCTCTGGGCTTCTTTCAATTTGGTCTTTCAGATTGCTAAACCAGTGAAAGAAGGATCCTAGCTGTCACAAACGTCACATGTTTGGGGTCACCTGCTGCTCGGGGGTTCTCATGCCAGTTGTTGACATAATAAGCACCCCTTACACTTTAATTACAATTCACAGTGTGCAAACTCTGCAATCTGCTTTAAGGCAGACAGTCTTTTAAATCAACACTAAACTCTACTACTGCTTGGGCAGAAATGGGAGGCAAAAGATGTCCAGCTGACTGAGTAATTGTATTCAAATATTTGTGATCCTGCAGAAAAGTAAGCAATATCCAGTGAAAAGAGCAACTGTATTGCCTATAACCCTTCAGCAAGCGCGGCTAAAACTAGACGTGCTTCTTGCGGTCGCAGCGAGCATGCACGTGAGCCGCTTCCGTTTGACGAGCTCCTACCACCGGTGGCTCTCGCCGTGGCTCTTGCGAGTGCGAACGTGCGCACCCAGCTGCGTTTGCCCCCAGGCGCAGCGCGGCCCCGAGGCGATGCGGAAAGCCGGGACGTTCTGTGGGAGGGGAATTCTCAAGCCCTCTTAGGAGGAGCTTCAACGAGACTTGTGCAATGAAAGCCTAAATGGGAAGACGTGCTTGTTTTCTTCTGCAATGCTTATTTTAGTCCAGTACAAGAAACACTGGGTCTACTTAAAAATACTTATTATTTTGAGAGAGAGATGAGAGTCCTTCAGTTTCCTTGACTGCTACCTCTTTTTTAACTGCTACCCTTACTCCTGATATTAAGATGTATCCAAACCACTGCACTTAAATAAATTATACCATCTGGAGAAGAATAAAAGATTCCTCTTCTAATATTTTAGAGAAAATTCATTTTAGTATTAGTGCATCTAAAAATGCCTCCAGTTAATTATATTATTTACCATGCCTTCGTCCTGTCCATCTTTTCTCATGGAAAGAAAGAGTGTGAGAGGGGACCGGCTCCCCGGGAGAACTTCTGAAAGACTTCTGCATTCTCTCTGCAAAACGTCCCCCGTTAGAAACGTCTGTTAACTTCTGAGGCTGGCGATCGTGGATCACACTGTCCAGACAGGAAAGTATCGGAGCAGCACATCTTTTAACAGCCACGCTCCTCATTCACCCTCCTGCACTCTCAAACAAACAAAGAAGGCAACGGTGCCATATTCCTATTTACATCAACAAGAGCTTTTCCAGTAATTTTGGCCATAGGAGAAGGCTGCTGTTGGCCAGCTGACTTCCTAGAGAAAAATACCTGATGGCCTTTCCCCATATTCAGCTGCCAAAAGCTGGCAAGCGCCGTTTTCCCCTTGGCTGAGAGGGATGCGATGGCACAGCCTACGTGCCGCTCGTCCTGCAGCCTTTCCCTTCACCCCTCTCTCCCTTCTCACCCACCATACCAGTGACCTCATGTAAATGCGAAACATTTTGAAATTATCATTAATCTGTGCAGCACTTCAATGAAAATCTATAAAATAAATTTATAGCATGTATTCACATGTATTACATATCCACGTAGAATGGGATTTATCATTTAGTCGACCTTTAAGCACTGATATTTTTAGAACCAAAAAAATGTGTGTTGATTGTACTTCAACCCAGTCCCCTTACAATGTACCAACTCCTTGATATCTTACTATAGGAGAGATAATTGCAATGAATTTTTATATTTCAGCACATGGGAAGATAAGATTAGACAGTAGGAACATAAAAGCAAACTGCACCACATAAAAGATAAGTTTCTGAAAGTTACAATTTACACTAAACCTTACAGATGAAAATGTTCTAAGCTATTTATAGGGCCTAGTGTTGGTCCCATTATAGACCATAGGAAGACTGAAAAGAACCAGCACTACCTTTTATTTCATCAGTTGTTCCCATAACTGGTAAACCCTTTGGAAAATAGAAATTATTTAATGGTATTATTACGATTACTAATTTCCATTACCACCAAGGTCCCTCAGTAACCCAGTCCCAAAGCCATATGTGCTACACAGACTTCATAATACAGGACAGTCCCTGCTGCAACAGAACTATCTATAATTTGGGGGCCTCATCCTCAAGGCATATATGCTTTTGATTCCCCAGCCCCCTTTGTATGTATGCCACTATTCGCCTTTGTCCACTGAGTGTCTAATCATACTTTCTTTCATGTGATATTCTTCCTCCTTCTTCCCTACCATGAAGTTGCCACAAATGGTAGGTTGTCCAGCAGGAGAGACAAGCTGTCCTGTCGTTGCAGTGTAACATGATAACCTTTAATGCGATCAGGAGTTATTCAGTGCTGCAAACTATTAGCTCTTCCCATTTCCCTCCCATGAACTTACAGAACAGGGACTACTCTGTCAAGTATTGCAAAATCTGTGGGGAAGAGGAGGAGGAGGAAGAAAAGCGAGAGAGGCATGTTTACTTAAATATGAGACACAAAAGCCTAAAGCTAAAAAGTAAATGAAAACCAAGGAAATACTGTTGGAGAGCCACACAAAGTGCAGTATGATTAATCTGTACGCAGCAGACAACAGGCACAGCCGTTGCCCACTAAACGGCCTAGGTGTAACGGCAGCAAAATAACCCAGTGCAAAGTAAAGTTTCTACCCCGTGAGCCTATAACCAAGGTCCTTTGGAAAGCTGCCCCAAGAGCAGCCAGCAAACACACCCACTTCATCCGCATATAAGCACTCAGTCTGCTCCTCGCAACACAAAAGCAAAGAATGCTATTAGTATAAGACAAGACTCCTGCAGACATGCTCAGAAGTGATTTTTCAATCGCAGTTTAACCATATTTTCTATGTTCCTTTGCAAACTTAACCTTCTCTAAGGACTATTTCTATGAATAGTCTCAGATTTCAGCCACTTTTGATGAAGCCCTTTACAAAAAAAGTGTTACTAGAAATGTCTGACAAGGGAAAAGCGATTTTTTCCCTACTACACAATTACTAAAAACACATGGTTGAGGAGATTTTGTGCAAACCTAGAGCGTGGTTTGCTTTTCACAGAGACTAGGCAGGAAAATTTGCAGCTGCAAACAAGGCATTGGTAAAAGGGGATGGAAACTATTTTGAAAACTTTATCAGCTAATGTAGGAAAGGGTAAACTACATACACAATTACATGTATACTGATTCAAACCCACTCTCAGTGTTTGTGGGTGTGAGCTGTATACAGAGTGTTTGGTTAAGCCCAATTCATGTTCAAAAGAAAATTAAACCAAAGAATAAGTTATTAAAAGGAGCCTTTGAAGCAAAAAGCAATGATGTGTGAAAGACAGAACCAGAAGAGTTTATTTAAACACACAGCACAGAAAACAGGGAAAACAGAAATTAGGAAATTAGAAGAACAGTCATGAAGGCACCCAGCAGCCTTTTCCTGGTACTAGAAGTTCTTATATCTATGAATATTTTATCCAGATTCAACTATCTTTTTCAAGTCCTTCCTATCAAAATTCCAGACATTTTCTTCAATAAAATCAGAAAAGTGACTTAAAACGTATTGGTAGAAGATTTAAAATGAGCTGTGTGCGGATATTACAAAGGATCTGGGAACCTTACACCCTTTAGATCTACTTATTTAACTATTTAGCAGCACAATTTAAAATTTACATATGACTGGTTTGATGCCAAACCATAGCAATAAAGCAGGAATGTCTCTCTCCTCCTATGAATTTCAAACTCAGGGTTTTTTTTACTTAGTCCTCAAATGTGAACTTTGTACCCCTCCTAAAATTACTTTGCAGCCCATGACCTGTTTGGAAAAGTATATGTAAGACTTTAAAATAGTCTGCTCCTCTGTCCCCTTTGACTTCCTATCAAGAGTAAATCATTTTCGAACATGCTCAGAAATCAGATATTTCATGCTAGTGCCAAAAGAGGAATTTCTCCATTTAGCAAACTTGGGTCTAAAAATAAGTGTCCAAAATAGAAAAAAGTCAGTTATAAAACTAAATTCCTCATTGCACTGTGGTGCCTGACAATGCTAAATCACTTAGAAACCTTCTCAATCCAGCCAAGCAGTTACATGTACCAGTAAATCTGGCCCACCCTCTTATAACAGTTTCCTCAGCTTGAAGAAATTCTGAAAATAATCTCTAGGATAAAATCCATCCATCAGTCCCCATACAAGTACAGATCCTCGCTCTACATGTCTTGTAACTCCCAAGGTGATGCACCTCCGCCCTTCCTGCTCCTAACAGTGTGTTCGTGCAGTGCTGGTGCACTCAAGCCATGCAAGTAGAGGAGGTGGGTCAGCACGGTGCTCTGTGATGGGTGCTCCATGGGGGAGCCTGCAGCCAGGGCGGCTTGAGGTGAGCTAGTTTCTCTGCTTGGCTCTGTACCGTGCATTGCTTGGACTATTCTGTATTTTGCTTCATGCTAGAACCGTTAGAGACATACCATACTCCTCCCACTGAGTAAGGTGGGAGTGCATATCCTATTGATTCACCAGATCTCTTCAGTTTGAAGTTAGCATACTATCATAGGGGTCCTGTTTATCTGCTTTCTGTTAGACATTAATTTTATTACGGTGAGATAAATAAAACAGGGGTAGCAGGGGCAGAATGGGGAGAGGGGACAGATGGAAGTCAGCCAAGGGAATTGTGCAATCATGGCTTGATGTATATACCTGAAATTCAAACGTCAGAAGTGAAGGTGCACTGTGACTCCAACTGGGGCACCTGAGCATGGAGGTGAGATTCAAAATGTCACACAGGCCCCACACCTTCTTGTAGGACAGCAGAGGACAGCCAAAAAGGGACCTTGCTGATAGGTGTTTCCATTACTACTCCTCACAACTATTAGAAGAGCCCAGAGAAGGAGCCATGGATCCCTCCCTTACCCTTGGCCCTATATAGGGAACCTGCAAAGACAGCGTTCACGTGACGGTGGTTGGGACAGATATGGTGGTAGATTTTGTCACTTAAGTCCCCCTTCATTTTACATACCAGAAATCTACCTAGGAGGAAAGAAGAATGTCTTTTCTTGCAAGGTATGTGGATTAGTCCAAATAGAGGGAAGAAGCAGAAGAAAAATAGTAGTTTTAAGTGTCACAGCTCAGTTAATAAGGGCTGAATCCATAACTCATGACAGGCAAGCCTGCAATAAATTATGGCTGTCTTATTCTCCCCCACTAGGCAAAATCCTTATCTGATTTTTCTCCAGGTCTTATTCAAAAGTAATACCCCGTACATATTCCAGTACAATTTGCTGTGTTCTGGTGAGCTCAAGAAACAAGGACAGTGGAGGGGTGAATACAACAAATATCTGACTGCAGGTTTATCAACCTTACGTAAGTAGCATAATCCAAGCAGAAACTATTCCCATACCTAAGACTGTCAAAAGTGTCCCCGCTCCACATTATCTAGGAAAGGCTTCTTTTCCTTTAACCCTGTACAAGCGTCTTAGCGGCAAGTCCAAGTATTGCTAATTATTATCTGTTCGGCATCTAGAACTGCCACCCAAGAGATCCCCGTTTTGCTAAGCTCTGTATAAACAAAGAACAAAGAGATAGTCCTTGCCTCAAAGAGCTTACGATTTACTGGGCCTACCAGGAGAGCAGGAGAAGCACAGCATCTTACTCTCCTGCCAAGTATTAAATCTTTAGAGCTCTGGCGCTTCAGCCTGTCATAAATAAAAATGGCAAAAAGTATAAAGTAATTCTGCTGTTCAATTTGCTTCATTTCAAATCCATAAGAAAAGAATATATTATACACATCTGAGTCCCAAATATAATTTTTACTAAGTATATAAACCACAGAAAAATATGATTTAGACTTAAAATGCCACCTCAGCTCTAACTACAGCGTCAATAACGCAACACGTTGGTAAAGAGCGTAATTTATTAGCCCCTTTTTAGCCATGGATAATGTAGCACATCTAAAGAGGGCCTAGAACTAGTGCAGAGTGTAAATAACGGCAAAAAGAATAATTGGTGGATAAGTATTTATGCACTCAGGACTTACTGGGTCGAAACTCACAGCCTGATTAAGCCGTTGCTTTTTTACAGACAGGACCGCTTTAACCGATGTTCGCGCGCTTTGGATCAGGTCCATCCTGCTGAACAACTGCAGAAAAACTGTGGCCTCTTCAGCTACAATTTGCATTTTTCCGCTCGTGGGCCAGCGTGCCCTGCGCACGCTGGACGGCAGCTCCTGGCGCAGACCGCCGGCGCTCCCCGGACAGCCGGGGCCGACTTCTCCGAGGGCCAGACATAAATGGCAAGGAGAACATTTGAGCCGAAATGTGCTGTGCAGACTAGAGGGTGCATCTGCCCTTGGGGATCGGCTTCTTTAAAGAGCGCAGAAAACTGTATCCTGTGAACATCAGCGGGCTTTAATGCACACGCTGACTTGCAGACAAAGGATCAGCTTTTACAAATATTTTCTAATTAATCCAACCGTGATCTTGAAGATGGAATTTTATTTCCTTTTTTGTGGTTAATTTCTGTATCTATTATGTACTTGCGGAGACTTCATTATCCAATTATTTTATTATTTGTTATACAGAAAAATATATTTGTGAATGGCTCCATTATTTCAGTAGTTAGCTTTCTGGTGCACAAAAAGTTTCCTTTCTGAACAGGCACTCATTCATTCTGCTGCACCATTGTACACTTTATGGCTTGCCATACCAAAAAAAAAAAATCTTTTCTTTTTATTTCCTTCAGTGCTTCTATTATTATAACAGTTTAAAAAGTGGCTTCCACTTTATTTATACCACATAATCTGGGTAAAGGATAGCAACTCACAATAAATCTAGTTATTTTCCAAAATAGATTGCTCATTAAATACTGTATGTAAAAGAGCCCTTTGAGATTCTGAATAATCCACAAAATATTTTCAGATATCTCTTTCTACCTAAATAAATAATTGTAATCGCAAATGTGAACCAAGTATTGTACTTATAAGGTTGAATTAATAAAAACTGAACTTTATATAAGCCTCTGCTACAGAACATTACGCTGGTGAAGAATTTCAGGTGCAAATAATCAGAGATTAGTACACACGAGGGAATTCACCAATGGTCATGAATACCCTCAATCTACTTCCGTGAGGTAAGTAATATATTCTCTAATATGATATAGTGCAGGCTCTGGTATTGTGCTTTATAAGTTTTTACTGAGCTGAAAGTCTTCTTCCTGTTCTACTCATATTGTGACTTATCTGTAGGTAAAGAAATTATTTCTTTAACCAGCGCTTTACCGGAAGGGAGAATATACCACATTCTCTTAAATGTTTCTGCCTCCTAACTTATATACTTTTGAACTGCAGTTATAGTAATGCTTTAAATGCTTTAAAATCAGTATGGAGAAAAAACAGAATACCTATATATGATGTCTTTAAGTCTTCCCTGGTCTAGCTAACTCAGTCTAGCTGCTGCTAGCAAATAGAGATGAAGGATCTGTGAGTGAAAGATCCTAATTTAACTCTATGGCAAAATTGATTTTGCCTCTTAGTTAAAATAGGTTCTCCCAGTGATAACGGTAAGTAATAACACTAAGCCGCAGAATTTACTTAACTTTCTTAAACTGTAGTGGTAATTTAAAATGTGGAGTTCTGGGTTACAGATCAGATCCCTAGCTAGATCTGGAATAATTCCATTAAAACCAGTGGAACTGCAAAGATTTCTATCAGCTGTGGTATCACTATAAACCCTTCGGAAATAAAGCCTGCATTGTTAATTCTGTCACTGGTGAAACGAATGCCACAAGCAATGGAGCAAAGGTAACCTAGGTAAGCTGATGAAGGACACACATCATCTCCTAACTTTTACATAAAGCTGACTGCAGTCACATCCAGTCAGACTCTGTAAAGTTGAATCTTTACCTGAGTAAGCATCACCACATAATTTCTACAGAAACAAGGACAAGCTCTTAAATGTAAAACTACTAGAAGATTCAAAAAATTATTTTAAAAGCAAGAAGATATCTGATATAGGAAAGGGCAGAAATCTTGTTTCTGATACTGCGCCCAAGAATAGGAATACAACCTGTCCCTGGAAATTTCTAATCCACAGACTTTTTTTAATCACCTTTTTGAGTTTGGATGGGACATGTGGTGATCATCTAGTCCAACCTCCCTGTTCAAAGCACGGTCAACTAGGTCAGTTTCCAGAAAGTGGGAAAGTGTAACAGGGATCACTGATTGCTGATCCTCTTCTCACATTTTTTTCCCAAAGCCTCCAGTACTGACTTCTGTTAGGAGACAAGATAGGTACTAAACAAGATGGACTTTGGTTTGAACCAGTGTAGTCATTCTCAGCTTCTTTTGACATAAAGATCACAACTGCATATGGGAAGAAGATGCATCTTCTTCACTATGTCTACCTATAAATATCAAGAACTATTTAGAAATCTGTAGCTGTCTTCTAATACCATGTAACATGGAAAAGAGGAGAATGGCCTAATCAATTTACTTTTAGTTTAGTTCAGACTTCAAAACAGAGACAAGTTTCTTCTTTTCAATCACAATTTTAGTTTGAAAGCTGCAAAACCAAACCCAGTCCTTCAGAAACTCTGGGCAGGTATAGTGAGGTTATCCCAGAAGCAAAGAGGGCCCACAGACTCCAAGGAAGTATGATCTTATCACCTGCTCTCGAACTGCAGGTACTGAGTGACCCAACCTAAATGGTCGCTACTACTTGGCAATGACAAATGGCTTGGATAAATAATATGCTTTGAGGCAGAAGAATTGTATCCGTGTGGTCTCCTGCTACCTGAACCTGACTCGAACTCTCATGATTTTGGCCAGTTTTACTCTTTGAAGACACCTTAGGTACAGCAAGACACAATGATTTGATTTGCTGTCCTGTGCCAGCAGAGCAAATAATCAAAAAATTATAAAGGGGGAAAAAAGGCTTTGAAACATACAACAAAAATATGGACAATCAAAACAAAATTAAAACAGGTGTCTGGCAAAAGGATTTATGAAGCAAAAAAGGAGGGATGAACAAAGATAGAGGAAGAGGAAAAAACAGTAAGAAAGAAAAAAACCCAGTTGAAAGATGTGAGAATAAAGGCTAAAATGTATCCTTGCGTGGAGGGAATATGAGGTCTATGCATTACTTAAGACCACTGAAAATCCCTGGGACTAAATTGTTTTCTGGGTAAAGTTCCTAAACCTATATATTGCTTTGCTGTGTATATGTAGTCACTTAAGAGAATGACTTTTGGGAACAGGGCAACTTATTCCTTCAGGTCCTTTAAGACCCAGGTTAGAATGTGAGTACTAAGCTATCCGGCTGCCTACCTTGTAGCGTAGCGATTTATTGAAGAGGAACAGAAAACCTGTTTGAAAAGCTAATACTGCTGTTACTCTTTAGAGTACCATGTGTTTTTTCCACTCTCATTTTTCTTAACAGTTAACTGAAATCCCCATATTGCTTTCCTCATTCATACCAAAACCTCACAGCATTAAGAAAACCACAGATACTGTAATAAGTCATGACTCATATCATCCAGCATCACCCGAGCAGGAATTACACATTTTACTGTAAGGATATCTAGGCCATCTCTACATCTAACATTTTATCTAGAATAAGGCCAAAACATATCACTTTCAGTATAGCGGGAAAAAGGAAGTTTTTGTGGTTAAAGCAAAGGCCAATGAGTCAGATGATGTGGGTTCTGTTTCCAGGCCTCATGCAGACTTCCTATGTCTCTTTGACAGAATCACTTCACTTCTCTGTGCCTCAGTTTTCACATCTGTAGAAAGGATGTCAGAATGTCAGATCCATTCATCTTGGTTTCTCAAATTTTTGGAGACATCTGGGTGGGACATGCAAAGTGTTATTATAACTACCATGCATCTGTTACTCCACTGTGAACAAAATGATTGTCTGCTTCCGGAGGGAGAAGAAGGCAGGAGAAAGGCCAGCCTCAGATCCAAAAAATGAAGATACATTCTAAAGGAGCAACTCCTCTCTGAGTTCAAAGAGTGCAATGGTACAGAGTCATGGAGAAGTAAACACTGGGAGACCTCTGAAATGCCTTGACCTTACTCTAGGTTATTGCACTGTGCTGCATCAGATGCAGCAGTCTTTTTTACTTATAATTCACAGGCATATAATTAAATCTTGCACATTCATTTTGAGAAAGCACAATAGCTAAACCACTAACCCTTAAGCATAGTCTAGTAGTGGCATTTGGAGACTCAGCCACACTCTCTCACCTATGCTGGCAAACATATTACTCTGGCTGTGAAGGAAACCACAATGTGGGAAGGAAAGCCTACAAAAGAATGAAAACAGAAAGTGTCTAAGGCCTTGGCAGAAGGACACTAAATAAAATAGAGAGTGGTGACTCATTTTGGCAGTGAATCCACCTCAACCCCTTCAAAGGCTTTGGCAAGAGTCCTCGGAGGAGACCCCAGGCTTTTGCCAAGCCACAAAACACCACAATTATTATCGCAGCAGTCATCAACAAAACAGATTTTGTAAACTGACTTGTTGGCACATAGATTAAAGAAGCTATAAAAAGGAGTAACAGCTGTTTGGGTTGCCCTATGCAGAAAGTTACTATATAAAAAGTACTTTTACACATATCATATATATGTACACACAGATGCACATGATGTGTACATGAAGAATATACAAACAAGCAAAAGTGCCAAAAGCTTCTGAAGGATTTCGTTTCTATTCATGGAAGATAAATTCGCAGGTTTGAAAACTTGTAAACTAAGGACCTGATCCTCTTCTCAGTCCTACCAGTTTCACAGTACTCACTCGACACAGCAGCATAAGGGCATCAGAAGCTAGAACAAATAGTGGCTACTTAAAGCAAAGTACAACAGACCTAATTCCTCTCCTGTTTACTGGTGCATAAATGAAGAGAAACATTTTACACCAAGGAGTTGCACTAAATGTAAGAGGATAAAATGGCCCAGAGATCATTTAGGATAAGCTACAGCACAGAAGTGTCCTAATGGCCCCCAGATTTATAATGTTCAAGTGTTATGTTCAATTTTCATAAACTAAGCTGGTTTGAATATTTATAGAAATTAACAAATATTCAACATTAGCCATTTAAAATGAGGTTCACAGCAGACGATGATGGTTTGTCTACCTAGGCCTGCAACACAAAGGCAAGAATCATGCACCAGAATAAACTCCTAAATTCAGTTTAAAAAGTGGTGATGCATGATTTTTATGCCGGCATCTACACTGCAGATAGGTCAAGCATTCCTGAAAGCCTGTTTTTTTTAACTCAAAGCAGATGAAACACTGTCCTTTAAATTTATAGTTTTTGATTAAAGTAGCAGAAGGAAAGAAAGAGAGACGAAACTGAGAACATGACCCCAGTATCCCGCTTTAATCTTTCTTTAAAACTTCATTAAGGACAGCAGTGTTCACCTGTAGATTTCCACAATGAGTTCTTTACTACGTTGACGAGCACGACACAAAGCACTTTTCTTGAATTTGAACTGCTCTAAATTTTGGTAATATATACTATTAAAACACCCTGAAAACAAGCTTCAGGGAATCTATTTTATAACTCAATTCATGCATGTGCTCAGTTAAACTCCACATGCCCTGACTTGGTATCTAATACGATTTTTTAGAGGCGGCGTGTCTTAGTTTTGTCTTTGCACCAAAGAATCGTGAGTTCAGATTGCATCATTAAAAATAACACCCTCTTCCACAGAATTACTACCGATATATAGGTGGCCCGTGAAAGAGGGTGAACCTGAACTGAAAGGGTGTTTATAACTTCTACAAAGGCATAAAAACGTGGGTTATGGGAGAAATGTGTGTATAAACAGCAAACATAGATGAAAAAACAGCTGCATCTTTGTGAACTTCTGTGCAAAGTCCATTGCAGGTTCCTTGCGATTCCTGCAGAAGCAGCAATGTGGCCTATTGACCTCTGCGCCAGTGCCAGGAAGGACCTGCAACAGCAGGCACGAAGCAGTCGGACTTAGGTGTTGACCGTGTTGTTGGTTTAATTCCTTCTAAATGACTGACCGAGGAACGATGCTTGCCTTTCCGCCGTTCTCTTAAAGGCTGCAAATACAGGGAGGTAACCCTAGACACTGCAAACGCCCAGCAGATGAAAAGCAACAAGTTGTGGGTTGAGACGGTGACTAGGAGAACGGAGAGTATTGTATTTACTAATATAATCCACCTGAATATGGGTATTTGCACAAAAAGAAAGACCCTACTATTCTGTTATTTTAACTACAAATATTTTCCAGCTGCGTAAAGAACCATTTAATATTTTTAAAATTGCATATCCTTAGACATTTTGTTTATTTGCAAGTGCAATCCAGAAATTTTGAACTAGGATTATAATTACCGTTCCTATGTGCAGGCAAGCATTTCGCGCAGGAAAGCCCGAACATAAATAACATTTTTTGAAGCTTTTAGATCTCACTGTTTGCCTTTTAATCTTATCCTTTGCTTTCTACATTTTTTTTCCCGCCGCAGCTCCCTTGGACTCCGTAATGTATTATACAGACACAAAACGAACTAACGCGCCAGCAGAAGTAGTCAGCTTCACCTATCCAAGTATTTAAAAAGCTTCCAAGCACACACTGTCTCCTGTGTAGCCTGGAGATCCCTGTTGAGTCTGTGCCAAGTCCCTGAAAAGTTGGACACTGCATCCGGTATTTACACTAAGCTAAAATTCTAATCAGCACTAACAGCAGTGTGTTTTAATTCACCCTTATGATTTTATTTCAATCTGCTAAGTAGCACAACTGCCAGAAAGAAACTGCTATAAACTCCAGTAAACAAATGCAAAAAAAAAAAAAAGGAAAAAGAAAAAAAAAGAAAAAGAAAATAAATCTTAAACCTGTTGTAGATAAAGTTTGCAGCACTTCAGACACGCAGTCCGAAAGGAAAGTCTGAAGCATCGGTCGAAGCGGCTCTCGTCTGAGCTCATTTCAAATAGCCTATCTTCCACTTTTTCTTTCCCTCCCTTGCCCCCCCTCTCCCCCCTCCCCCCAGTGTGTTTGGTAGTTTTTAGCCAAGGAAGGAAAACGCTAATGTTATTTTACACCGGCTATTTCACCTCATGTCCTCCCCTACGTAGCTTTCTGCCAAGTACTGTGAAACAAGAACACAGTAACTACTTGAATCTCTGGATGACACTATAAATCGTAGTGCCAAGAGGCTGGTGCCAAGTCCTGCATCTTCCTTATTTTGGGGGGGGGGGAAGAAAAAGAAAAATCGGCAGGAAAATTCTGAGAAGTTGGTCACCATTTTGGACCTGTTCAGTGCAGTCAGACCTTGGCAGCCATCTTACAGCTTGGCAACCATTTTGAGAATGTGCCTGGCAAGCTCTCAGAGCTCGCCGACACTGTTTCTACAGCGCGCTGGTTAAATATAGTCCAAATTAAACAATACCGTGTAATATCAGGTAAACTCACCCTTAATAAATCCACCCAGCACGGCGGTTTACAAGAACATCTTTAAAGAGCGAGGGGCACTGTGCTTTTGGCGGCGGAGCGCGCGCCCCAGCGAGGCCACCACACGCCTTAACCCTTTCCCGGGTGGAGGCAGCCGGCCCCGGCACGAAGCACGCCCGCGAACCCACGGCCGGCAGCGAAACGGGAGAGACAGCGCACTGCAAGACACAGAAAATATTCTCCCTTTCGCTACTGCTTAATGAGGACACGGCAAGTAGCTGGCGGACGGGAGGAAGGAGCCGTTGGAGAAGGAAATCCCATGTGCGGGGAAGAGAGAGGTTTTCAAGGAGACCATGTACAAGTAAACAAGCAGCAGTTGTGTAAGAAAAACTACTTTCACAGTTTTAATTTCCTGGTGAGCTTTTTCCATGTGCTCCTTTCCCAGGAAAGGGGGGGAAAAAAAAAAGTTTAAGGAGAAAAATATATTCCAGCAGCCAGACATCTTAAAGAAGCCTAGTTGATTAACAGAGCCGAACACTGGGGGCAAGCTGTAAACAAACACCTTCCTTCTCCTCCCCACCCCGCCACAGCCGCCTGTCTTGGACCCCGGGCTTTTCACTTCGGCAGTGCCAAAACCCGAACCAGGACTTTGTGCCAGTCGCAGAAAGGCACGGTTGTTAGAAACCGCTTTGGCCCAGAATTAGGAAAACCATTTCACAGGCAGAAGCCGGAGTCCAGAGCAGGACGGATAATCCCACAGGGAAGCGCTTTAGCGTTGCGCCGTGGGAAGAGCGGGGGATCCGGCGAGGTATTTTGACTATATTTCTCTCAGTATTTTAAACAATCTTCTCACTGAAGAAAGTTCATTTTTCATATTTAATGTAGTGTAAACACATTTAATAACTTCATGAGGAATGCGGGGCGAGTGTTTTTACAGAACAAACAGTGCTATCTCCACGACTGCTTCACAAAAGTTTAGTCTACATGAGCTCTACCTCTGTAAGCCTATTTGAATAAAACTTAAAAGATAATATATGGGTAAAATTCAACACTTGGAAAACTGAGTGTGTAAAAAGGCAAATATTTGAAGGTACTAAACAGTATCCTAGTATTAAAATGACATTTTGGGGAAGTATTTAATATCTGAAGACAAATGTCTATTGGAAATGCTTACTACACACATTATATTCTGCTTCTTATCTTGAAATAATTTACAGTGGAACAGAAAAGATCAGGTTTATGCTCTATTAGCATAAAGTTTAAACTATAAGGGTTTTTTGACCTTGAAGTCTGAATTAAATAATGCCTGGGATTTTTATTCTCACTCTTTTTCTTGCCCTTTTGAAATTTTAATTTGGAAAAAAAAAATTTAAAGCCAACTAATTAAGTATAATTTCATAGTGAATGAAATAAATTAATTAAACCATAATTGAAATGACAATATTAAATATGAAAATATTATGCCGGAGTAGATCAGAATAAAGTCTTGACACTGCTGGATATCTTTTATATTGAAGGACAGTATCTGCAGTTGCATGACGTCAGCCGGGCTAGAATAGTTGGGAATGCATTGATAAATTGCTCCATCGATTCTGTTCTGCTTCACTTACCATAATTATAGCACAGTAATGGATGACATGAGTGATATATTTTTACTTTAGAGAAAAGCCAAGAGTTTGCCTGTTTCTTTATGAGATTAGACCAAATCCTTTCAATTAATACAGCATGATTGATATCTAAAAGTGTACTAGGGTAAGATACTTGCTTCATGTGCACATCTTTAAACGTTATTGGTTAAATATTGAAATACAATTCAAAGAGCAGTTTCGGTGCCTTAAATAACAGTGTCATTTTGGTAATATAAAAGATGTTGTATCATCACAATTTTCAAAGGCTTTTCTAGGCCCATTTTAAGTATTTTATTTTTCTTAGATCTAAAAGTCACATTTGCACTTAATATGCACATAAGCCAGGTTGACTTAAGCATTTCTCCTGAAATAATGCTTTACAGGACCAGTGAAGTTCCTGGGAAGGCTACTAACCATTACATTGGGTGAAAGAGCAGGAGGCCTGGATTATGCTTCCCAAAATGCATAAGGTCCAGGTTCTGTTTTCAGCTGCTCTTCATTGAAATCAACTCCCCTGGAAGCCAACTGATGAGGTGCACGTGTGGATCTAAGGACAGAACTTCCTTCTGACTACTTGTGTCCAAATCTGCAAATATCTATTCATAAGACCATGGGTGAGAATAAAAGGTAGCAGGTGAAGTAAATAAAGAGAAGCCTGGGATGTTTTATGTTGCAGAGGAACTGCTATGCCGGTGCACAGTCATCTCTCCCTCCTCCAGATCTGTCAGCATTAGAAGAAACACAGCAGTAACCTGCAAGGATTCCTCAGCAACAAGATGCAGAGCTATCTGCACTCCCCTGCTCAGCCTAAACTCCAAAAGTTTAAGGTAGTTTTGAATGCTGAAACATGATGTTTCATCTCCCTTCCAATATTCTGTTAGCGTAACTACCTATAATTCTGGGTAGTCACGTGATCCTCTTTTTAAATTTTTTTAGCATATGTCTCAGAAAAAAATGCACCCTAACCTTAATGCTTTAGGAACAAATAACCCAGCTACCTCACTGTACTGGCAAGAAGCAAGAGCAGAAATGTATGCTTGCAGAGGAAATGTGGAAAAAAATGACAGAAGGTGAGGCAGAGAGACGAAAAATCACTGTCACAAAAGACAACTCCATATTAAAGGGATGCACAGGAGAAGACTCTTGCACGAATACTGGTAAGACTGTCTGATTAAATGCAGAAAAGACCCGCGTGCTTCTCACAACTCAGGCTTCCCTTGTGAATGGAGAAACTGTCTATTGTAAATTACTATATACACATATTCTTATTACTTCAGCCCTTCCTTTTTGGAAAATAATACCAAAAAAATCCTAAATGGATGATTTTTAATTGACAAAACTTTTTTCAGCCAGTCCATTATAACCACATGCTGAATAATTTCACTCACAAAGGTGAGTGAAAAATAACCAACACTCATAAAGTTTGACACTGACCCACTTGAATGCATTCATAAATATTTGTGGGGAAAAAAATAATATTCCTGAAACACAGCCGTATTTCACATAGAGTTTTTGTCACTATATATTTCAAAAAAGAACATAACCAATACCTGAAAGAAATTTAACTTGTCCCCTCCCTGCAAACAGTAAGAGATTGATCTATACTTAAAATTGTTGAATTCATTCTCTTCTCATGTTACAAAGGCTGTCACTGGAAATAAAGTGTAACTTGGGATGGCTGTGGCAGCTATCAAACTTCCTCTGACACATTAGAGCGTCTGAAACCCAGACACCCAAGGTTTACAGCAGAAAACTCCAGCATGTAGTGAACAACTCAAAACCAACGATCGACTATCCTATTGATTTCTGGTGGGGAAACCAAGATGGGAAAAGCACCAGAAAAGATAGGATTTCTTTTAGTCTCTTCATCTCTAACTTAGCGGCTGCCAAAGTCAGGTCTTCTCAGGCTTAAGCCATCAGAGGTTTGTGTTGCAGCTAGCCAGGATGTCTGCCTAAGATAATTCAAGCTGAAAGCAGACAATGTGCAGTGGGAGCTGATTAGCCACTGACTTCCAACGTGACCTGTCTCAGTCCCAAAAGAAGCTTCTTGACAGTAAGATATGGAGGCTACAGCACAGCTGAAAAAAAAATATGGTTATCTTTTCAGATGGTATTTGAGGACATCTGACTTTCATACTTAGGCAATTAAGAGATGCACTTTTTTCAACTGGCAAGTTCAAGCCCTGGACTTTAAAATATTTGAGCACACACTGCAACAAGCGGTTTAAAAGAGACTATTCTGAAAAACTCTTTGCAGCCAAAATGAAATAGTAAGGATTAAATAAATCTTAAAATAATTCACAGTATGGAAAGAAGGTGTTAAAAAGGCCACGTATTTTTTCATTTCTTTTTCTTCATCAACAAAGTCAGTTCATGGCGTGTTTCAGTAATTCTGCAGAAAGTATTCCAGATTTGCACCAGTGTAGCTGAAGGCACTTTTGACCTTATGTGAAGGCTGGGAAAATAATAACTACAGGTGTGATTTTGATCATTCATAATTTAAGAAGAAGCATCTCAGGTTTGCAGCAGATCATCTGTTTCACTCATTATATTCGTATCCTAGCTAGTATTTTCATATTTAATTTTGAAATTGCATGGCCCCAGTTCAAAATGAAGGAAAGATTCTGAAGCCCATGGATTTTGTAGCTGAATTTCAGCCACAGGAGCACCCTTCTCCAATTAGAAAGTATATGGTTAGGGTGTAAATCCTACTGCATGTTTTATATTGGAAGTCGCAATGTTAGCAAAACATTCAAGAAACCTCTGAAGATCTGTAAAATCATGATGAATTTTTTTGTCAAAAATCAGAAACATTTTCTACCTTTAAAAATGTGACTGTGCTACAGTATCAGAGTAAGACTATCATCTGTTATTTTTAATTTGCTATGTTAATTGGATGCAAAGTCTAAAGTATTCCACGTATATGAACCGTTCTGCTGCTCCCTTTTGTAAAGCTCAAGCATTTTTACACAGCTCTGCAGGAACAGAGACCATAACGTCTGGAATGTTTTGATCTTATCTGAAGTTTTTAATAACTTTCTTTTTTATATATTACATACTTTACATTTTTTATTTCAAAACTCACTTTGCAGCTGTTTATTTCCTCCTAACTCTGTAGGGTTCTGCTCATCTGCAGGTCCCTGAAGGACTAAAATTGAGCCGCTCATTCCTGGCAGCAGCAGTCCTGCCCCAAGGGGGTGCTGCAGAAGTGTGAGGCACCCACAGCTTCACCCGCTGAGGAAGAGGAGTCAGAGCTGCTGGGCTGCAGCGGGGCCGTGGCCAGGACACCCAGGAGGCAGCTGCTCGCTGGGCAGCACTGCAGACGCTTTACAGCTGCCTCCTGCATGGCATTCCCAAGAAAGTGATGTGACTCTCCCCTGGCAATGAATCCACCTTCTGAGATACAGGAATCAAATTGCAGTGCACTTAAACAGTCAGGCTGAATCAAGTCCTGAGGACTTTTTAATTTTCTTTTTAATAGCAAAGAGAAAATATGAGTGTAAACTTTCATAAAACTACACCAAACTACTATATAAACACTGCATGGTGGAGTGGATATTTTAGTTTATGGTGGGACAGCAGGAAAATAAGCTTATAAATCTACGGCCCAGGGTCAACGCTTAAGAAGAGATTATCTCTAAGCTTTACTTACACGTTCTATTTTGGCCCAACAATTTACAATGTATTTCGGGAAAAGAGAATAGTCCCTCCTCATCCCTGCAGGCACAGGGCATGTGGCAAGATGCATCTTCTCGAAAGGTAAGGGCTAACACATTAGAAGGGACAGTAGGTTCCAGCTGAAGCTGCAGGGAAGGGAACCTGACTTGAGCTGCAATGGGGATAAAATAAATCTACTCGGCTTCAGTCTGGCATTCTTTCTAGCTAATGACACAGGCTTTCATGTAGCCTCACCATCTATTGGAGAGCCTGTCACAGCCCTCACCCTAACAGCTTCACCTCAAGCCATGATCTGTGAGGGCTTCTTCCGAAACAAACCCACACAAAGTTTCTCTGAAGTAATGTTTTTCTGAGCTGAGCAAGATGCAACTCTGCTTCCACCCACGTAATAACCTTTGCACATGCCTAGAGGCACATGACCAAAGCATATGAAAATGCATAAACCAAATATTCCAGTTGCCAAAAGCTTAGATCAAAAAGGAAAATGGGAAAGAGATTTCAAAGGGGCCTCGATATAACTAGCGAACGAACTATGTCTGCAAATCTGTATCCCCATATTTTTTTCAGGGACATAAGTTACAGGTGCCATTGTAGAGGCTGCTGTCAAAAACGGGGCCCATATCAAGCTCACAAAATGAGGTTGTAAACGTAAGAATAACCTTATAACAATATGGTGTTATTTGAGGAAGGAGATTCTTAGTACACAAAAAAATCAGAAGGGATCATCAAAACGTTACGATATATACTAAAATGGAATTCCTGTTAAGATGGTAACTTACTTTTATACATAAAAGCAATATATTTAAAGTGTGCTTGTTAACATTCGCAAAATTATTTTACTGATAGGCATTTAGAGAGCGTAATAAGGAAGTTATATTGGTAACAAAGCAACTATTTTAACTCATATTAAATGGATTATTTAATATAAGTTAATAGTGTAGATTAATAAGCAGCACACATGTATTATTTGGTTTTGTACTCCAGGGGCCAAGGAAGACAAAACAGCAGTGGAATCTGGATGTTTGAAATTTACAGCTGCACAGTCTCATGGCTAAGTAACTGAGCGCCGACCAGAGATTACCCCAGCTTGGTTAACCGAAACCGCCCTGAGAGAGACAAATTTCCAACCTCACTCCCAAGGTTTGCTAGGACACGGTCTTAGGCTCCTCATGAATAGCAAATAACTCCCTGTGATGAGAATGATAAGCGTTATGCTAAAACCATTTTTTAGCACATAAAGGAGATGCTTTCTAGATCTGCAAACTCCTGACCATTTCCTAAAAGGAAAGTTAAGCCTCTGTCATGAAACTGTTCTTCAGAATACACCCATAAAAAGGAGGGTGGATACATTTATTTGCTCTTTTTTTTTCCTTGGACTGAGAGGCTCATGACAGAAAACTGAGCAGGATCAAGTCCAAAGAACGATCCTCTTTAAGAATACACTACGTGGTATCATCAGCGAGTCTCAGCCAATATTGGCTAACAGTCGCTGTCTGTTTGCCAAGCAGAAGTTTGCCATGTTAAACTGTCACTACAATGCCACCTTGAAGAGGCGTTATCATCACTCTTGCGATGATACACGGCAACCGTGAACGGAAACTAAGGCCGGAGCTTACACATCTGAGCAACAGACGATCCTGGTGCTGCGGATAAGTAACCCAGCAGACAACAGTGCAGGCTTATCGCAATGGCGATCCAGGAGCCCTCTGAAAGAGGGACTGCTCCTTCGAATGGACAATGCCCGCAGTAAAAACTGTACCTTTTTATGACTTTCTAGGAGGCCAATTAATGGGTTTTGTTAAAAATAGGAGACTCTGGAACCCCCCCACCTTTTTTTTTTTTCAATTTACTGCTTTCTTGCTCTGAATACTGTGTAAAAGCATAACAGAAAGTCACCAAGTTAATTAAGCATCTCATGGAATTGATGCAGACCTAAAATGCCATTGACAAAAATTCATTCCTAAAGCACCTTCTCCCAAGAGCCTCACAGGTAAAGGACAGAGAGACAGCCGACACCGGCCTCAAAGCAGAGGCTAGATTTCCTCGTTCACTAGACTTTTCTTGACATTGGATCAGGCATATAAAACCTAGGGAAAAGAGAATGTTACACCAGACAAAAGTACTATATACTGCTAGAGACAAGGCTCACCATATGGGAAAATACTTACATAATATACCTGAAGAGCTTAGCCAGGATTACTGCACAAACCTCTCATTAATATGGCAAAGTTATAACATGAGCATACAGAAAGCAGGACCTGAAATTTGATTAGATACAGAGTGGAAACTTTTTTTTTTTTTAATAATGATGACTGTATAATATTGACCTTAATAATTACACACTGGAAAAATGAACTTTGCATTAAAGGCACCATACTGATTTTGCAAACGCAAAAGTACGAAAGTACTTTTATGCCTAAGAAAGGTTCTAGTTACCATATTTGAAAGACCTTAGGAGAATGGTATCTTGGAGAACTGTACTCTTCATTCAGTAGGACTCTAAAGCAGAGACCTAACAGCTTTACTCTGAAGCCCTAATATTTAACCTGATAAAGCCTCCTCTGTAGTACCTTCAACTCCCTTGGACCAAGGTGGTACTCACTACTTTGCTGAGTTGGAGTCAACTGTAATGGTCAAATGCAATTTAATGTATTAAAATAGTGTATGCAATATATAATATATCCGTGAGTTAATATAATATTCACCGATACATTTTGAACTACTCAGCCAGCTGTATGAAATGTTTCTAACTACACTATTTGACATTTTTAATAATACAAATACTTTATTTAGCAAATAACTGTTCATTGTTTGGCAAGCCCTACAGATTATATACATAGTTAATTATATTTATGTTGGTATATAGGTTATCAATAATTGTGATAAAAATGTGATATCAATGCTGACAGAATTTTAGTGGAAATTGACATTTTCCTACATTGAAGTAACTGTAAGCTAAGAACAGAAATGCAGCCTCCAATAATGCAACTGTAAATGAATAAATGTTTCCATGCACAAAGCTATTTGATTATTGTTTTAAAAAACAACTACATATTTTACCTTCAATCTTCTTACTTTCATATTTATTAGTTATACTTCGAAATGAACAAGACAAAAATAAAAATCTGAGAAATTAATTTTTCAATTCTCTACTTGTTTGAAGTATTGTATAAGTTAATAACGTTTTAAAAGTTTTAAAAAATGATTTTTTAAAATTCTTTGTCAAGGGGAAATATTCAAATTTGTAAAGGACTTGCAATAAATCAAGACAACACATCACTCATCCTGTATTCTTTTTTTAAATAGCAACCTCTTTTCCATAAGCAGAAGAGTTAATGAAAAAAAGCTTTTAAAGAACACAGACAACTCAAAACAGTTAAATTCTAGCAATGTTATACTGGACACGACGGCCACACAACATGATTCAGATCCAGATCCTCAGCAAATTTATACTTGCATAGCTGTGAATCTCAAACTGTAAAGACCGTCTCTGGATCCTGCGTTAAGATCTGTATGAACAGTCACTGAAACCCACATATTGCTGAACTGGAGACCGAGTAATAAACCACTCACTGGAGACTGGTATAGGTGGAAAACCTCAGCACCCAACATAATCTGAACCACAGTAAGGATCTCTTAACGTGCTGCAGCCGTTTTCATGCATTCAAACAAAGGTGATCAGCTTTATAATGGAAATAAAATAGTTAAATACAAAATTCTAACAGATAGTGGAGCTCATGCTCTTTTCAGTTATCTAGTCTTACACCAGTCCATGTAGTCAATCCTGGTCTGCCTCAACACAACCAAGTCAAAATTTGTTTCAGTCTCTGCCTGATGCAAAGCCATACCCTACCATCTGCTTGGGGTTCAGCTAACCAGCCTCTTTTTCTGAGATTCCCTGAAGTAGCAACCTGAATATCACACCTGTTTATCACGACAACTCCCTTTAATAGATCCTTCTGTTTCCCTGTCCTGACTATTATATCTGTTAGCATCCTGTAGCAGGCAAGGGGAACATGACCTCTTCCCGTACACAAGGGAAGAGGCTGAAATTTTGAGCCACAGTGATGCAGGTGTGGATTAGCTGCTCCAAGTCAGTGCATGTCACCATGCTGTAAGGATGTGTGGAGGTGAGACGAAATTCAGCACAACAAGATATATCCTCAACTTACCACATCCTCCACTGAAACAGTCATGCCTGGAGGGACCATTTCCCATATTACTGTATATAGTAAAAAAAAAAAAAAAAACAAACCAAACTCAACTACACTAACAGGAAAATGGATACCTTTGGTAAGAGAAGTATTGCTGGATGGAAATCCAGTTAAAAAGAGTAAAAGAAGGGAAGAAAAAAAGGAGAGCATACTCTTCAGGAGGGGAAGTTTCTCCTGTAAATTGACAGTTAATCAGTTACTAAAGGACATGTCTAAAATCAGGTGCTGAATTACTGGAAATGAAATCTTAGTCCCCAGGAAGCCAATGGCAAAAATTCTATTGATTTCAGTGGGACAGGGTCGTCTCTCTGGACTTTACAGTCAATTATAAAGAACTGGCAACAGAGTCTGAACGTTCCTGTTTGTTATTAGACCACGGAAATCCTTATTAGTTTGCTTCATCTGCACTTATGACCAGCACACCAGCACTTTTTTTTTTTTTGTTTGTGTGGAGGCACAAATAAGCAGAGGAGGTTCAATTTTTCAGCCTAAGCCACATGAATGACAGCTTTGCAATTTTTCCCAAGCATTTCAGAGTCCGTTTTTGTCCTGAAAGGCATGTGTAGCCTTACCACTAATGGAAAGGCTGTGTTTACAAGCAGAGAAGTGTAGCCTGTAGGGTTTTTGCATATTTGCAATACAGTATGTGGTTGGGATGGGAGGGAGGTTTCTTGGAAGAGGAAGACGGTGAGAAATGGCGGAAGAAAGAACCTGGTCCTCGGAGGCTAGTATTGCTATGAAGTATAGAGAGTCCTCATTTTTATCAGTCCTTTTCACAGAAGAACTTTGGCAAGGAACAATCAAACTAACTCTAGATATTGGATGTTATAAACATTATATGGTGGTATAATGTTCCCATTTAAACAATTTTTCCATGGTATAATGTTCCCATTTAAAGAGCTTTTCATGAACAACTTTTCAAAATCTAAGTGCTTGGAAATTCCTGGATGACAAAACTCCTATTTATGACTAATCTTGTTATCTGAAAGCAAAGCTGGGTCCAAATAAATAAAATGACAATAACACAGTAACAAATGTAGAAAGAATGTGTGCATGCAGTGCACACCCACGCAGAAAAACAATAAACAGATTTACTATAGTAAAGTAAGTGGTAGGCAAGATACTATTAATATGGTGCCCAAAGTCCATCACTGAGATTTAATATTATATGGAAATCACTACAGATTGATGCAAGGCTGAGTAAACAAATGATACAAACTGTAGCAGGTATATTTGTCCAGACGTGCATTAGTGCAATACACAAAATGGGATCAGTGAACATTTAAAGTGAAAATTTGTGACCTGTTAGTATCCCCCAAATGCCCATAGAACATTACTCTCCCTTTTAACCTTAATTTTTATTCTCTGTCTCAATTTCTGCTCTGCTTCTCCCATCATAGCCAGAGTTACCTACGCTGACAGCCATACCAGGCCAAGGTAGCACAGATGGGGCGGTTGCAGCTGCATCTCACCTGACAGACTGTAAAAACCATCGGGACACTTTCCCCATCCCTTTATGTCTGTCTTTGTGCATTTGCAACAGCGCCTTTCTCTGGGCCTTTATTGAATGTGTCACCGATGCTGCACGGCTACAGCTACAACGCATTGCTAATAAGTCACAGATCTGCGGTGTGCTTCTTAAAAGAGGAAACCAAAGAAGGGCTTCCCCCAAAGCACACCTTGAACGTTTCGGTATGGATTCTGACTTTAAGCAATTCAATATGCTTTGCTCCCCGAAGGCAGCACGCTCCTCAGGGACAAAGAATACCTCAATACAACTCAACAGCAAACCCTGCTGGATTAAACTGCTGCGCTGGTGGGCTCCACATTTGATCTCGATCGGTCTTTGTCAGCCGACAGGGCCCTGGGAGCAAGGCGAGCGCGCAGGTGTCTGCGCGGGCAAACAGCCGGCCCTCTTAGGACGCTGAGAACAATGTGCTGCGAGCTGCACAGAGAAAAGTTTCATCGGGACATTGCTCGTTTCAGCTTCGTGACGAACTTGGCCAAGTCTCCCCCCGGGGCCCAATTTTTTCAAAAGTGTTAACCTGTTTCCCTTCCTTTAATCGTCAATTTTGTGCCTAATAATAAGGGATGGATCAGTTTTTCCATATCCTGCTTTGCAGGGTGCAAAAAAAGTCCCGCTGCCACCTGACCGGCTGCTCGGCAGCGCAATCGGGCAGCGAGATGTCTGTGCGCTCTCATTTACTTCCACAAATAATCCCACCTGCAAACAGAGAAGTTGAGTTTCAAATATCAGCCCCTCAGGTTCGGGGATCTTTGAAATGAAGCCGTGCCAGATTTATGGCTCCGGTATGAGCACGGAGGAAACCGTGGCCATTTTGAGTGAATTTTGCACTCAGCTTTCAGACCTGAACCACAGGCTCCACTTGGAGATTAGAGGACAAAAGTTTTTGCAGAGCACACTTACTGAAAAATACGTGCACCGCTGTAAACTGAAGCAGACATATTGCACATGTCTCTAAGCAGCACGCTTGCATTCCCCAGCCTGCAAATACAGCTATTACAGCAGCATTTATTAAAAGCTATAAAGAGAGGGAAAGTCTCCACATTACATTGTCCCCAAACTGCTTTCTATTAAAGTAGAAGACAATTAATGCAGACTGCACGCCCTTTATTTTGGATGTATTTAAAATTTTGCTGGCTGCTACACCAAAACTTCCCATGCTGTGTTTACTGAATTGAATACAATCTTTTTTTTCTTCCTACCTTAATTTCAATATTTAGAATAGCTTAATTATATCTGATATCGACTACGTGTTAAATTGCTGCCATGGATACTGTACTTGTTTTAGGCTTTGCCCATAACCCAAAACGTAACCGAAGCCTAATAGACTGTTGGGATATTTTTGGCTGCGAGTGAAATTTAATGAATAAACATTTAAATAGATTACCCCAATAATGAAACAATGTGCTATTAATGCCGGAGTCGCACTAAATGCTTCAGTTCTTTTACAGTTCATGCAAAAGAAATTACAGCGGCGAGCTGCATTAAGCAAAATCCCTCCTAAACCACACCCATAAAACAGTGTCTCTACAGTATGGGGAACAAAACCCGTGGCTTGTCAGTCAAAGTGTCTAACTGTGGCATATGGGTAAAGGTTTCAGTCTGCTATCTCCAGACTCATCTCATGGCCCCAGTTCAACGCTGCTGAACCGCTCTTGAGACAAAAGGCGAACTCATTCAGGGCGGGCGCTGGGAGCTGTCTGGTCAGCGCGACCGCGCCGCCTGCGCCTGGGTGCACGCGCGCTCCTGGCACGGCAGAAACCCAGCCCGCTTCGGAGGTCTGTAGAGTTGCCTAAGAGCTGAAAAAGAAGCAGCCTGAAGGTTAAAGCTGGCTAGTCAGAATGGCATACTTGGCTGCATATATAGCCAGGTGGCCTGGGCATATTGGCAAACAACTGGCAACGTGCCCAATACATATGGCTTAGATTGCTTTGCTCTTCCCATGAAGCCTTCTTAGACTCTTGAGCAAGCATTCATTTTAGAGCAGAATGCATCCAAGTGTTAAATAAAATCTCTCCCCAAATATATTGGATGCAACCTTTTTCCTTAAATAATAAAAAGATAACCATATTAAAATCAACTAATTATATTTTGTAACGTATTCTTACATAAAAGTGTTTTTTTTCCGCTCTCTGGTCTTTTTTTTTTAAACAGATCTGCCTTTACTTTTGTTAACTCCTGAAGCACCAACTATGCAATTTTTTTCACATGTAATCATTTTGAGTGGTAAGCACTCATTACAGTATTTAAGCTTTTAGCACACCAGAACTTCCATTTACACTGCAAAGTCAGGCACTTGAGAAGTGCTGTAGCAAGGGTCCTGTGCTCCTGCCACCACGCAGAAGCTATGGCAGATGTTCAAAGTGAAGTTCCAACAGAAGTTTAAAAATGCAAAAAATTTAAACCAAGCACTTGACCCATCCTACAGCACAAGTATATGTTTAAGCATCAATCCTGCTGCACAAGTCCTTATGCTAAAGCTAGTGCAAATACTGCATTAAACATTCACAACAGTTTTGGGGAAAGGGCTAAATATATTTAAACAATTAACACATGCTGAACCCTCAGCCTGGTCTTACATGCCACTGACTCTAAGCAGAGGTTGTGACAAAGGTAAATTCTAGGAAATTAAAGGCAATGGGGCTTCTCTTGAAAGCTCAGCAAATGCTGAAGTGCTTTGCTGAATTGAAGCCTCAGCTAATGAGAACCAAGAAATAATTCTCCTCAGGTCCAGCAAAAATGTGCTTGCTCACCCTCATTCCACCAAACCCTTTCTGTTTCAAAAACACGACACTGAAGCATGCGAGTGCTGTGAGCTATCCTAAGACAATTACCTTAGTTTCATTTTAAGAGGCTTTTAACTGCAGTTCTTCAGAAGTTAAAAAACTGTCCAAAAATGAGTAGCTAACAACTTTTTCAAAAACAGTTTAGCAGCTAAGAATGCGTTAGCCTAACTGTGTCAACCACGGGTAATTCTGCATCCCTACTGAATCTACAGTTTAATACTAAAATGTTTTCATTAAAATCGAGGTCTTATCAACATTTTAAAAGCAAGCGAGTCACCTGCTTGTAAAAGCAAGTTCTAATAATCTAAGCTGGATGCTACTCCTCTCTGAAAGGATAAATATACACAGAATACAGGGGTTCAGCTTTACATCAGCCAAAGTCTCCAGACATTATTTCTGTTCAATCATTTAATCTCTTTGTACTTTTGGGTTTTTTGATAGGACTAATAATATCCCTTTCCTCCACTCTTTGCTTGTTTTGTATATTTGAATTATGAAATCATCAGGTCACAGAGTAATTTACTTATATAGATTCTTATTTATATAATGTCTACATACAAGGAGGACCTGACCTTCACCAGCACCCCTATAAGCCAGCGTAATATAAATAGCGTACATTATTTACTTAACTTCCTTGCTTCAGTTTCTTGAAGGGGGGAATAATATTTACAGGGATGTTGTGAGGATTAGCTCATTACTTCAAGAGCCTTGAAGATGAAACACGCAATGTAAATGAGAAATATCAAGTATCCGCGACACTGATGAAATTATCATCCCCATTGTTAAGAGTGCTGCTGAAGAGTGAAATTGGGAGGGAAATGGCTCTTTCTAAAAAAGTGCATTGCTATAGGGCCAAAACAAGATGACCTTGGCGCCATCTTTTCCTTCACCTTCCTCATCCCCCTCCTCACTGGCAAGGAGCATCACTCGGAGCTTTACGCGACCGTCTCCACGCCAAGTTGGACGCGCTCCAGGCCGTGCTGTCCTCTCCAAGGGCAGCGTGTGAAGTGCTCTCGGACAACTCCCATGGCCTGGATGGAGGAACGGAGGGGCGGAACGAACAGCCGGGGATTGTCGCGTGTCCGGCACCGCTTTAGTGGCCGCAGGACTGGACGACTCTGCGTTTCTCTCGAGAGGGCGAATACAAGCTCTGGCCGCGGTAGTCAAGGTAAAACTTGTGCCCTTGAATCCTCCACCGCAGCATGCTTTGGGCTATATGTATGGGCTATACGTACTACCACCACGTGTACCGTAGCTGCCACGTGACTCCCAAGCATTAAGATGGAGGAACCCTAATCTGCTCGGTTTGTATCTTGGGTAAGAAAGATCAAAAGAAACCCAAACACTCGGGGTTTTGAAATTCTTCGCTCAGCCCTACACTATGTTTGGGAAAGGATTGGTGGGCCTGATCTTCACCGAATTTGGTAGTGCTGCTCCATTTAATGATTCAGACCTCGTTATTTGGGCAAACTGCACCTCTCGGTCCCGCTGCCACCGAGTCCGTGCTACTGAAACCCGGCTGCGCGGTTAAACCCCGCGCCCCGAACACACTGAACGACTACCGAGTTTTGCGAGGCAAATCAAAGAAAGCCTTTAAGAAAAGAGTAGAGTTCCCGGTCCGTTGGTGTAACTCCAGCGCGCTGAATGAAACCAGTGGTTCGGGCTGAAATTTACCCCTTACCTGGGGAACTGCAACAAACCGGAAAGTCAAGGCGAAATGGGAAGGGGGCAACACCGTACCACTGGGAAGGAGAGAAGAGGCTTGCCTGAGCCACGATCCCCTGAGGGCTCGGCACGGCGCCCGCCCCAGCGCCGGGCTCGGGGCATCCCCAGGCACCCGCCTTGCGTCTCCCCAAGCCTGCGAGCTGATCGCGGGTGCCCGGCGTGGCGACGGAGGCCTTGGCCAGCCGGCAGGCCCCAGGAGGCGCTCGGGCGGTCTCCAAGGGGCTGTTTCGCCAGCAGAAGCGACGTCCCCCCGCTCGCTACTCTACCAGAGGGGCGGACGGCCGCCGCCCGCGCCCCAGCGGACGTGCCGGCAAGCTTTCGGGGGGGGCTGCGCAGGGCCCCGTGTCCTGCCGCCAGGGCCCGTACGAAGCTGCCGGCTGCGGGAGGCCAAGGATGGCTTCTGCGCAGCTCCCAGCCGCGGCCTTCCTGCGGCCCGGCGCTGCTTCCGCTGCTTCCCCCCGCCGGCTCTGCAGGCTCCTCACCTTGCGCTGCGCAGGCACAGAGGCAGCGCGCTGCGGGTGAGCTCATCCCCGGCACTTGGGTGAAGTAAGTGCGCAAGTATGCAGGATTGGGGCCCTGCAAAGCGCGGAGAAACCGGCTTTCTCTTTCAGTGCGGCGCCTGTGGACCAGCGGCACGATGCTGCCTTCCCCCGGAGGAGGACCTGCTCCTGGGCTTTTACTATTATTTCTTAACGTATACATGAGTTCATGTGAAACTTTGTGTTAAAAATAAAGGCTTTTCAAAAGGTTAAAAATGTCCAGCTAAGGGAATACACAGACTCAAAGCATACGGCTAAAAACAAACGTTACTATAAACAGGCAGCATGCTTTTAAAAAGAGTTTTGTGCAGAAGATAAAACTCTTTCTAAACCTATTTTGATTAAACTTTTGAAGCTGTTTATTGCAAGTAATGGCTCTTCCTCAAGGAAAAACATATGCATAGATGCAGGAATTTGTTTCGTCTTCTCCCTTGTGTGAAAGTACGCATGAAGAGTGTTCCTGCACAAGAAACACAAGAGCTGGAATTGTTTACGTCATGGTAAAGATAATAATAAATTAGCGCTTACTGTGCCTGTAAAACTGAATGAAGCCGTTTCTCCTGCCCTTCCCCACGCAGAGCAACTTCCCGAATTCTCTGAGATTTAACACGCAGAAAATTCTGGAGAGCAGAATTTGCCCTAACAGCCGCAACAAGTTTTTCTTTGTTTAGTTTTGCCGTTTTTCTTAACAAAAAGAAAAACGAAATCTTTAAAAATACACATGCTCTCCAGGGCTGAAATACAACAGGAGTTGTAAATTCTTTGTCCCTGTCAGTGCCGCTCTGTGCGCTTTTCAGAAAAGTTATCTGGCTCTTATTGAAATCAACAGGGTTTCTGACCGCTGACTTTGGCAGGATCTGGCCTCGGAGCTCCTCTACCTTCTTCCCGGAGACAAAAGGTTGTAAAGGAGGCCAAAAGCTCCAGGCTTTGATAACGTTCCCAAACATATGGGAACGTACGGCTTCATGAAACTGCATTTAACAGATGTTTAAAGAAAGACAACTAACAGATCCAGAATGTAGTAATGAGGAAAAAAGACAATGTACATAAATTCAGCTGCATGTCTCTTTATAGCGCTACCAATGCCCTGGAGGCAAAATGCAAATTAGTCTACTTATTTGCAATATGACACTCTCCATTCTATATTTAATATTTTAGGGCATTACTAAAACTGATTTTCTTTAGAAGTGATTTCTTCTGGCACCTAAATGGAAGAAGATTTACACAGTCTGAAGCATATTATACTTTGTCAGCTCGCAGAGCCCTAAAAAAAGGCTCGACTATCAATTTCAGACCGAAAAAAAAGTAAATGAAGAGCCCCCATGCAAACTTTACACGCAACCCCTTCTCCACGCGAGTGTCCTGCAAATATCTTTCTTTTGTAATCTGGAAACTTCTGAGCGAAAAATCTTGAGTTTAGATAGTTTGGGAGCCCAAAGACCAACTGTTCGGTTTAGCAAACCAACAATGTCTGCTCATTTTGTCCCAATCTTTTCAGCTTAAATATTCACAATGTGCCATTATTACTGAATCATTATCTGCCTTTAGCTCTGACAACAGCATCATAAGGGCTATGAAAGGCTCCTTTCTTCTCGTGATTAGTCTCTAAAACATTTCCTCATCTTACAGTGCTTTGCAGCTTCCCAGAATGCACCGCTCAATTACAGTGCTGAAATTAACTGTATGCCACTCTTATTTATTGATAAAAGAATAATCAAGTGCTCCAGCCCATAGCCCGCTTTGGCCACAGGTTTGATATCAAGTTTCAAGTAATGCATTTTTTAACTCTTTGAATTCTTTCATAAATGGGCGGCATTGTGTGCAGCGCAGGGACGACGGCCCGCGGCTGGCCGGGGCGCGCGGGAGCAACCCCCCTGCCTTGGCTGGGTGCAGGCTCCTTGCAAAGAGGCTGGCGCGGCTGACACTTAAAAAACTGAAAGCGAGGAGTTTGTTTGTTTTTTGTAACTCGGACTGATTAGGATCCAAAGAAAGCAGATGCAAAGAAAACACAGATACGAAACCTGCTAAACTTCGGCCTGAAACTGTCGAAATTCCACGTATACCGGACAAATATTAAAAGAGATTTTTGCAATACACACTGCTGAGCGAAATTATTTTAGCTTGTAAGCATAATCAGAAGCCTTCTAACATCCACATGTGAGACGTATTCCTAGCGTGCAAAATATATCAATTGCAAAAACCCGAAGATGGGACTAGGGCTTTTTTAAGTGGGCTATTTCGAAATGTGACATTAAATTGCGATTTAACAGATACCATGCACAAAGGAAAAGTGCTTTATAAACAATGGGCTTGCGTCTATGGAAGCTGGTGGTGAAATTCCCACCAACTTCAAAGCAAACACAATCGGCCTTCAAGTTTATATCACCGACTGAAGCAAAAAGATTTTCTGTCCAATACCAAAGACTAACATGTAATTGTGCTATAGCTTAGTCCAGCACAGGAATGAAAATAAAAACACTTTCTAAACCTCAAAGATACTTGCTAAGCCATGTATACATTAATCATTTATACCACATGATTATTGTTCATTATTTGGGCAATAACAAATGGAAGGGTGTGGGGGTTAGTGTGGGTTTTAACAAACCACATTCTATTTAAGCAAAGCCAACTATTAAAGAAAGACCTAACTTGCCAAACCAAGATAAATATATGCCATTATTATGATCACATAAAAGCTACTACTTTCAGCATTACAATTTCTCTTATAATTGGTACTATTATAATTAAATGAATGCATATGTTTACAGTTCTTCTTTGAATGGTAAAGTGATTTAGCAGTGATGGTGTCTCTAATTTCTTTTAGCTGTACTGGCAAACTTCACTTAAACAGTGGTCTAAATACCACATTGCCACAATAAATTAGTAAAGCATCTACTAACGTCTATATATGTTGTTACTGAGTTTAAATGCATCAGAATAAAACAGTTCGTCACCCTTCAGTGTGTGCAGGTAGAAAAAAATGCACCCTTCCTACTGAATAAAATCTGGTAAAATTTTTGTATAAAATACGTATTTAAAATATTAACATATGAGCAGTCATAAACGTCTAAGTCCTTATTGCAACGCTGATCAAATGTAGACTTTTGTTCCCTAGGAGGATCTGTGTAATTTCAAGTAACACAGTTCAGTAAGATATTTGTAAGCTGTCAGCATATACAAAAAGGTGGCCAGACACAGGATATATGTGTATCTTAAATATTCTAAGCATTTGTTTGCACTGACAGTCTATTCATTATTATAAACTACTGCTAGAAATGTTAACAATAGGCTTTTTCAGATAATCACTTTTTATTTCTATCTAGTGTAAGAATTTGTACCGTATCCATCACTCCAGGATGCAAGAACTTGGGTTACAAAGCAAGACCGAACCTCGAGTCACATTAATGGCAAAACTGTTCTGCAGCACGCATCAGTCACGCCAAGTGAAAATATAAGGGCTTTTGTAACTCCGTTGTTATGATTAGATTCTCAGTTGGAAACCTGAAGTGCCTCTCTCATTTTCTAACCACAGTGAAGTATTGTTGGGATTTCCTATATTCCCTGTATTTTGTTAAGTCACTTACCTGGAGTAATGTAAAGGCTTTTAAATAAATGTTTCTCCTGAGTTTGACCAAACACGCTGTAAAACATACTGGAAAATGTGGATTAAGTTGGGACTGTCTCCTCTTGGTGTCATCGCTCCTGACAGTCAAGCTGGCACACGGGGAACAGGCAGATGTTGTAGGTTTGGTGTTCACGATTTTGATTTTGACACCAAAGTTTTGAGGAAATGAGAATTTGCCGAGGATCGTTGAAAGAAAAAAGAAAAATAATTGCAAACTGAAATGCAGGCTACATATGAGCACTTTTCATGGCCATATTTCAGCATACGGGAGAAAAAAATCTGCTCGCGTCCCTCAAAACCAGGTGAATATAACCCAGGATCCCTTGTTAAATCTGCTGAGATCTCAGGCCGATATGTGTGGATCTTTACTCAGAGAGGTTTTGGGGAAGGTTACAAGAATGAGGATTTGAAGAAAAAAAATCTTTCTACTAAGCTTGATCAGTAATTCTATTAAGAAAAATAAGGCAGGCTATAATGCTGGAGTTTAGTAAGCGAAACACAGCAAATATGTGAACAGAACTTCTGACTTAATATTCTTAAACAGATGTTTTATAAAGTACAGATTTAAAAGATTTGCCTGTCTTATTGTTCTGGCTGTTGCCATATTATATGGCCACATTTTCAGCTCCAGATTTTCCCAGCTGTAGCAGTTAAATAGTGAGGGGTACAAGCCTGGATGCTGTAGGCAAAATGCCCAAATTATTCGCTCCCATGGAAAAACACCCCAGTATAAAGGCAGCGATGAGAAGGTGGAGTTAATCCTTTTGGCAAAGGAATAATCTACATACTCTTAAAAATGGATATGGTCATTTTAATGCGCACTATTTTATGAATGATGCTTTAACTGTGCTGCCAATTAGCAAAGCCTTAAAAATACCTCACTTATACAGGCCTGATAACTGTCTTTCTTAACCTTTAACTGACCTTTTTTGTTTTTGCCATGCTCATAAACCAGCATATGAACTATCAAAGAGAATGGCACTGAACCTCTATTCAAATGTTATATATTAAAAAAAGGAAAAAAAATAGAGAATAAAAAGACCGGGGGGGGTGGGTGGGGGGGGGGGAGAAGAGAAAGAATGAAACCCAGCTGGTCAGCCAACTTTTAAAAACCATCAGCAGAAAACATGCTCTTCTAATTGGACAGAGAAGACAAGATCTGGAGGAGGTGCAATTTTATTACTGCAACAGCGACTGCTGCAGCCCAGGCTGCTTGCGGAGCCCCGACCCCATGGAGTTTTATCGGACATCTGGAGCGGTGCTCCAGCAAGACGCGGAGGGACCTTGGCACTGGCAACAGGCACGCGAGCCTTGCCGAGGCAAGCTCGCTCTGAACGACAATGGAGGAAGGATATTGCTCATGGGGTACAGAGAACGGTATTTTTACTTCTACCCAAAAGGGGTAAACTGTATGTCAGCTACTTGGTCTCAAGACCCTGCGACTCCACAGCACGGCAAAATGAAGCTATTGAGAAGAGCAGACTATGGAAGGGAATCTAAGACTATTGACTTTTTCAAATATACCTAAAATAGACTCTGCAATATTTCATCTAAAACTGTGTGTATTCAAACATATGGCTAAGGGAAGATATATATGCAAAGGCTTATGCACACACAATGTTTAGCATCTCCTTTCAAAATATATCTTACAAGAATTGCAGGAGGCCCCCAAAATAGCAAATATTATTTGCTTGATTATTAACATCTTCTCCTTTTATATCAGTCAGTTGAAAAGTATGCAATCACTGGGTATTTTTGGTGGCCTCTCAATCATGTCAAAGATCACAAGACAAGCAGATGGTGTACATCTGGGCTTACCCAGCAGTAAGGAAAATATTCTCCAGCACAGGTAGAATGATAAAGCCGGGATTAAACATACACCATTCCTTTTGGACCCATGGAACTGGATCAGTCCCATGTTTCTATTTACCCGTCTGGAGCAGGATGACCTGGCTGGGTAAACACAGCAAACATCACACGAAGCAAAACAGAAGCCTTGCAACATCGCCTGCACAGCGCTCAGCGACGCCGCCGGCTTACGCCGCCCGAGTTCATGGAACGAAGAGTTGAAAAGAAAGAAGTAAATGGAACAGGTCTGCAGGGAGGCAACCGGGGTGAATTTCCCAGGGATTTCGGTGGGAGTTATCACCCGAGACCAAGCTGCTGTACAATATAAAGCATCAGCAGCACCGCCCTTACCCCCAGGGACCTACGTCAATTTGCACTGAGAACCTGCCCCAGCCTCTTGAACATTAGTTAGGTTTGTTTTGGCCACATGCTAAGAGTTCACATGAGTACAAGTTTATGGTCAAAGTCTGCCCTGAAGAGCAGTTTTGCCCAATTAGTAAAAAATTGCCCTTGGTTTGGACTTTCCTCATGCTGCTGAAGCTTTTGGCAAATTTTTAGAAGTAGTCTCAAAAACTAGAAGAAATTTAGGAAGATCATTAGTAAGGACCTGTTGCTATTCTGCTGTGGAAATGCTTTCTCTAAATATAATGGAAGAAATTATCAGAATTATTCATAATAGATGCAGATATGTGTGCATAGGTCCTAACCAAATTTTAACCTTTTCTTCCATAAAACTCCATCTTGAAACAGACCACCTTCCTGCCTAAGATATTCAAGATCTGCCACTAAAAGTCTGAAAAAATATGTTAATTCCATCATTAAATCAGTCTTATTTTTGCACTGCACGGAGGCCCCTCTTGTAAATGCTAAGATGCAACTGGTTTTGCACACATACGAACTTCAGGCGCTGCGCAGCTCGCAGAGCGTTTGCTTCGTTGCACCAAGGAACCTAGATGCCATGCATACTTCGTTTGTTCTTTCTTTTCTTCTTTCCTTTTCTTTTCTTTCTTCTCCCCCCCTGCCCCGAAATACCAAAATATCAGATAGCTGATGACAGGGAAGAAATGTTAATACTGCGGTTTGAAAGTTTTTAACCCTTGCCTTTCATCATCTAACACTTATTCAATCTCATGCCCCTTGCTTTATTGCTTCAAAACCTCCTGTACATACCAAGGCGATGACCACAATATAAGCCTGTGCACTGACTGATTAAGTTTAATTAGATGGATACCTTGTTCGACTGATCTTTCAGCTATAGAGAGTATTGGGTTACTTAACCATATCAGTGAAAACTCTGCTTACATGTTTGAATGCTATGGATGTGTGTGACACTGCTCCACACTAAAAAAGTACAATAATTGCTTAAGTTTTGAGGACTAAAGCGAGATACAGAAAGATTGTCTCATTTTTCCTGTTGTACCAGTCAGTTTAGGAATACATGATACCTCTACATGTATTGCCTACGTCCTTAAGCTGTCATGGCTATAGTAACACACCACTAGTTTTAACCTTTCTTTTCTCTTTTTCAAATTTTGCTTCTCTCTGCCTTAGCCACCGGGTGCTCTGGCCATCCTCGCCCCGGTGCCCACGCGCCGTGCCGTACTCGCCGTGCGAAGCCGGCTGCTGCGTTTAATGGGACGACTTCCCGCGGCAAAGCACCGGCCCATCGATCTGCCCCTGAGCAGGCAGGCAGGGCGCTGCCAGAGAGGTCAATAGCTTTAAACTGATCTAACCAGCGGGGGATCTGGCATAACGTGAGCAAAGGTATCACAACTGAACCGTTTGGCATCACTGACTTTCCACAGTTCGAGAATAATAACTGCCCTCTCGGCGTTAAGTCCGAGCTCTGCTCTCGCGGCACGCTGAAGGAACGCTGTGAGAGCAGAGCAAACCTGCACCCAACCAATTTGACAAAGTCTACGGCTAGGTCAGCCTGGCAAAGAAATCCCCGCACAGCTCGCCTGGCAAACTACGCGACTGCAACTGCACCTTCTACAAATAAAAACTGCTTCTGCCAATAAAGTTCATGCTAGGTCCCCCAAAGAAACGGGTTGTTTTGACAGAAATGGCTTTAACACTAAGCCTTTTGCCAGTACACAAATGCTGTACACAAGATGTAATAAAAAGACAAAATTAGAACTAATGCGTAATGTTATTATTTGAATAAAAGTTTCGGCTGTAGACATGATTCAGATGAAACGATAACCTGAAAGGTGATTTTACTTCTTTGAATTCATCTTTATCTTTTATTACTGTTTAATTTACTATTTGTTCTTCATCCAGACCTTATAACTAGTGACTGAGATGAAGTCTATTGGAAAACTTTCATTTTAATTCAATACATAGAGCCACGTACAATACTGCTTTTAAAAAATAGCTCCATATAATTATTATAATCTCAGTGATAACCAGAGCTCAGCTCCCCCCGGTCAATAATTAGTGTGATTGTGGCTTAATACAATTTTCTCTTTTCCCTGAAGCAAATACAATCTTTTTAGATCAATTTGTAGATTGTTTCCCTAGAGGAAGACAACAATGTAAACAAACACTTTTAAAAATATCGTATTAGCTCATTTAATTTGCACACAGATAAAAGCGTGAAAATATTTAAATTTCGCCCGCGGAGGGGCAGTTTCTCATGCAGGGAAGCTTCACTTCAGCTGCAGATCAGGCCCAGAAACTGGGCTAGCGAATACGACACCGAGGGAAATCGCTGGGCTGAAAACCAACCCTGCACGCAGCGTTAGCTATTTTTCCCCTGAAAGGTCCCAGTTCTTTGCTGCGCCGTGGCTACTTTATGCTCCAGTGGAAGTAAGCTGCTTTAACCTGGCAGACCCTCGGAAAGGGAATCCCTCTGTGGCACCGGGCCACCGCATCCTCGCTGGCCGGGGGACAGGGCATGGCCTGGCGAGGTCCCCGGCACGGCGCGGCGGCCAGGCTGCACCCACTCCTTTAAGGTCTAGCCAGTCCGGCCGCACAGCTCCTCTGGCTCTTGAGCCATTTACAGTCCCGTACTTGGCTATTTCGCATGTCAAAAGTTCCCCAGGACGGCAGCGCTTGCCAAATCCCGGGAGATTTAAAGGAGGTTTCACTCCTTGGAGCCCAGCAGAGGACAGAGGAGCTGAGGAGGAAATTAAGTTTATTAGGAGGGAAGGGAACTCGAAAGAAGAGACCGTGAAGAAGAGGACGAAGCTAGAGACACCTGACGTGGCCTTTCGCGAGGAACCAAATGCAGCCCTCCACCAGCGCTTGCTGCTGCCTCCTTCGCTATTTCCCCCTGAGCTCGCCTATGCGTTATGCACCTCAAGTTACTAAGCCACATTTTTTATTCAGATTACTGCCTCGTTACACCAGTATTTGCAGCAAAAAAGGGCCTACGAGCAAGCAAAATGAACTTTGTCTAACTTGAAGGCTTCTTCAGACAACTGCAGAAGAGCCCAAGTGTCGGTTACGGTTCAGTTCCCCGCATCTGCATGTGCTGTTACGGTATGAATAAAGTCAATAATTTAATGATAATTCAATGTCACAAAAACATTCTATCTATATGAATAGGACAGGGCAGTATTGTACTTAAAACACAATGAGAAATGTGTTGAACAGACACATTTTTCCGTTGCCACTTCCCCATCTCTTTCAAGTATACGTTTTTAATGACAGTTCTTAGTTTAATGATTTTTGGGGGGGAAAATAGGCTTTTTATTATTCAGCATGTATAACAAAACCATGTTGTGATGGACGAGGGAGAAAGGAGGGGACCTCTGAAAACAGACAGGAACACTGAATACAAAGGACAGCTGAGTGAGATATATTAACAAGTCGGTGCCGCAAAAAATTCACTTAATTGAAGAGGGATTCCTAAGAGTACCATCTGGGAACACCTAAAGAGCCCTTCTGCAGGCTGAAATAAGAGTTTGCAAGCGCATCTTTGCTTAGACTCCTTGCATATGACAGTGCTTTGACTTACAGTGCAGGTGCGCTATAGGAGAATAAATTTGTTCACAACAAAATTATGGGACTGCCTGCATGCAGACATTTTTCTATATCCTACTTTAAAGGTATACTTGGTATTCAATGGCTTTTGGGGGAGAAAATACTCATCAGTCAACTGAAGCACTTTATTTTAAATCATGAATATCTCAGCAGCCAGTGGACCTTTTAAAATCCGCAAGGAGTCTACCCGCTCCGGTCATACCTCCACCCCCAAAACGTATGCGCCTCTAAGTGCTGGAATATTGCTTTAGCTGCCGGCAGAAGAGCCATTCTCAAGGGGCTGTGTTTGAAACACCCTTTTGCCATAGGTTTTTTGCCATAGGAATTTTCATGCTATACACACACAGGCGTGCACGCACACACACGCTCGCATCAGGTTAACCAGCGCCAAATCGGGGCGACCCACCAGCAGATGCTCCTACAGCTCCTCGAGACCATCCTGAAGGAGATGGGTGTTTTAATGGATCCCGAGTTTCCAGGGAGGGTGCCTGAGGCATGGGTTTTTGTGATCAGCCTCTCTTTCTCCCCCTCTTTGGGAAGCGCCCAGCCGTGTGAGGGGTTTCGCGGCGCCGAGGAGCCCACCCGCACCCCTCGGTGCCTGGCGGCGCGAGGCTGAGCACTCGAGCTGAGCACTCGGATCTCCACCCATAACTTGCCCAACACGTCTGTGGCAAAGAACTAAAACCAACTTAACCAGTGTCCCAAGCCATTGCTTTTACCACAAGGCCCTCCTTCGGCTACAGGTTACAGTCAGATCGTTAATCTTTAAGAGCGCAGAATTTTGCTGCTAATGCAATTGGAAAGTACAGTAAAGCAGGCTCCCACTAATGGCAGCTAGCTTAATATAACAACTGACTTCTACAGTTCTTATCTGAAAATATATCCCCCTGGAAGCCAGGGATACATTATGGGCTTAAAAAGAATAACTAACGCATTAATTCCTGTCAGGTTTGCAGCGTCCTAACCCACGGCTGCTTCACCCACTGACCTGTGTGATATTAGTAAGAAGTATATAATTTAGTAAATGAGGACCCAACTGTGCACCATGCACTCGTGCTGCTATTCGGTCCCGGTGTGAGCAAGGGATACCCACTCAGGCATTAAGGTTATCATTCAGCGCATTTCTAGGCTCCTTGGTCTGAAATTTAAACAATTTAAACAATTGCGTTTAAATTAATACAGACTTATGTGCAGTAAAAAACAACTCCTAGTGCACAAAGCTCTCTCTTTTTATCTTGCGCGAATCCAGGTGGGCTAAAGTTAAAATGGCAAGTGCAGAATTGAGCAGAAGTGCACTAGAGGTTCGGGGATTATCCACTGAATCCACTGAAAATTGTCCTGTGTTGTGGCAAAAATGATTAAGTGGATATTTGCAAACGCATCAGCGCTGAGACAGACAATTGGCTGCGGATGAAGGCAGCTATCATATGCACTTCTGCACAGTCCTGGCTTTGTACACACATGTGAACGGATCTGGCTGACTAAATCTGGGACTCTTTTGCATGAACACATTGAAATTCTGGTCCTCAGCGCAGTTATTCCACTGCTTATTTCCTAAAAATAGCCGCCAATGCTAGCGCGTCACCTACGGGCTGCAGTGTGGCCTACGTGAGGTGCCCTGTCCCTGCCGGTCCACGTGAAGGCCACGCAAGCCCAACTCCTTCCCTGCCACGAGACAAAAATGGAGCCTCTTCCCTCACAGGAAAGGAGAGAACATCCTGACAGCAATGCCTGCATTTTGGACGTGTGACAAAGCTGTCATGGGAAAGCGACGGCAGCTCCCTTCTGAGCGGGGAGGTGGGGAGCAGGATCAGGAAACTTCTGAGCTCTTCTGGCAGCCCAGGTCTGGCGCCGAGCCACGCGTTCCCCCTTCCTCGCTGCAGATCGGCAGTTAAACACAAGCAGATTGACACCGAATGCTCGACGGCTCCTCACCAGTTTCTGTGAAAGGGATTTGGTCTTCGGGGACCTGAGCCCAGTGGAGAGGTTGCCCAACAAGTATTCACCTCCATGGTGAGCACCAGCTGCTACCTTGTGGCAACCTCTGCAAAGACCAAGCATGAGCCAAGCCGAGGAGGGGACTTCTCCAGCAGCACCCAGGAGGTCCCTGCAGTGCAGGTTCGAGCAGTGCCTTGGAGGGTATACACTCATGCTGCAGCTGCCTGAGCTGGCCCTCCTGTGTCCTACTCAACCATCATCATGGACATAATTTGGGCTACTTTATACAGAGGTCGTATGTGGAAGGGGTTTGTGCGTGTACACAGGGGGTGAGGACCAAGCCAGCGGGAGGAAATTAAACTAGAACTGGGACAAAGATCTTCTAAAAACATGGCGTTTTACGCCCCCATCTTGGGTTTCATAAATCATGAGACGCCACACGTTAACTTGATACTTGTCTTTACGTGCACCTCCCTGTTACCAGGAATCAAGGAGTCATCTCACAGGGAGGCAACCACCCCAGCACCACAGGAGCAGAGCACCTGGAGGCAGAAAGAAAACCAATCGTGCCCATAACCTGCAGCTTGCTTTACAAGCGTAACTTTCCGTGTTCCCAGGAAATTTTTATATTTTGTCTCAGTTTCACTCTCCATAAAAAACTGTCAGAGTTTCATTTTATCCATTTATCTGTCCTCTACTTGCAACTCCATGTGGTGTCTAGCCCCCCCACCCCGGCCTGCATTCAGGGTCTGCATCCACCCACAGCCAGGGGAGAGGCACGAAGCTCCAGAGGGAAAATGAGAGCGCCCAAACGCAACGTCCGTATTTATGACTTACAGTAATAATAATATACATTCTTGGACAGTCATTTTTAGCCCTGTTTTGTTGACTGAAAAATAGATTTTTTCTCTTAATTCCTCAAGTTTTTGGTATGTTCTCTAATAGTGCAAGTTGATTTATGATGGTAATTCCATTCCTGGGCAAGCAGTGAATTTCCAGTTTTTAAATATGCATATGAAAAAGTTCTAAGGAGAAATATTTTCATAAATGTGAACATTACCAAAGTCACCATTATTACTAAGTAATGAACTTCATATGCATGATTTCATGGGTATTTTGTTCTTAATCATTTTTAAAACTTAAGCATACTCTGGCTATTACAGGCCTGATTCACAAATCCATTCCATTATTATACCATGCAAATTCCAAAGTTTGGCTGGTGTAAAACTGGAGTAGCATAGCGGTGAATCAGGCCCTTAGACAAAGAGTACACTGTATACATTTTTATTGTATAATTTATTGTTTTTTCCACTGAGCTGGCTATATTGTTTTATCCATTTGCGTGACAGGATGTCTAGGAAACAGCTGAAAGAATTATTTGCAGTGAATTTAAAACACACTGGATTAGAAATACGCAGACACAAAAATCTTTGTTAAGCAAATAACAGGGTGCTACCCTTGTGTCAGTTTTGGAAACTTAACCCCTTCATATCATAAACTGCATGTATGATAGGTACAACAGCTCTGAACCCTTCGCTGTGTATGCTGATATACTGGGCAAGTTTCCCTGAACAAGTTCCACCCATGCAAAAGTTAGGCATCTGGTCGAAGCTGGTTACTCATGCTTTTCCAGGGTGCCGATGGATAGAGAGCAGACAAACAGCCTTCCTACCTTAAACACCTCTCTCAGTGGGTTGGAGTTTTCTCCCGCTACCTCAGTCTCACTCCGTTCACGAAGGAACAGCCACGTGACTTGTTTTGACTAAATACCTAACTTTTAGAAAAGTAAGAGATGTTTTTCCTTTCCAGTTTGGAAAACAAATCTCATTTAACTGAGGGAAAAAAAAATCGGGTAAGAATGAAACCACCACTAGCAGTCGTGGTGAAAAAAAAAAACGAGAAGCAATGAGCTTAAAACCTGCGAAAAGGCAGGAAATCACAGGCAAGTGATGTAATCCTGATATCGGGATTGCAAGTGCAATTGTCCAGTGCAAGCAGAGGGTACAAAATAATGGGATTTTACTTCTGAGAGCACACGTGCAACAAACAAGCCCCCGAGGGTTAATCTGGGAGTAGGGTGGCCTTCCCTTCGCATTTACAAGATTTTGTGAGTTTAAGTAGGACAATGTTAGTTATTTATACATACTTTCTAGAAGTTTATCATTAGTAAGGGAGCCCTTAAACCAATTTCTGGCTGTCTAGTTCCTTGCAGCTGAGACCAAAAGTCACAACCATCTTCCATGTGTTGTTTCCACGATCCTTCCTCTGCAGCCAGCAGTAATCCACAAAACGACCCTGCCACTTGGAGTGGCATTCACGCATGACGTCATCATCTGCGTCTAATATGTAGATATTCAGCTCCACTAAGTACTTACATCTCAGAAGGGAACATTCCTCACACGCTTAATTAGAGCAGGACTTTCATGTGCTCAAGTGTCCTGGTCTGCGAAGCAAGGGACAAAACCTTGCCTAAGCTCATTTTGACTGCGCAGCACCTGACCTCTGCATCCCCCAAGGGAGCCCACCCCAGCAGCACGCTGCTCAGGAGACATGCATTGGAGATGTGGACACACCATAAGCCAAGAAAGTCCTTGTCTCTTAGAAGGCTTCTCCAGTTAATGCGTAATCAAATTTGTTTTACCCACTGCTATTTATTGGCCAGCAACTTTATTTACCATTGACTGCCATTTTGATCTTTTAAAAAATGGGATCTAGCTTTGCGTCACTGAAAAAACATCCAAAAATATTGCTTAAGACCTAAATCATCTCTATGCTTGTTTCCTTTTAACCCAGGAAAGGAATTTTTTGAAACAGTAATGCTAGCATTTACAAAAGACAGGGTTCAACATGTACTGACTAATTAATCATCACACTGCTTCTCTGAATGGTATTATTGCCATTTTATGGAAGAGGAAACTGAGATACAGGCAAGTCCCAAAACCACAAAGCAAGTCAGAAGCAAAACTCGGATTAGACTTCATAAAAACCGATTTCTCTACTAGACATAGCCTCCACATCTAACATTACAAGAGACATTTAAATGTTGTATTTATTATATGTATCAAATTAGAACAGGCTTTAAAAAGCGTAAGAAAAGTCTTCCCAAGAGCTACTTAATTTCCTCTGTTGCTATTCATAGCAGCACTACAAAAGTCAGCAGTACATCAGATAACAACGCAGGTTTAGTGGCAAGGTTTTTAATAGGCTGGACAGTCAATATACATTGAAAATGAAACATATGCCAGACTCTGAACTACTGTAAATCACAGAAACCAATGGAACTGTGCTAGCCAGGAATCTAGCTCAATAGCTGATTCAAACATAAACTAAATAAAAAATGGCAATGAGCTCTGCTACATAAATAGCATCTCTCTACACTGGCATACTACCCACCAGCAAACGGTCGCTGAAAGAGAGCTGAAAGCGTGCTTTTGGCATTGTCTTGGAAAAATGTGACCGCCCAGAAAACTGAGATCCAAATACATCCCTTTCTCTGAGCAGATGTTTGTGCACAGTATATTAGAGAAGTTCTGCTTATCTGCTTTTTTTTTTTCTATCAGGTACCCATCAAGGTAGCTGATCAACTCTGCAGTCGGTGTGACAGCAAGCGAGCAAAGACTGAGTGTGGTATGTTGATAGCTCTACAACTTGCAATGAAAAAGTGAAAATGCCATTTGTGGTACACATTTCTGCTGCAGAAATGCAAACAAACTGGCAGTTGTAAGGAGGGCATGGAGTTTCACCTCCTACACATTCTTGTCCAAAACCCTACAGCACCCCGAGTGCTACCTTTTAGCCACTGGTTGGAGCAGGGATACTGCTTCCTTCTCCTTCTGTGATGGGAAAGACCCAACTTGGAAGCAAGCGCTGCCCATAGTCCCAGACCTCAAGCAGGCCAGCACTTCACCATTCTTGGCTTCCAAAACATCTCTTTTTTCCCCTTCCAAAGCAAGTAGGAGATTCATTCCTACCAGATTCATCATATATTCTTTAACTAAACTGCAGTGATTTACGAGATTCAGCACAGAGGCCATACCTTTGTTCAGATGGTGAGCACTCTAGACTTCCTTGGGGACAGGAGCAACGTGGTTTTTAGAACAACTCTCCTAAGCCACATAGCCTGCAAACAAGTTCAGAAATGGGCAACCGATGTCCAACGCCAATTTCTCCTGTTTTTTAAAAGCTCTGGGCCAGATATTTTAATGCTACATTTGCATGCCTTTTTGGAAGAGAGCTTGAAAAGTAGTTGTAAGCTACACAGCACTACACAGAGGAGCAGTAAATATGTATTTGTGTATATAATATAAATATGTATTCAGTATATATTTATTATAAATAAATATACACATGCATATAAACAGTGGGACTCCAAGATGCTTCATCAGAAGCCATCTCAGCTTCTCTTCCCTCCTCTCTAGCTCCTCTTCTCAAAAAGACAAGTTGTTCCCTAACCATCAGCGCAAACAAAGCCTGGTTTCCTGTGGATTTGTATCGCATGTCTTCATTCCTCCCAGGACAACATCCTGAGCTTCTCCCCCAACTCCTTGATGATTCATCTTCCCCTTCCCTTCAATTCCTCCCTTCCCGACCTATGGCCCCGCACATCTGGATGAGCAAGAGGCAGCTTGCGTGTGGTTGGGCCTGAGCTCCACACGTGCTGACGGACGAGCGGGCGAGATAAAGGTGAGGCTCACTCCGCAGATGACCCCCCTGGGAGGATATGTACGGGGGTGTCTCTTCCCCATTCAGCCACCACTTTCAACAAAGCAAGCAGAAACCCAGTGTCTTTGAGAGCTTTATCTGTCAAATTGGAATGAAACTGCCCAAAGGGATAAATATTACATGAGCATTACCTACAGACAGAGGGGGAAATTGGTGAAGAACCAAGCTAAAATTGAGAGACATGACTAGGGAAACAACTTGCATTTCACAAATTATCTCAGTCTCAAAATGATCACTAAGAATGAGTCACTCCATCTGAATTTAACAGCCTGAAGCATGCCCTATCCCTGCAGTCTACTGATACCCTTCTCCTCGAATGCGGGGAAAAAGCACATGAGCTTTTTAATACAAAACTCCTTGAAGGAAGCTTTCCTGCCAGTCAGAGATGAAGCTTGTCTCTGGTAGTGATGGGATTCACGTTCTTGGTTTAGAAAAAAAAGCTATACCTTAGAGCTTATAAATCAAAACAAATTGACCTGCGTTACCCCACGTATGAAATACTGAGGGCAGGTCTTCAACACATCGGCAACTTCAAAATTTCCTTTGGTGGCAATCTGACAAGGTTATGTTTCAACAGGAATACGTTATCTCCCTTTCCAAGGCTGGGCAGGACACTTCCTAACAGACAACTCAACAGGCCCTAACAAGCGATTAAAAGAAGTTAGGTTTTTGGGGGTATTTTTTCCTCTTCTGTTCCAACATTTCAAACCAGTACTCCCGAGTCAGTTGAAGCAATACCCTTGTTCCCGCAGTACTGATAAGGACAACAGTGCCGCGCAGGTTCAGCTAGGAGGCAAAGAGCTGGATGGGAAGGGAGATATCTCTGTCAAAGTAATGGCTTCAACTGCACCGCTGCCTACAGCGCGTTTCTACTGGAGGAGCGGCATCGGTGTGGAAGGAGCCTCTGCCAGGCAGTGGGCTGAGAGTGGTTTATGGGGATGGCAGAATGGATGTGGTTAAAATTTTAATCAGGATGACATGTGTTGTTGACATATGGCAACGCACCACCATCTGGATTCAGAAACAGACCTGGGTTTTCAAGCTGTTGCTGGCCAAAGCCAAGAACATTGCTGAGGTGCTAGGTCAGACTGGCTGGGAAGGGTTCTGCCAGCAATCCCTCTTGACACAGGATTGCTTTCATTAAAGCAGCCTGCCTGCCTCCCCAGCTGAGGTGAAAGAGGGATAAAGTCCATGGAAGGTGGAAGAAACGGCGATAGAAAAGGTCAGACAAGGAGCTGAGCTAATGCACACACTTTCTACCATGCTCCGGTTGCTGCAGCATGCAGCCGCTCAGTTGTAGGCACTCGTTTTGCGGCCTTGAGCGGGGAGCAACACCGTTGGCTCTCGGCATGAGCGCTGCAGTTTACCGAGAGGAGTTTTTGCCTGCCGCCCAGCAGCAGGCATCCAGCAGAAGAACAAAGCACCTGAGCTTCAGCTCACTTAACCATTTCCTTCCCACCGCAAGCTATGCACGGGTTATTTACCTTTGGCCAAGAGGGAAGAAAAAATGAGAGAGCGGGGAGAAAATGCAAGCCACATTTCTGCCGACTTGATCTAACAAAGTAACAAAAGCAAACGAAAAAGAAAATTCCAAGACAACTTTTAAAGGCTTAAAATGTCAAAGCAACTAACATTTTATCCTAGCAGAATTCCTCTGGGATTAGCTTGGCTTTCCAGCTATAATAAAGTATTTTACAGTTCCTTTATTTTACCCATCCCGTTTCTCTTTTTTATTTGCTTAACACTCTCATCAATTAGTGCGTCTCTGTTTGCTCTCAAACAAATCCACTGCTCATGGCTAACACCACTGCGCGTGAGACACGATAAACTCCTGGACACTGTGAATCGTGGCCCCGTTCTCGTTTGATATGCTGCTTATTTGGAAGGGTTTGACTCTCAGCTTCACTGACCTGAATGCAAGTTGGGGGGGGGGGGGGAAGAGGGCTCAGCATCGCTGAAATTTGGCTCCAAAACATCCTGTTGCCATGAAACATGCCTTAGCCTAACAAAAGCCTCAGTGCTACGCTGAGAAGCATTACGCTGCCTAACATCTTACTCTGCAGACAGACTAAGGAAGTCACTTGTGAGCCAGCTTGAGATCAACACCAAAAATTCCTCTTTCCTTCGGTGAAGCCAGGCTTTTATCTGGTGTCGTTAAAGGGATTACCTATAAAATTCTCAACTACAAGGCTTGTATAATTTCAGTCTAACCCTAGAGAAATAATAAAAATCAAATTCTACAGTTCTCATCTGTGTCTTAATAAGACACCATTCCCCAAATGCTACCCTCCAAAAATTGAGATGGTCCTATTACCTCCACCTTTTATTGGGGGGTGGGGGGGGAAGAGGGGGAGGTTTTGCTTAATGTTTGAAAATTCCAAACTTCAGATTTCAAGAGGATGAATTTGTGCCATAGGAGGCATCTAAGTGCAAACTCTAAGAACAGTGATGCAATTAACAGCGAACATATGTGAATATTCCTCCTCTTTCAATACAACAATATGGTTATATTTTAAAGTTTTTTTAAACAGAGTGTTATATAGGAGAGAACCCACATTGCACTTTCTATTAAAAATTTAAATATGAATGGAATTACATCATAGTTTATTCTACTTCAAGTTCATTTTTGGAAAGCCACAAACAAGTTGGAGATTAACATCAGTCATCCCAGACTTCAGACAACACTGCTACAAGCTGGGAAGTATAGATACTAAAATTTATGTTCACCAGTTGCAAAACTATTAGCTAGCTTGGAATGCACAGACATATTTTGTGCGTATCCACCCTAAAAACCCATAACGTTACATTCTGCATGTCAATATAAAATTTGCAATGACTCTCTTTCAGATATTAATTTCAGTGAAATAGTTAGCCCCAGTGCTCAGAGAATGGAATATTAAAAGAAGTATTTTATTTCTCAATCTATATAAAAAAGAGAACTATTCCCTTGAAAAATGTCTCCTTGATATGTTTCATAAATAGGTTAATACAATTTGAAATTAAACTTGATTCTGTGGCATGATATTATAATGTCAGAAATGCATTCCAGAGGAGAAGCTGGCATTAATCACTGATTCCAGGATGTAGTTACTATTTCATCGTAAAGCAGTAATGCCCGCAGAACACTGCACACTGAACACAGTCTGCACAAATAGGAAGATGCTCACTACTGCAAAGAGTTGCTGTCAAAAGCTTAACTAAGCCTTGCAAGTATCCTTAACTTCAGATTTTGAGAGCAGTCCTATTGATTTCCATCCAAGGGCTGGATCAGAGCCTTGTAATATTCATGAATTCTCTGGCCATGCACAGTGTATGAAAACAAAACATTTTCAAGGGCTCAAACAAAAATTTAGATGAGTTGAAAGAGGGCTAATTTTAAAAAATCCTATACTCTGACATTGCACTCCCATCTCAGATTCTGTTCGAAGCTGGAGAGAGAAAACATCTCTGAAAATTTAGAAGAGGATTAGATTCTCTTTTGGCTTTACTTTAAAGATCACAGGTTACACAAAAAATGTGTTGTACTTCTGTTATTTTACAAAAATAAAAATTTCAAGGAAACAGAACTAGATGCATAACTGACTCAGATGCATAACTGACCTATCACAGCCGTTAAATATCACTTACCGAGGCATAGCTACACCTCACCTTCCTCCTCAGACATCCACACCTCTACTTATCCACTTTCCTCCATCTTAACCCTGTGTCAATGTTTTCTATCTTCTTTTTTCTTTCTCCTTTTCTCTCTGCTTCCCTCTCATTCCTACTACAGTTATTACTTAACCTTCAGGTACCCACTTAAGCAACCCACCAAATAGCAATAATGATCACATAGAGTCAATAGTGTGGTACGTAATCACCTTGCCTACTGTGTTAATGTCAGTTATCTTTTGCTAATGTACATGACATGCTTTATCTTTGCAGCATGATAAGAGCAAATTACTGTTTGTTTGGGATCAGCTATTGTTACTGCACCTGGGCTCTTTTTCATTTCTTAAAAGTTTTTTTTTAATAAAGAACATATTAACATATTTTTTAAAAGAGGAGGAATACAAGATTCTCCTATCACATCCATGTAAACTTTGTTCCTGAAGTTAACAGAGTTACACTAGCAGAGCATGCCCATGGTCTGGTCCAATGATACCCCTGTGACAACCATACTATACTGCCTGGATCCTATTTGGAAACACGTCATACCACCTGTAAGGGTGTGACTCTCTGCAAGTTACTTTTTTTCACCCCTCATTTATTGTCTTTTTCTAATACATATTTTTTAAAGCCAGGTCTTTCCTGGGGAGGAGCACACCATGCAGAGGAAAGTCTTGCAAAGCTGGCCACAGGACAGCGTGGATACATTGCAAAGCTGGATGTTCCCTGAACCCTTTGTGCCAAAATGGTAACCCAAGGCAAGTCAGGTCTCTGGGTGTAAAGCTCATGTAATTTGTATTAACTTCTGATGGCCTCCTGGCCACAGGACAGCAGCTTCCGTTCAGGCATACACAATTCCCAGATATTTCCCTGCCCTCTAGGGAAAGAGTTTGCTCCAAGAAGCAAACGGTGGGGCAGCACAGGACCCTCTACGTTACTGACATTACCTCTTGGAGTGGAGTGATTCGCTCAGGGTTAGATATACTCAATTTACAGCCAACTTAGAGCCAGTAGGTAGTTCAAAGTAGGTAGGTTCTCCCTGGAGTCCAAGCCCATCTTTCTACATCAGTTTCATACTTTACCAATTTAAATTGTAGTCGTATAAAAAGGTTCTAAGATTCGGAAATGTTCTCTTAGCAGTTTAGTTCACTTTTATAATGCTATAGGTACATCTAGCTCTTCTCCACTGAATGAAACAATCAAATTACACCAAGGAAAGAATAACTTATTTTACATTTCTGAATACTGTATTAATATTTGTTCTGAAGGTTTCAGAGAAAAAGAGAGAGAAAACAAGTGTGCATATACACGTATACAGAGACATGCACAAATTTAACATGATGTCAAACCCTTATCTGGCCTTAAAAAACTGGCAGAAAGGCTGACTTCTTTATAGGGTTAGACGATGAAAACTACAAAACCTCAATTAAAAAACTGCCAGAAGATTTTTGTACTTTGTTCCAGTAGGATATAAAACCAGTTATGGGGGGGGGGGATCTGTTTTTCACATGGAAAGTCCAAACCATAATTACTGCCACACTTAATGTTACTGCACACCAGGATGACTCCAACTCCCATATCATTATTTTTTATTTACTATTTATTTTGCATTTTCTATGCTGTACTTGATAAGGCATAAAAAATCCAAATTAAATAATATAACATATCATTAATAGGGTTTATTTTCCCCCAGGCCACAAACACAGTGAACCAGTTCGTTTACTCTGGGTTTATTCTAGCCTGTAAGCAACTCGGAGCAGGGACAATAGGGAGGAGCGGTGCTCTGCATAGTGGGGATTTGATCCAAAATGCAGCTTCTGGGACTACCTGAATTTCTCACATGAAAAATAAAGCAATCATTCTTTTTGAAGGAAAAAAAACAGTGGCAGGGTTTTTTTAATAGAGGAACAAAAGAGGCACAAACCCCTTTTTTCTCTTTGGCAGGCCAAATTCGAGATACAACCTGAGAACTGTGCATGACCTTATTTGCTCTCTTCAGTCAGATTTCAAGATGCAATCCCAACAAGGTCTCCGCTTTAGATCTCGGTATTTATCGACAACAGCAATATCTGCCTTAGGAACACACAGGATAGCAAAGGGATGGACAAATCCAACGGGAGCGCTAAGAGGACAGGAATCAACCTATGCTCCCATAGACTTTGATCCATTTCAGGGGAAATCAAGATGCCTATATGAGACATAAAACGAGGATAGAAAAGGTTTCTGCCCATCGGTTTGTGCTCTGAGAAGCAACATCTGGGCTGAGGAAGGCAGCCTCCCACCCTTTCACGATGAAGGCCCACCAGGTGGAAGGACGAGATGTTGGAGAACTGTTTTGAAACCAGAAAGTTCTCACTACTGGTGTTTTTCTTTCATGTTAGCCATTCTTGCTCTGGCCTCTTTCCAGCCCCTGTAATTGCGTTTTGCTGGCCTAACGACCCCTCCAGGTTTCCAGAGGCTACATTAGCTTTTCCTTCCCATTGTGTCGCTTTGCAGTTTCCAAAAGTTGCCATGCACAACCCCAGAAATACCTGCATTTTGCCATGAAGCTACTGAATGCCCACTTACCTTCTCAGGAAGCTTAATTAATTTATTACTGTAAAGTTGGTTTGGTGCTAAGAAGTATTACTGAAGTGTAAAACCAGTAACAACAAACCCAGCTAATACCAGCTATTTTCAGAGGAAAACCTGCATTTCTACATACGTTCTGTTTACTTCAGAGACACGCAATGAGGAAAAGGGTTTTCCAGAAAGACCTTTTTGCCCTGACTCCACCCCCTCTGATTGCCCCGGTTTAATGGAGCGCAGCCCTGTATTTAATGCGTGTTCGCTTGCTTTCTGAAGGGAACAAAGTTAAGAAAAGGGGACACGTAACGCAGGTTGGTGATCTGCCACAGGGACGACAGGGTTAAACCAGCCCTGAGCACTATGGAACATGTTTGAAGGAAGTCTCACAAAAGTAATTTTAACTCTCTCGGTCTCGCTCGCGCGCTCACTCCCTCCTTCCCTCCCTCGCTCCTCCCTGTCCTCTTTCCCCCTTCGTGCTCCGAGTTGTACATTATTCCTCATTCTTTACATCGTGGTTATATTTATTCCTTGTTCCACTGAAGCAGTATACTAAAAGTGCCAGTTCTGAGCTTCTGCTGTACAAGGGGAAGGGAGGGGGAAAAAAAAAAGGAAAGTGCTGGTATTCAGTTCCTGTGAGCTCTTGCTCACTTTGAGCACTGTTCCTATTACACAATAATGTGTTATTTTGTTGAATTTTGGCATCCATCTAGCTTGTCTGGTCAGGAGCCAAAAAATTAGAGTGTGTCAGTCCACCAGTTCCTCTGCAGAGAAGCGCTCTTCTCGCCCAGCGAGTGCTCTGCACTCCTGGCCCCAGGCCAGGAAGGGAAATCCATTTTACATAAAGAACGCACAGCGCTCAAGTGCTCGGAGACTTTTTACCTACTAAAATAACTTTATGGACAAATGCCAGTCTGCGAGACACATGCGGCAGCGAACATTTGGCACCAAAAACAAGGTAAAGCGGGAGCTGCGGAGGTACCAAAGTTTTCAGAAGCGAGGAAATGGCTGTCAGTGCCGTCGTGGCACGTCACGTGACTTGGCACCGCCCGCCCCCATTGGCCGGCCGCGCAGCACAGGCAGCCGCCATGTAAGGAGCGCAGCGCTTCGCCCCTCGCTGCATTCTTAAAATGGCGGACTTGCCGCGCGCCCGGCGAGGCGAGCCCAGCCCCAGCCCCAGCCCCAGCCCCAGCCGCAGGGCTTTTTTTTTTTTTCCCTTCCTTCTTCTTCTTTCTTTCTTTTTTTTTTTCTTTTTCCCCCTCCCTCCTTCCCCCTCCGCTGAAGTTTTTATAAACCTTTACAGATTTGAGTAGAAACAGATTTCTCACAACTTGCTCTGCGTCTCAATTTCACAGCTCAGCATACACTCAGGCACTGTCAAAAGCTTGACAGCGTTCCAGGGAAAATATTAACTGTAAACTTTCCAACAGGAATTGAAGGCGCAGGCTCCCGGTTCAGGATGTCCCCTTCGCAGGACACAGAGGCGGCAATGTTTTTACAGGTTTTAGAAGTTTGCGCCGCAGCACACGCAGTTAAAGCTGGAATGACCCCCAATATGGTCCCACTTCACCGTGGCATGAAGGTAATTAAAAAGGACACATCCTCTTTGGCTACAGAGCGCGCAGCGCTCTCCCTCGCTCTCGCAGGCCTGACCAGTTGAACACTGCATGCTCTGATGTATAAATATTTGCCTCTGGCTAAAGTTCAAGCAGCCCTCTGTGGCTGCCAGACACAACAGAAAACCAACATCCAAGGGAAAGTGTTTACTGCAGCATTGGCCAAAGAAGCAACTGCCAGCAAACAGCCGAGCCGGATTGGCCCCGTCCCGCAGGCGCTTATCGCGGAGTACCTGGCTGGCCGCCACCGCGGGGCTGCCACCCTGCTCTGGAAATGGTTAATTTATTTAACGTGCACGTTCGCCGCCGCTTGCGCCTTTACAACTGTCGCTGGCCCGCGTACGCACGTGCCCTGCCAGTCCCCGGCGCTCGGCGGAGGGCAAATGCGAGGGCCGCGCGATCTTCCCCAAGACTCGGGAAATTAACCCTTTGTTAAATAAATGTCACTAATGCCACTGGTTCGTTTAGACCCTTTCTGTCCAACTGTGTGTCTGGAGTTGAACTGTTATCTTGGACATACACACACACACATGCTCACATACACACAAAAGCTTGCAAGCAGCTATTCCTGTACAGAGCCAATTGCCTGTAAACGCTGGAAGGAGACAACAGAAAAGCAGTCGCATATAGGATGTCTTTCAGCAGCAGAAATTAATTGATTTTGAAATAAACGGCACTAGTTGGTGATGCAACACGGTTTAAATGATACCAAAATAAATTTTCTCACCCCTCTTCTACCCTCCAAACCAAACATTAATACTTAGTGTCTTCACCAAATAAGGGTAGCTAAATCCAAGCACTTCAATTCATGAATCAGCAGCTTAAGATCTTCATAAAGTGACTGTAGAAAGGTAAGGAAAAGGGAAAAAAAAATCTTGTGGAAACTCGGTACTGCTTAGCACTCTGCACTGCTATGCTACAGGAGTCATGCTGTGGAATAACTTAACGCTGAACGCACGGCTATAGGTGCACTGAACAGCGTCTGCAGAAACGTCCGGGAAAAACCAGTGGAGCCTGACAGGAGCCCCAACTGCAACCAAGGCTGTTAATCGTCGCGGGCATCCTTGAAAACAGCTTCCAAGTACACCAATAATCATAGCGTTAAAATGTAGTAAATGAACATGCCAAGACCTTGCACATCTGACTTCTTGTTCATACTGTAACCGAAACAGACTTTACTGTAACTAAATAGGAAGAACTGTATTTTGGGAAAAATGTGTCAAAGAAAGAAAGTGGACTTAAGAAGAAAGACAAGAGAAAGAAAAGAGAAAAGGAAAGGGAAGATGGAGAATGAAGGGAAGGGAAAGGAAGGGAAGGGAAGGGAAGAGAAGGGAAGGGAAAAAGAACAGAAAAGAAAAGAGAAGAGAAGAAAAAAGAAAAAAGATAGTGACAGAAAAGAGAAGAGAAGAGAAAAAATTGAAAAGAAAAGAGAAAAGGAAAGAGAAGAGAAAGGAAAAGGAGAAAAGAAAAGTGATAGAAAAGAGAAGAAAAGGTCTCAATATTATAATTTAACTAAAACATGAAGACAAACAATTATTATACAAATAATTACTTCAAATATTGCCTCCAAAATGCATATTTAAACCACTGAAATATCTGCCATTTATTCTAGCACATATATGTGAAAGCAAATTTTATGTAACAAGTTTTGTGGTTTGTTATAGCTGTAACCTGGAAAAATCTTTACTCCCCACTCCTTTCTTATGTCTAGGTTTAAAAAGTTGCAAATTCAAATTCATTATTAAACCACACAAACAATCTATCAGCTAATCCCATTTTCTACTCTGTTTTCTTAACGTGAGTCTTAACAACTCCGCTTGCCCTAGCCTATCTGACTGTAACCCACAAAGCGGTCTGTGATGTCAGTACCGTCGAGCTACTTTAGACCTAAGAAGCCCAACACTAATAGTATCAAGAGTGGCTTCCAGGAGGCCCAAGTGAATCATGTGAAAGAGGATCACAGAGGAATGTTCTGTTCCCACTGCGAACAAGACAGAATTAACTCTGAGATGCTTCCTTCTGCTGCCCTGTTTGTCAGAAAGGTCAAGACGATTAGCTCTTGTATACTCGGAACCGACCGTCAAAACAAAATATATGTTAAACCTTGATCTATTTTAAACAGATAAGAAAATACACTTAGGAAGGATCATTTAAGATACATTTAAGGTGTAGGGAGTTATGATTTTTCATTCTACTTATTAGGTGCTTTACAACAACAGCTGTGCATTAACTTTTTGTTATTTCAAGAAGATTCAAGGAGGTTTTTTTAAAGCATAATTACCTTTTTCTGGTAACCATAAAGAAAGAAACAAAGAATGTGGGCAGAAGAAAGCAAGCCTGATGTTTAAGTCATCATGTATGTAAAAAAACAAAACAAAACAAAACACACATCTCCTAAACTGGCAAGCTTAATAATTCACTACAACAATTACTCCATCAGGCAGATTCCTACGGAAATTTATATATTGTTTATCATACTGAGGATTTCTTTACTAGTCATATGTTTGAAGTCTAGAGATTAAAAAGCTGATACACTGAAAGCATTAAAATTGTCCAAGTACTTCGAAAGGGTGTTTGTCTACATTATGCAGAAGAAAAGGTACTTACTGGATCTTAATTGACTATATATTTAAGAACGATCATAGCAACATATTCCGCATATTACCAATGGGTATGAAATGTTACACCCAATAAATGTTGTGTGACATGTACCTAATGGGTATTCTATCATGTTCAAAGAGTATAAAACAAATACAGAAAAAAAATTCATCCAATTGTATCTTTTTCATTGAGCATCAATGTAAATATAGACTGAAGCAATCAAAATGCTGGAAATATAAATATTCCTTTTAAAGCCACTGAATCCATCACTTTACGAGGAAAGGCTTAGCTATGTTATTTGCAATTCCCTCATTGCACAACAATGTACATTACTGTCTGTAAGCTCTAATTTGGCATGGCGCATCATTAATGACCTGAATGGTGGCTGTTTCACACATACATATTTAATTACAACAGCTGAACAAATTACATATTTATGCTTTATAAAGGGGATTGCCAGTCTAATTCATTTGCTATGCATGCAGGTACAGGGCTCCATCTGCAACAGCATCTGCACAACAAGAGCTAACAATTATCCATTGTAAGTGAGTGAGTGTATCTGGTGAAACCTGTAAGAGATGCAATCATATTAACCACTTCACTGCCTACAAACTCGTATTTTCTCAATGGACCACAATATTTTAAATAATTTATCAACAATAATACTACTTTGCATTTTCACAACATCCCTCATCAGAAGACCTCTAAGTACTTTATATGCTATAAAAAATTAAGCCTTAAACACTCCTGTGAGGAAAGTAGTTCTTATCCCAACAGTATATATGGGGAAGGGAAGGCTCCTAAACCTAAAGGGCTAATTATCAGAAGGCACAATGGGCTGCAGCAAAACTATGCCAATTCATATTATTTTGCCTATGATCCTAAGTTAAAGGTGGCTTGCCCTATGCGAAAGGTGACGCAAAAAATCAGCGGCAGAGAACAGAAGTCAAATCTCCATAAAATTAATACAGTTGTTTAAGCCTTAGAAGACTTGGCTTCCATGGGCTTTTGATCAAGCTTAAAATTATTATCCACAACCTAGCGTCCTTAATTGTACAAAAACTCTTACTGAATTATCTAACAAGCCTTCCAAAACATGAGTAATTATTTCTAAAAATTCACAGAGAAATGGAGAGAGATCAGAATACTGGAAAAATATAAATATGATATAAATCTTCCAGAAATGAGGGAAGAGTAATCCTGGCAGTAACAGTCAAAACTAAGATTTACAGAATCAAAAATTAACAGAACAAAATCAAAGCACATAAGGCAGACAACTGAGTTGCCGGAATCAATTACTATTACTGTTTTAGCAAGGATTTTTTTTTTTTGACAAACTCGATATATTTATGGTGTATATTAAGTAGAATTACAGTGTTAATAGAACAATAGAAGTTATATATATTTAGATTCTGGCAAAGTACTTAGCACAAACTCTCATAAAATTTTACATGCACAGCATTATTTTGGCTTGGTTCTGAAGTTATCATATGGATTGAAAACTTAGCGCAACATATGAAAATTAGGAACAATCACCTCCTGAGCTGAATATATTTGTTTAGTGAAATACTTCAGGGAAAAGAGATAGTTAAAAGGTGAGCCTCGTCTCATTTAACATCTTTGCTAAAAGAAAAATAATATTTGAATGAAAATCATGTATAGCCACTAAACAGATGTTTGACATACTTCCAGAAGAACCGAGAAACAAAGAAAGGTGCTAGAAAGTCGGAAACAGCCTGAGCACAAAATGAATTTAATATCAGAAAAACGGACAGAAACAATAGGAAAACAAAATAATTACGATAACAGAAAACCTGAGAAAATATAATGTCAAAATAAGCATATCAGTGACAGCAAAAAGATGATTATACGGGAGTTTGCAATGCTGTAAGGCAGTAGCAGAAGCCAGTGAAACTTACTGGCAGTGCAACATTTTAGAGAAACGGAAGATTTTTTTTATTACTTGGGACATTCAGAAGTAAAGTAGATAATCAATGTTCTATAGGGAAGACTACGTACTGACAAGACAAGATCAAACAAGCCTCTTCCATCTCTAATTTCTTTGGCTTTACAGGAATGTTAAATAGCTTGAGAATTTCCACATAATAAATATATAATAAATCTACGGATCAGCCTAAGTATAGGATTATGGAACATAATTTTGACTTCAGTACCTGAAAAGGGGAAGCATTTAGGAGCAAATGAATCAATAGTGAAGTTTCCCATTATCATTTACAGGCTCTATTTAGAAATAACTAGGTCTAAATAGGCTACTTGGCATGGGGCAGCTGTAGGTCAACATTGTACATCAGACACTGTAATTTGCCATAAGTGCAGAGGTGCTCATTAATTACAGGGAAATTTGAAAGTATCCCTCAGGCCTGTGCGGTGGCTGCCAAACTGTGCAGTGAAGTGCAGGCACCCTCTAGGAAGTTCTGGTGCTGCTGCTGCTTTAAAGATGTGATTGGGCTGTGCAGTACAAAGGATCAGCTGTCCCAGGATGGATATCTCAATTGGAAAAGCTATTTTATCGAATTAACAGCTATGGTATTCTGCGAGTGCACCAAGTGCCACAGCTGCTTCCATGTCAGAGTCCAGCATCATCTGGATCTGCTGGCCCTGCGGAGTGCCCTCAAACGGACTGCTCTGGCTCTCCCTCAGGCAACAAAGCAAAAATATGGGACACATCCCCATTAGAAAGAAAAAAAAAAAGATCTCCCGGTTCAGTGCCGCGAATGGGGGAATAGGAATTCCAGACGTCTCCTTCCTTCAGAAGTGGAACTCTGACTTCCTCTTGGCCCAACCTGCCGATATTTCTGGATGCTGGCACCAGCCAGCGACAGCGGGAACTCCACACAACGTGTGAAGCCAAGCACACCAACACGCAAACTCTGCACATCTTCCCTGATGCCTGCACAGGTGAATTCTCCATGATATGCGGATGAACGATGGAGTTGGTCAAAGGTTTAAACTGCTCAAAAAGGAACTGAAATATTTAAAAAGAGAGCCGGGTGGGGGGCAGAATTGCTTAGTGGACAGAGGCCAGACAACATCTCTCTAATTGCATGTTCTTACGTTGCAAGGCTTGCTTTTTCTACACCCTTAATTAGGCAAGAAATATTGGGAGAAAGATCATCCCAATTTCTCCTTGGCTTCCTGGGTTAACATTACAGAGGATCAGCTACTGCACCTAAATGCCCTGTCACAGTACCTCAAGTGACCTTGTCAACTTTGAAAGCTGGTCAACAATCCTCTTAATGCTGGGGCGCACAGAGCATAGTTTTAACAGCAGTGCCAGAGAAAAGATGCTAGCGAGAAAGTAAGATTTATCTATTGTTTATATTCCCCTATTCCCTTTTTACACATAAGAGAGTCCAAAACAACCAGTCATTAAAGCTACATTTAAAAAACAAGTGGGAAAAAAAAGATCGTCTCAAAATGAGGTTGCCTACTACTTGGATTAGATAGGAATGCTTGCAGGGCTGGCAGGGAGAGCCGCGGGTAAGGCCAGCTCTACTTCATTTCAGCTGGGGAAGAATATGACATTGCAACAATCTTCAGTGCAGCACGGCACTCGCGCCTGAGGATTACACATTGCAGATCTGGCTTTCGATAGCTGAGCCTTAATTTTTGAAGTTTTTACTTCTCCAAAGTAATCTCAATCTATGGTAGATACACATGTTAGGTACCACTTATCATCTGCTGGTATTTAATGTCCTTAATGCAGTGAACTGCAAATTACATCAGAACTGTACACGCAAAAACAGAAGATGATGAGGCTGTTTTTAAAAATTATGTTTTTACACAGTATGTCATGAAAGAGCTTAGAATACAGTATCAACAGTTTCTAAAGATCCAGCTCTGGAACCACAGAAAAAGTATTCTGTTTATACAAGTAAATCTACTTTTATAATATATTTTCTGGGTCACTTTGGCTTTGTTTCCTTTTCTTTTGTTTGTTTTGTTTCAACTAGTTGGAGCATTTACATAAAAAAGATGGGGTCAGTGTGTTAGCTGATATAAATCAAAATACTTCAACCGAGATCAGCAAAGTGATGCTTTTTTTCACCGGTTACGGGACTGAAACATCATGCTTAACTTGCTTTATTTGCATATCCGATTTTTACATGCCTCATGCCATAATCACTCCTCTACGTAATGCTGCAATTTGCAACTGGAGAGATAATAACAATTTCATAAACAAGATTATAACTCCAGGTATTTAATAAAGCAACGGGAATACAGGATTACAAAGCAACGCTAAGGTACTGCAGTAAAAATCCATAGAAGAAATTAAAGCTGAAAAAAAAATGCAATAATCAAAGACAGATTTTTGCAAATTTTCCAGCCTTGTTCTTTAGGCAACTGTAACTCTTTAAACTGTCACTTGTAATATTCCACTCTGGTATTCCTCAGTCTGTTGCAGAGGGGGACTGCAACTTCAGGCGCTTGCTCTCAAGACTGCAGTGCTACTGCAGCTGTGTTCCTTGCAACACAGAACACTGCTGCCCTGTGCCTTGTCACCCAAAAACTAAGAAATGGTATAGATATACAGTAGGTCAGTTTAAAAGCCAATAATTAATAAGCTTTTGTTGAATTGCATGGAAATGTGAAGCTACTGAAGCATATAGCACCTTACTGTGTACATGCAGAGCTGACAAATGCGTTAAGAGCATCAAGTTCAAATGTCAGACACTGATCCAGACTGGCGGAGGCCTGCTAGGTGCAATGACCTCTCCCCCGAAGAAGTTTACTGTAAAGTGGCCAAGTCTTAAAATAGACTGTGTTAGCTGGATCCAAGAATTACAGTCCCCTTGGCCAAAGGTATACAGTCAGGATGACTTCTGCTCCCTCGTCAGACCTTGTTGAGCCCAGGACAGTCGTGTCTCTCTTAAATTAAGTGAAACTGCTTACAGATCTAGAAATTTAGTGCCAAACAGGGACAGCTCTGAAAACAAGTCAATATGGGTCAGTCAATGGACTGTACTGGGGATGACATGAATTTCTAGCATTTGCCAAGCCTAACCGGTAGATAAATTGAGTTATCCTGGAACTTCAGATTTCATTAACACACAACGGAAAATCCAGCTGTGCGGGGCGTTTTTCAGTTCACAGACTGTATCTCCTTTCCAGGCTGGAGCAAGACCGAAGCACAGACCCAGCCACTTTTTGCTATACTAGAGGAACAACTGGAATTTGAATCTTCTAAACAAGCTCATCAACTACTCCCGGAAGGGTCAAGATGGAGAAGAAAAATGAAAACCCCTCCCATTTCCCATCTGGCAAGCATAACCCACATTAGGTTGAATACAATACGATTATCAGTGGCATTTCCTATCATAGTGATCGATCTATTAGACTGATTTGCAGGTAAGATTCTTACTATGCAGCCTCTTGCTGAAAACACCAGAAAGAGAGCCTCTTAGTAACTTTTGTTTTGTTTAGAAAACAAAGCAGATATATTGTACTTTTTTGCCTGATTAGTTCTTATTTTAAAATTCTTATTTCAAAAATATATTTGCATTAAGCTGCTGCTAGACTGTACGTAATTCCTCCAAAACACACTTCACTTTGATGAGGATATATGTTGGGCTCTGACACTTTTTGACTTTAGAATCAAGTTTGATGCTAAACTCTTATTTTTAACAAGTTCTAAACGTTCCTTCCTTTTTAAGAAGCAGAAATCTGCTGCCAACACACGGCTCCCATTCACGAGAATATTTATTGTGCTGATAATTGAACTCCAGTCATATGACTGAAAGAAGCTAACATTAAAAAAAAAAAAAAAGCAAAAAGCTCAACTGTAATTTCTAGACATCTATAAATTTCTTATTCTTTCTGCAGAGAGGAAGCTCCCTGGGGCTTTCTGGATAGCCTCAGTTTTATTTATCACCCACTCTCTTCCAATCTATGAATGTCATAATTCTTCCTCTTGTAAAGAGATGAACATGGCCTCAATCACACACTCTCCTTGTACCAACTAGACATTGCTAAACAGCAGTTATGGTAATGGAAAATATCAAGGACCCAATACGCTGTCTTGATATCAGTTACAGTTCCTGCTGCCTTAAGAGACCAAATCAGAGCTTAAAACCAGTCCGTGGTCGATTCTAACCACTGCTGCCCCTCCAGCTCGGTGTTTGGGAAGGGGACATGAGCAAAAGCACTCCCGCAACGCCGCTCCTTTAGCAGGACTGCTCTCGGTGGGCAGCCTCGAGAGGTAGGATGCAGCTCTGATCACTCACTGGCAAGGGGAGACAACCCCTTCTCCTTCCACCAGAAAGCTAGTGAGTCTGATCTGTGGTACTAACAAAAGTAACTGTGGTACTAACAAAATACAAATACTGTATTACTGCAGCTCACATCATACAGTAATAAAAAGCAACAGGTTCTGTGTAATCAAACAAGTGAACTGGCCCTGTAGCTCCTCTCTTACAAAGCACAAAACTCTCTAACTTTCCAGGCTCTTAAATGGCTTTTTCAACTAAATGAGCTCCAATTGGAAAGAGGTCATAAATCTTCAAGAAGACTTCCAAGTAATTTTAAATATACTTTATTATTTTCACTTTACTTTGTCAATGATATTTTTATTACAAACTTAAAATACTTCCACAGATTGATTTTATCCTTAGCAGCTTGGAAAATGCAGATTTTTTTTAAAAAAGACCGTAATTTAATACCCCTATTTTTGGTTCAATCACAATCAAATCTATGTTTATAAAGCTCTCCTGTGTCCAAATAGCTTTCTGTACTCCAGCACACATTGTTTAATATTTCTGCATTAAAAGAAGCTTCTTATTTTTCTCAGTCTAGGTGACTTTTCATGCCAAGAAATATTTCTGAGCATAAATAAGCCATGAAACATATTTTCAAATACAGATTAAAATTTTGCATCTTTGAGCTTAGAATCAACAATAAACACTTGGAATCCAACCTTGGCCCTATTAAGGTCAATGGGAACAATTTAAAAGTGAATTATTTGTGATTAGGGCAATGTGGGTTGTAGTCTCAGCTCTGCCTTGCCTTGCGCACTGTGCACATTCCAACTATTCCAGCTCTTACTGTGGTTTCTTCACCTGTGAAATGGGAATAGTGCCACCCTCCATTGTGGCAGATCATTTTTGAAAAATTCAAAGTGAGGTACATATTTAAAAGCTATAGAGTCACATGGACCATCAGTAATTTCAGTAGTCTTAAAAAATAATTCCTTATGCGCCAGGTAGCAGAACTGAATCAAAGTCACACAGCAGCTTGTGAACTTTAAGAGTGCTACTTTGAGAAAAATGGTGGGTATGTTAAGTAATTTTTTTACATTGACGAAGCGTGCAGAAATCCGGTGTTCTTTCTAAATGCCCAGCCAAACTAGTTTTTCGTTTTTAAAACATGTATAAGGAAAAAAACAGTCAGATTAGTTGTCTTTGTGAGGAGCTTGCACATCCCTTTGATGTATCCCAGGTATAATCTGGACGCTCGCTTGCCTACTCCAGTGCAGCTGTGCCAGTTTTCACTGACCGACTAACTGTTCCTAAAAGTAAACTTTTCATTTTACTTGCTCTTGGGCTTTAGGGGGGTTGTAGTTCTGTTTTCTTCTCTCCTGCCAAACAATATGATAAGTCAAGCCTTGTTTTCCAAACAAATGGAGAACTTCATAATAACAAACAAGCCAAGTCCTGCTGCAAACGGAAAACATTGATAAGAGAGTACAAAGAAATATTCTCGACTACTGGCCACAATTAAACTTCTTTTCTAAAGAATCATTACAGCTGAGTGCACACTCAATGGAAAATATCGTCACAGCAGATAACCACCAGACCTCCAGTTGTTAGTGGCCTGAGGTAAGCTTGGCTATTTAGGTCCCTGCAAATCTTCCTGAGAATTTTCTGGGGCATCCTAGCTTTGGGCAACGGTTTCTATCTAAATGACAGACTCAAAGAAATACAGCTGAAGAGCATTCCTCACAACTCCTTGTGTGCTTTTTAAAGCCCCGCCTGCAGGTTTTGCTATTGCCCAAAGCCAGCTCTGACCAGATCTTTACAGAAGCTTAGAGTGGAATTCAACAAAAAATGCCTTATGGTTTTGCATTTGATTCTATTGGCTGCTTCAGCAAAATGCAACTCCTTTTATTTTGTCTATTTATGCATGTGCGTGCACTTATTAGTAGTGAACAGTATCAGATGTCTCCACGCAACGAATAGAGCTCAGGCAGTCGCTTTATAAGCTTCTCTGCGTTAAGACACAATCAAAATGTTGATGATGTGGACAGGGAGTGTCCAGATGAGAAAGCTGGTTGGCCATGTAATCTCTAAACCACTCCAAGTCCCACTTGGGCCCAGTTTCCCTTAGTCTTTCCCTTGCGGTCTCTTCATGCTGGCATTTAAAGTGCCAGTTGCGCTATGGCTATTTTTGTGATGGAGCAGATGCCTACACGTCCCAAAGGCCAGCTTCTCCAGTGGACGCGCTTCGGAGTCGTGCTAGTACCCAACTGCTGCGGCAGTCCTGCAAGGCTTCCTCAGCTAGGATATGCCATGTTTTGTGCCATTTCAGTACAGTGCTATTAATACTGAAATCACTGATACAATAAATTGAATCAGAACTAGTAAAGTCCACAGGAGTACGTGCTAGGACACAGTATGGAACCATTAAAGCAGCATTACTAGCACAACATATTGTGCATTATATAGCTGAGTTATCGCCCAAATCAAATGTGAATCAAAGCATTGTACAAAATAAATGTAGAAGAAGCTCTATTAGATAATCCAGCCCACCTTTCTGTCCACAGAATGATCCCTACCAAAACATTTTTAGTCCTTTCTCCTGTTTTCAAATGACTCAAACTGAAGGGCATTTAACTTTATCCTTGCAGAGTATTCCACATCTACTACATTTCTTTGATGATATGTTTTTTTTAGCTGCACTCCCAAGTCCCAGTCTAAATTACCCTTCACTCTCCTTAGTGTTCACACCCTTCACATTATCAGAGATCTTTCACATCCTCTCCCTAAGGTGAGCTATACACACTTAGTGCACCGGACTGTGATAGCATTATCCACAATAAATAGCACATACATAAAGAACCCATTGACTTAAAGAAGTCTATCCAGTGACTAGGTTGTTATAGAAATAAGGACATGGCAATCTGGCCTTAATCTTTGTCCATAAATCAATTATACCAGACACCCTCTGCAATTTCTCCTTGTTCTGACTTTCCTTGAGTATACTCATTAAAGGTTTGAATAACTGAAAATGTAGCATTTTTTATGTAGTCAAAGAAGTCAAGTGAGAGAACTGACAACCTCTTTAACACAACGGGATAAGCCACGTAAGTGAACAAGTTTAGAGGACTTCAGTGGATTCCTTGCAATTTTTAGTAAGTTTGCTCACGTTTCTGCTCGTCCAAGGATGTCTCCATGCAACTGAATGAAACTTGGACAAGGTTACTGAGACAACAGACGTCCAGCCAGAGGGTACAAGCTAGGACAGGTAATTATGAAGGCAGAATTTTCATTACTCTTCATGAGAGAAAAAAAAGAGGAAAAAAAAGCATTTCTGACCCCTAAATGAGGATCTGTCAAATAGGCTAGCATTTAATGGTTTGCAAACACAAACACAGAGCTATAAATGCATTGCTTATTCCCACTACAATCCCTTTTCAAACTGGTTCCCCTAATGAATATAAGGAGTATTGATTTTTAAACTCGTGTAGGTTCTTAGAGACAATGCAGACTGACTTAATTATAATCAATAAAATTTACAGACAGTGATGCAGCCCAGCAGAAATATTCCTACCAAAAAGTATGGCATGAGAATACTCCAGTTTCCCTACTGCACTGCTATAATATGACCTTAATACATATTTTATTATATATAGACGCTTGTCCCAGAATCCTTCAGAAGATCACCTGCATCTCCACAGTCACAACTAGTTTGGTAGTGTATATGGTTACCTTTCCATATTTTCCTGTAGAGCTTCTTTCTTCTGACTGAGAAATACAAAAATCAAAGAGAGCTGAAAGTTCAAGCAGCCTTTGTAAAAGTTACTGTGAGCATCCCTCTCCTTTCAGCTATTCCATCATCTTTTAATCTACTTACTGTCACCATCTCTACGTGAAGAAAATGTTCCTATTGCACTGATGAAACACTAAAGAGCAGAGAGACTAAGGGTGAGATCTGCCTCACCTAAATGTGGCTGTCTAATGGTTGCACACCTCTCAAAGTCAGGTGCCTCTGCTCTTTCTACAGTCACCACTGAGAGCCAGGCAGTTGCACAGTAATTTTGCTGGGCTGCCATGCCCTCGAGGAACGCCCAGCCCATTTCCCTGAACAAGGGCACCGGCTTAGACAAGGAGCTTAGAGTAAGCACCTAAGTTTTAGAAAAACACAGATGAGGTGAACCCAAACACAAGCGGTTTGTTTGGATCACAGTGTCTGTGCCAAGCAGAAGGGGAATGACAATCTGACATCATTCAGACCAGGGCAGAAATTCCCAGAGCATCGTCTCTTTCTTGACGAGGCAGCAAAAATCAATGGTACGAGGAGGAACAGAAGTCTCATAACTCTAAACTGGCTTCCTAACTTGCTTGCTTCTATTTGTCCCTCCTCTTTTACCTTGCCTCTGCCTGGATGTTTGACCCACCTTTCCTAATATGCTATTACACCTTACAGCACGTCTGCACTATACAATGAAGTGGGTTGTGCAGTGCCAAAATGTCCTGCGCAGTGCGACCTCTCTCACCTGGAACCAGAAGCCACCAGACATGTGAGTACAGCACTGTAGCAGGACTCTTTGGACCTGCTAATGGTTATTGGACATAAAAAGATACCAGCTCATGCACAACATTTGGCCAAAGAGCCAAACCCATGCTTTGCAAAGTCCTACCCTCTACCTTGTTGAGCCCAGGTGCTCCAAGGTAATTAAACCCTCCCTTGGCCTGAACTATGTAATACTATCAACCAGGCCGAGCTCCTGTGATGATGACTACCATCTGATACACGAGACCAAAGAGCACTCTCAGTTACTTCACTGAAGTTACAGTACCCCCAAAATGCTTAAATACATTGAAGGATGTTGGCTGGGAGCAAAAACTCCCTATGACTGTGCCAGTGTAAGAATAAGCAGTTATTTTCATATTATAAGAACACTTTACAAGAAAACGGTCAGTCTGCCATCTCCCACTAAATGATCTCTACAAAACTGCTGTATTACCAATTACCAGTATTACATTTGAGGGGAAACAAGGAGCGTAAACGGTTTGACCACTCATGGTCCAAAGCCCACTTTTCTCTTTTATAAGTGCTTTTTAAACAGTTCTGTATTAATGGTTATGACAGATTACTTGGTGTTGACAGTATAGGCTATCCGTAAGTGTTGAATAAAATCTAAGTAAAAAACCAAGAAGATCGCTTCTTTTGTAAATATCTTTCAGCTGGCACAGTAAATTACATTGATTCAGAAGTGACTCATTTCAAACGCTGCACACATTAGCAGCCAGTATTATTCAATTTGAGATTTTAATTTATAACATACTCTTGGTAATGTACTCCCAATACATTCCTCACTTCCCTACCCTGCAAATGACAAAAGATGAAAGATCTTTATTGTATAAATATTTTATATTAAACCCTTCACTCTGCCGTATTTCTTCCATTGTCAGATCCCATTTGCAAATGCTATACGTTGCCCCCAAAAGTGCTGAACTAGGCAAAGGGCACACGCTTGCGCGCAGCCCTGCGGCTTGAGCAGCCGCTGCTCTGCCACCAGGGACGAACACTGCGGGTGGGGGCTCCCCGTTTTGGGACCGCACTCTGCTCTCGGCAGTAGAGGAGAGGTTGGCAGTGGGATTTTGGACAGGGGTTGCGCTTCTGCCCCCACCAGCCACCGCAGCTCTTCATCCCAGTGGGTCCTTGCTGCCCAGGAGGCTTGGCCATCGCAAAGGGCTGGTGAGGGCACGTGGCACCCGGTGGCGATCGTGCTGACCTCCAGCACCCATGGGCTGAGTTCAAGGAAGCCACGTGAGAGTGAGAAAAAAGGCGATGCTGGCACCGGAGGCAGCTTCCCCTCACTCCCTGCTCAGCCACCGGCATCCAGTGGTTTGGGTGAACGTTTGCAGCATTGCAAGCCACAGATCCCTGCTCCTGCTTCACCTGGGTCAGAACGAGACAGTGAAAATGCCTCTTTGTTAAGCAAACGTTTTACAAATTCTGCTGTCACCTTGTCTCAGGGTGAAACTGTGTCAGCAGGCAAGATTAGATAACTTGACCTAAATCGTACTGGAAATCTGTGGCAGACCTCAGCTCAGATCTCCTGACATCCTGTCTTGTGTATTACTGACAAGACCAACCCTAATCTAGTAGGAGAATCCTTTTCCAAACAGTTACTTAGGAAGGGCTAAATGCCACTACCAGACATCCACAATAAAATCCGCCTGGCTGAGGCCAGATTGGCTCTTATTTCTAAATTAAATCATAGGGAAGTTCTAACCATCAGCTACATTGCTTCTCCTGACACTTACTGCTATTCCTGCCTGTTAAGCACTTGCTGTCTAATCCAAAAATACTCCTTGCACCATGGAGCGCACAAAACAGAGGTTATTTATTCTGCTCTGGACCAGTTCTTTGATGAAATTAAAGTTGCTGATTATTGCTCAGTCATTATCATGCTGGAAAAGGTCCTTCCTTCAGCTACTCTTACTTTTTGCGGTCATCAAGAAGAGTTATTTCGGGATCCTGTACTCTAGATCATGCAGGTATTTCATTACTAGATTTAAGGCAGCATGTGTGAATGTGTTACCCTACTTAGATACATAAAAAATAATTTCAACTCGGCTAAATTACCTTTATTATCAACCCTGGTAATTCCACCGCAGCCATTTTCTTGACTGATGTACAGAACACTATGAAATGAATCCTCTGAGAAGAAGATGGAAAAAAACAAGACAGTGATCAATGGATTCAATTAGTTACAGTATAATTCTACCAAGATGAAAAAGATCAAGATGCAATGCAACTTCTCCAGTTCAGCTAACAGAAGTTAGAGAGAGCCTTCCACTAGTAATTTTTTTACTCCTTGCAACTACTAATCCATACAATGCACAGAGTGAACAATTACCAAGGGTGCTCAGCAAAATAGCAGCAGTACAGAGAGGCTGTGCCACAGGTGGAGGCTCCTAAAGAATGTTTTAATGGACTAGATACACATTATGTCTGTATTTCTTCACACATAGAAAGCGTTATAACAACAGAGAGATTTCTCTAATGACAACAAAATAAAGCCTTCCCAACGGCACATCCAAGCATGAAATAACAATGCTGCCACTGCTCCGTGGAGGAACAAATTTCGCTTTTAATAATTCCCTAAACATTTTGACGCTCATGCTTTCAGCATCTTTCGCACGTAACGCCAAGAAAGCAGATTCCCTTAATGCGCAGGTCATCTGCATTACACTTGGACTTGGGGGCCAGCAGGCGTCCCCGCTCTGCGCTGCGTGGCACCTCCTTGTCACCGGGGTCACGGCCCGCAGCCACGGCCCGGCAGCTGATGCCATGCTGGCCGGGAGGCTGTAGGCTCCGCGAAGTGCATAGAGATACCGTTTAGTTCATCACATTATTAAGATCTTCATCAACCAGAGTACTTGGCACAAGGAAATAGTCAGTTTACAATATCTGAGCAGAGCAATCTGTATACGCCCAGGACATTACAGCACATTACAGCACCAGGAAATATGTAAGTGTCATCATCTTAAAAGATAAAGGCATGTACGGAGCAGGGATTTTTGCATGTAAAGGAAATCAGATGAATGAATAAAGCTGATCAAATGATTAATAGAATCCATAATCTTAATCTTATTATTTCTAAAGAAGAAAAGGCTGCTCAGTTAAGAACTAGTCATCTCCATTTCATTAAGAACAATTATATTCCGCCTGATCGAGATCTACACTGCGCAGCCTTTGTGGCACACGCGTTTTTATATTTCCTGTCATTTCAGCAGGACGAACAAAGTTGTCCGTGATTTGCAACGCTAGAGCTCCGGCAATGGGTGCAAACAGATTCTAAACCACAGCTTTGGCCGTGGTGATTTAGCATTGTCCCTCGCCTTCCCCCAAGGAGGGCAATGAAAGGCAGGCGGATGTTTGTTTCAAGATGTCTAAATTCTAGCCACGCTATCCATCTGAAAGGGAAAAAAGCTCTTATAAAATGTTTTCACACCATGTTGGGTTAAGAGACAGTGGGTATTAATCCTAGGGCTGCTACACCAAGCTTCCTCTTTGTGGTCAGCAGAGAAGCTGTGTGGTTGGGCAGAGAGAGTCCAAAGTCGCCTTTTTTTTTTTTTTTTTTAATCTGTGTTAAAACAAGGGAAAGTGGACTGGTTACACAGCAAAGCAGAAACCACAGCCAGCCCTCTCTGCTGTTGCTTTCCCCCTAAATGTGGCCTACAGCTATTCTGCTTTCCAAAAAAAGGTTTAATTTAAACCATACAGTGCTACAAGCTGCCACGTTTCCAAATTCCACATTCCTTTCTAATCTGTGCACTTCAGAACTGACAAATTCTGTTTCCAATGGTACCCAGACTAACTGTGACGGGGAAATTACTGCTAACCAACTCTTACTTGACTTGATAACAAATGCCAACCCCCCCACCCCGTCCTTGTCCCGCAGCTGATGTATTCTGCTGAACTTTGGAAATTATCATATTTAAGGGGCCAGATTCAATTTTTGTGAAATCATAGGCTGTCTGGGGGATTCTTTGCACAGTGAGAAAAGCAGTTTCAGGACTCAGGGGAGAGTCCCTAGCCTGGTATAAATCCACAAAACTCCACTGACGGCTTCGCAAGAGCAGTTTACACCTGCTGAGAATCTGCCCTCCAAGCTCCGTTTGTACAAGCCCACATATATAACAACATTAGCTTTTCTCTGTGCTGCAGCCCAAAAATGTGCGGTGCAGAAGAGCGTTCCCGCATTTGAACTTAAATAAGTAACGTTCCTGGAGGGGGGGAGGGGAGGCAAAGAAGATGCCCCACTTCACCCTTGAGTAAGAATGACCCGTGGTGGTCGAGCTGGGGATGGCACGTAGCAGAAGAGGTGCACAAAATTTGGGATCCCTGCAGAGACATGCAGCAGTGGTGGGAAGGGCCAGGGCCAGAGGACCAGCCTGATCGCTGGCTCAGAGGCTCTGGCCTGGTCCCAGATTTGGACAACATCAGTGACCAGCAACTCTTCACAAGCAACACGAGGACGTCTGGATACTCGCCGCTTCCTTACCCTCTCGTCCATCGCCGCCATATGTGCCCATCCCAGCCAAACAGACCAAGGTCTGGAGGTGGCCCTGGCCCACAGCACATGAAAGTGAGTGTGAGCACATTGCCCAACAAGTGTGCTTATTTCCGTCCCAATGTGTTTTTTGCCCTCCTGCAGCTGTACAATATGTAACCGCCTGTATGACTTGCCAATGGAGGGTAATAGCAGTAAGCCCTTCAGGAGCCTCGGCGGTCTCATCTCCACCGATAGTCAAGTAGTGTTATAATTTTAGGGCACATACGCAACTATTCATTGCATCTCCTGAAAACAAACTGCAGCAAACTGAGGCATGATGTGGCACAGTAGTAGTGAAAAGACACCAAATCTACTCGATTGCATTGAAAAGGAGGAAATGGAGCCCATTTGGGCTCCCGCACCTGTTTTTTGATTAGGTTGTAACCACCATACAACAACTATTGCCAACCTTAAGCGTAGAAAAAGCATATGTCACATCTCAAACATCATGGCATTTGAAAACTTATTTTTCTCCCTTTGCCTTCTGGTTTCTGACTGATTAAAGTGCACACAAGGAGGGTTTTCAGGCTTTTCTCAAGAGTCAGAAAAATAGTCTGTTCTCTTTTCTTCTCTTTTAATGACAGCTGAGATGCACATGTAAATCTTTCGATACCTGGAGCCTTAAGGAAACCATCAAAGGTGGTGAGACTCACTGTGAAATGAACTGCGTGGTAACAGCACGCATCTCAAACCACCATTTAAATCACGGAATAGTTCAGCTCAATGTTTATTTTCAAGCAATGTCAGAAGTTGAGTGTCGAAGGCCAGATTCTTAGCTAGTGTAAATCCATTTAAGTCATGGGCTCTTTTTCTGGTCCAGAATGGTCGTGTTTATGTTGAGGCAATATACTAGACAGGCACCAGATGAATGTTCTTAGCCTCATCTCAATGATTTTTCTGGAAATGGAAAGAGCTTATACATGGGATCCTTGCCAGGGTAAGAACTCTGCTTTTTGAGGTTGCGATTTTCAATAGGAGTTGGGTCTGCATTTTCCTCATGCTCCTTTGAAAATCCAAGCCTGTGTTAATAACCAGGGTAAGGTCCTTTTAAAAAGCAGAAATAGTATAAAACTAGCACAGACTAAAAAACGGTATTGATACAACACATGCCTTAATGAGTCAGTGAAAGATTCAAACGTAATACTGAATTTCTATCAATCACTACTGCGAGGGCAGTCCAATAAGGCCTTAAGTTTCAGTAAATGTCAGTCATTCTCAGTTGTCCCACTAGTAGTCCCATAATGGGATGTGCTGGCCAAAAATGGAAAGGAGGCACAGCATCTGCTTATGTTTAATTTATTTTTGCATTTTGGCGTGTTGTCCCGGGGGAATCAATGTTTTTAAGTGGCTGCATCTTTTTGAGCCAACTTGCTGTCCTTTACTAACACATCAAGGACATGTTTCTGGAAACGCAACATGCTCCCTTTGAAACCAGAGAGGTGCACAGGTAGGGCAACCTTGCTTACATTTTTTACATTTAATATGTATTTCTAGTGAAATTCCCTCCGCTTCACTCAAGCTGAACTCTAGCTTCCCCCCTTCAACAAAGCCATAATTCTCATTAGTGGGAATTAACGTGCATGGATCACTGAGAGAAGAGTAAATCCTTAAGTGGATAACGTAACCCAATAAAAAGCACGGCAGTTCAGCACTCAGGCTAAAACTAAGCATAACCGGGTGCTGAAGTCCACGCAGCTACTCTGCGCTTACACAGAATAATTGACTGAAACCAACCCGCTGTCTTTAACTCCTGCCGCACAGGCAAAACCTGGGTCGCTGCAGCTCCTTGTGGGATGCTGTCCCAGGATGCTGCAGCCGTGGGCAGGGTGCGGGCGCTCTGCCCCGAAAGCAACTCCCAGAAGCGCATGTGGCATTCATTTTAGGGCATTTTGGGTGAAATACTGTACGCTTAGTGCATGCTTTTGGTTTTAGCATGCTAATTTCATTTTAATAACGAGCTGCTTGTTTAAGAAGTCAAAATGGTTCCGAAACACAAAGGTGCAGGTATGTTGCCATAATTAAAATAGGCCTGATCGGTAGTTTTTTAACAATTTGGTAACAAGAAATACTGGTCACACGCTGAGACTTTTCATGCCAAGGCTCAGCCAGAGCAAAATTTTACGGCCGAGTTATAAACCCTTGAAAATAAGGGTTTATAATAGAAACGCTGACAGCCCCTTAATTATAGCGGCACTAGCGGGCACTGCTGTAATAAGGCCCACATATTTCCCTCTTTGATCATTATTTATAGGACGCACTGGAAATCATCCCGTTTCCAGTTGTGTGCCCGCTCAGCCAGGTGGAGTTTTTTCGGCCTTCGGAAAGGGGAAGGCAGAGCGCGGCTGCCTGGGCCGGCCGAGCCGGGCCGGGGGCTTCGCCTGCCGGCGCTGCCACCGCGGGGCAGCCCGGGGCGGCAGGCAGTGACGGATGCCTCTACTCCTGGCGTTTGTCTAAGAGGTTGGAGTTCAGCCTGGTGCGGCGCAGCTTTCCCCGGGACCTGCTGCCTCCTTAGGCAGGCGATTAATCACATGATCGATAGACCATATGATTAGGCACTAATAGCTGATAGGAGGAGAGAATAAACAACCATAAATTTGCTTTGTACCGAGTAATCCAAGTGTAAGGGGGGTCAGATAATGGCCACAGAAGGTCGTGTTGCCTAAGGAGCCCATATGGGAAAGATGGGAGATACATACATTTTTAAATATCTGCAATTATTATTGCACGGCGGAGCGGAGCCAGGCCGGCCGACGCACCCCCCACCGCTTCGAGCGCCGTTGCGGCCCGCCCGCAAGCTACGCCCAAGTAGGCTGATACTAAAAAGCGTCAGCCTTTTTTTCACGCCCGAAACCAAAAAAAAAAAAAAAAAAAAACCGAAAAGGATTCGTGCGATGGTTTCCTACCAAAGAGCGGCGGTCGGCGTCAGGCGAGGTCGGTCTGACTGAGCCGGCGCCAGGTGGTCCAGCTCACCGCGCCCTTCCCAGCGAGGAGAAGAAGAGGGGAGCGATGCCGGCCCCCGGCTGCCACCGCCGGGCGCCGCCTCCCCTTTCCGGGCGGAGGGCAAGGCCGGGCCGCCCGCGCGCAGCCCCCCGTCTTGGGTTTCAAGGGGCCGTCGACCGCCGCCGTGGCCCGCCGCCGGGCGCCCTGCCCTGCCCTGCCTTCACCGAGGCTCTGCCCTTCCCCGGCATAAAAAAAGGCCTTTTCAGGACTCAAGATGCAAACCAGGTCTACGGCTCCCCCCCCCCCCTTCCCTTTTTTTATTTTACAGTAAACGCACCCTTTGTCTCTGCCCACGAACTGGGGAAGAAACAAAAATGGCTGGTTAAAAGGAAGAAAAAAATACTTCAGTCACCCCAACAAAGGCAAGGAGTTTACAAACCTTCCCTGCCAGTGCCTGGAAGCAGGCAAAGTAGTTACTTCATTAAGTTGAAACAAAACTCGACCAGTAAAAACGTCAGCTCTGTCGGAGACAACCAGCAGGCCCCTTGCAGCATGTTCTTGATTGACCATCAGCAGACTATGTAAATCGCTTTTTCTGCCAAACAATCGCGGGGATAAATGCCCGCCTTTATCTTTTGGGCTATTTCTAAGCTCCCCTTTCTCAATGACGTGACATTCATGGGCCGCAATCTTATTTTGTTACTTCTCAGCCTTAGTGGGAAAGCGCATTCAAGCCCGGCCAGGCTCTGCCGTCGGCGCTAATTTCGCCCTCGCTCTCGCTTCCCCCTCCCCTCTCCGCGTATTAGATGTGTGTGCGTGCGGGGGGGGGGTGTGTGTGTGTATAACAACACATCCTTGTGTTTGAAACCAGGCGACGAGGGTGCCGATCGCCTCGGTTTCAAAACGAAGCCGCGCTTCGGATATTGTGTAGGCCCTTGAGTTGCAAAGAGACGGAGATTTGAGTGCTTCCACAAACGTCAAGCAATTCAAAACCGCTGGAGTGCTGCAAGAGCCGTGCGTACACTTGACTCCGTGAGCGAGCGCACGCAGCGCAGACCCGGGCGAAACAACCGCGGCGCTCCCCGTCTCCTTCTGCCGCCGTCTGCGCGCGCGTCGCGCCACGGGCCTCCGCCAGCCCCAGCTGGACCCCACCTGGGGTGCAGCGGGGCTGGCGGGCCGACCCGAGCGCTTCGGTCCTGCCTGCTCTGCTTGCCTTTGGAAGAAAGGCTCCTACCATGGAAAATGCACGCGTTTTACTTGGAAGGCCCCGTGTGTACGTAGTCAGGCAAAAAAGGCTCCTCGATAATTTGGAACGATCCGGCTTTTGAATAGCTTTAACACCAGGCGTGAAGACAATCGAGTGATTAGACCGTAAGCGCTGTATCTCCGTTACAGGGACGGCAACTGTATTTGTTCTGTAAAACACCTAGGACTTTTGAAAGCAACAGCAGCAGTAAGAACAATAATAACAATGTGTTAATTTGACCTAACAAGCAATTTTTTATTTGCTTGCATATTTTTTTAACTACCTCCTTTTTGTCCTTTCCCTCTGGGATGACAGCGTAGGAACAGGCAGGCTCTGCTCTGAGACCGGGCCCTGGCCAGTCTGGCCGAGACAGAGCCGGGGAGACTGCAGTCTCCAACTACAGACCCAGATGCAAGTCCTCCAGAAGTTTGAATTAAAACATGGATTTTTTTTTGTATTTAGTCATCTTGGCATTATTTATTCATTCACAGCTTGGCTTCGCTGTGTGCTTAAGAAGAAACGAAAGTTTTTTAACTATCACTTACTCTTGCAAATAATATTCATGGGTGTAATTACATTTCAATCCACCGGTGCAGTTGTCTGGCTTATCCAGCCAGTGCATCCTTAGCCATCTGCTCCATGGTTTAATTTTAAGTGTTAACCTAAGAGTGAAAGGGTGTTTCCTGTGATGAATTCATTCAGAACCATCCAGTTCTTACATACTTATTTGTATCATAAACAAAGAGCAAGAGAACAAACCTCAATTATTAACAAAAATATGAAATATTACGGATCTGCGTGGCTGGAATCATTTCTAACTAATCTCTCCAGTTGTCATCAGAAATTCTGTTCAGGCTGACTGCAGGGATACACATGTAAGTACATACTTTCTTCTTCCCGCCCTTTACTCCCATCAGTGGTGTAAGCAGCCGGAGCTGTTATTCTGCAACGTGAAATCTCACATACTCTTCAAGGATGCTGACATTTATTTTTTCCTGCCGAACTTACACAGTGGGCCTGTATTCAAAAGTGTGCATGAATAATGCAGATTTGAAAACCGCGTTATTACAAAAGATGTCAAGTTCACACGCTGTCAACACTAATAAACTCCCCAAAGTGCTAAAACCCAGGACACCGGTGCCCCATTTCCTCCTGCCTCCGCTTACCCCTCGAGGAAAGCCGGGGCGAAGCCGGCCCCAGCTCGCGCCATGTCCGAGCGCTGGCAGCAACCTTCCACATCCCCAGGAGCAAAGTGATGGGACTGACCCACTGCCCAGGGATAAATCAGAGGGGTCTCTCCCATCCCAATGGACTTGGTGGACCAAACCCAATGTTTCATTCCTATCCGGCGTTAGCAGAGCGCAGCCCCGAAGCCTGGGGATCCTGCAGCGCTCTACGGAGGCAGTGGCAGCCACGGATCCTTGCCCAGCCACTTGCAATCTAATTTAAGATATGGAAAAAAGAGTGAGTGAGACAAACACTCGGAGGAATGGGGTAAGAGTAGCAAGGTCACACTGTTACGCTGGCAGTGATTGCCAAACTTGCAAACTATCTGAAAGTTATTTATATATAAAATAATTAAAATCAGCTGTCCCATTCTGCCATACCATCTAGCCATCCCAGGTTTGCAAATGCCTTGCACGTCACGCAGCAGAATAATTTTGGAGTGGTGGCAGAGGTGGCTTTAGAGACTGCAGCTGGGGACAAAGTGGAAGCTCCTGCACAGTGCAGCACAAGAGATGAAATATGTTGAGCCCCAAACCCACCTTCTTCCCTAGGTGCAGCCCTCACCCGGGGCTTCGCTGCAACGCCAGGGGATGCTTATAAACAAGATTTCAAGAAGAATGTAATGAGCCTGGTGGCCCTGGTAGAGAATCCTTTAATGTGGTGACAATCTGCACCGATTATTAGAGTTTCCAGACGCAATTCCAGTGGAGTTCAGCAAAACAACGAAAGGAAAAGGATTCGGGAGCTGAAGTCGATCCTGAAAGCTATCTGCTTCCTGCAAGGCTCTTCCCGCTCCCACGTCACACTGGTTAAAGAATAAAATACTCTTGGTACTTTGCAGAATCAAGCCCTTTTGGATGATTTTTTCCTCACCCAGGGATATGTCCTCCACTCTAGACACCATTGTGAATGAAAGCAGAGAGAGGTACAAGTGTTTCCTAAAGCATATAGTAAAGCATTCAGACTTTATATTCTACCAGAACGTCTGAGAAGTATTAATGACCCAAAGGGTAGTCTTTCTTGGCCCAGCACAAGAGAGTTACAACAAAGGAGAATATCTGATGCACCTGCTAATACAGATGAAAAAAAATCACAGCGTCCCTGGGCAGAATTCAGCCGTGGAATACACCTGTGTGTCTTCCGTGCAAGTCAGCACGGGATGCACGCAGCGTTGTACGATCGCGCTGAACCACCTCTCCAGTTCAGAAGATTTCTAAAGCATCTACCATACTGAAATCACATGTTTGGAGAGCAAGAGGTAGGAGGGGGATGAGACCCTGCTCATGTCAGAGACTAGTTGTCGGGAGGATTATTCAACGTTTTCCGAAACCTGGGAGCTCCTTACAGGAAAAGCATTCTCAATATGCAGCACTCTGTTATTATTGCCATTAGCACATTTAAGGGGAAGGGTACAAATATTCAGCGTGCATTCAGGCAGACACTTCAGCATGCTAAGCCAGACCATCAGAAAGATTTGCCTTTTTTCAGCTTGCACAGGCAGGACAGTATGCCTAGAGTACCCCTGAGGAAAGCCTTGGATGTAATTTAAACTAATAAGCTATCCTGCCTGGATACCATATCCTTTTGTTTCCTTGCTATCGATAGGCAGCAGAGCCAACTTCACAGATACGAATGAGACAGATGCATAACTACATTTCAGCTTGGTCAGATAAGAAGAAAGTGGGATGGCAGGAGGTCACCCCCGGAGATATCTGTGATCTCAGCACGTAGCAGAGGGTCATCCTGGTCCTACTGTTCTTCTCATATACTGTGTCCTGTCCTTAAAGCGCTTGACACATGGTGGAGGCAGGAGACACGAGGGGCAAATATGCCATGAGTGTTCAAATAGCTTTTCTCAAAAACTATCTGGTGGCTTCTGGAGCTGTCACCAGCAAAACCTCCCCGCCACTGGACCGCAGCCTCTCTGCCTTTACGTTCCACCCAAACGAGGGCTAAAGCTGGCCTCAGGCTTCTGTGCTAGTTAAAGGGAAATGAAGTAGTTGACAGAAGCACCAGCAGTGATGGGGGAAACAAGGCTTTGCTCCGTCTGGAACAGGTTGCCCAGAGAGGTAGTGGAGTCTCCTTCCCTGGAGATATTCAAAACCCGTCTGGATGTGATCCTGGGCAATAGGCTCTAGGTGACCCTGCTTGAGCAGGGAGGTTGGACTAGATGATCTCCAGAGGTCCCTTCCAACCTAAACGATTCTGTGATTCTGTGATTCTGTCTACTTTTGAAAATAATCCGTGCATGGGAAATACTCAATTTTTCTACAACATGTGAGAGCATTGTGTGATGGAAGAAAGTTTGTGGGCAATAGCCGGGTCCCTTATGTCCTAGAGTGGCAGGAGGCCTCGTGCGAGAGCAGCACATGGTGCAGACACGCAGCCAGACAGGATGTCTTCCCGCAAAAAGACCTAGTAAACAGTGTGTAATGACAGGATTTCTATTATTGATGCTTCAGCAAATCATCTTGGATCCTTGGAGGATCAATTAATCACTGGGATTGTCAACACCCAACTACATGTTTTAAGTTCCTGCCATCCAACGCTCTCATCCTCCCCTACACATAAATGATTCCGGGGGCACAGTGCCAAACGAAATGGGAGAGAAAGGAAGGAAAAGAAAGCCCCGAACAGAGAGGCTGTTGTCAGGGATGGACCCTAGCGTTGGTGAATAAGATCAAATGCAGCTGCCCCCATGGCTGCATGTGGTTAAGCGCGTCGTGCCTGAGGGCAGACTGGATGGTGAGCAGCCAATCAGCTTAGGACGGGCACAGATAATTAAATCATCTGATTGCCGGGCAGGCCACATTAAGAAGCTCATCGGTTTGCATGTGGCCCCTTGCTGTGGCCACCCGTGAGCTAAGTCTTGCCGAGATGCTAGTACACAATTAAGACAAATTGTATGGCTGAAGATCAGACTCGAGCACTGCCAATGCCCTTGCCTGGAAGCTCTACTGAAGAATGAGGGCACATGTGTGTGGGAACCAAAGCTCGGAAGAGAGCTTTTAATGAACAACGTGCCAGCACTTGTTGCCAGAACACACTCTTCATTTCAGCTCTTGGAGAAAACAAAACCCTTAAAACCAGAGTTTACTACATTTCACTGATCTTCAATATGGCTAGAACTTCAGGATGCTTCTCCTCAAGCTAAGTTTGTATCAGTGAAAATATGCTTCTTGTTAAAGAAACTATTTAAAATGTGGAATCTAAAATCAAGCAAAAATAGCAGACAGTATGTTCAGCTTCAAAATTGGCTTGCACTCAACCAAGTATACCATAAACAGAAGGCAGAACTGACTATTTTTATCTTAACAGCCCTTGGGTGATTAAAATTTGGGGCCAGAATAAACAATTTTTTTCCCCACTCCTTGAGGGGAGTATCTGACATGGGTTTTGAGTCCTTGCTAATTTTTTAACTCCCTTTCTAGCTGTTAGTTGTTTGCATGAGAAATGTTCCCACATACCCAATAGCATAAAGGCTCCATTGCACTAGGCACAGGATGAATTATAAGAACATACAGACCACTGTGCCCTGAAGAGATCGCCATGCAAGATAAGCCAAAGACAACAACAAAGTGCAAAGAGGGAGCAGGTGAAAAGTTAACATGGAAAGGACTGCGTAGATAGACAAGGTATTTGGTTTCCTTTACAGGAACGGCGTAGGATCATGGACAAGCCCTGTGGCCAGAAGGCACGCAGGCAAAGGGGGGTCATAGGGATGCACCTAAGACAGAAAGGACGGTGACTTTTCAGAGGAGTGACAGGTGGAGAAAGACAGAGATGCTTCTGGCTCAAGGGGCAACAGAGGCTGGAAGAGAGAGAAGGGAGAGGGGGGAAGAGGGGGCAGAGCGAAGGAGATGGGTGAATAGATGTGGGAGTGCTAAGGGATAGCATGCCTGGGAGTTAGAGACGAGACGCTTGCACGGAGCAAGAGGGAGTAACTGAAAGCATGCAGAAAAGGGATGACATAGTCAGAGTCAAAGGCCAGGGATAAAATCTGATACCAGCGTGAGAGGGCTTGAGAAGGCCTAGACGGAAGAGGTTGAGAAAATCCAGGCCACAGAATTTACAGCTTTGTAGCAGCAGGGACTAGAGAAAAAGAGCAATCATATGTTGAGGGATGGGCAGGGCAAGAGCAAGACAGAGAGGTACAAATTGCTTGCACGTTTGCCGAACAAGAAGTTGAAGATGGAGCACAGGTTTTGGCTAGCAGTTGTCAGAGGTTCCAGCGACAGGGGGAAGAGAGAATAAGCAGTAGAGGGAAGAGAAGGAAACAAGAAAGTCAGTTTTGATGGTGTTAAATAAAGCTGATGGCTTAACTGCTTCCGGAGAAGTAGTTATAGGACAGGACTGAGCTGTGAGACTGAATAAAGGCGGGCAGACCAGGAGAGGAGTGGACTGGTGGTTATGGGAATTGGAGCCATGTGAGCAGAAGCAATTGCTTTGAAGAGGAGGTAGAGGAGGGAGCCTGAGTGGGGATTCTGGGAAACCTACAACAGAAAGGGACAAAAGCTCCTGACGTTTACTTCCACAGCAGCAACGTGCCAGTTTGTTGGGATACAAACCACTGCCAACCCTCAAAACTTCTTGCAGAACTTTACGCATGCGACTCGCCATCTTTTCATTACAAACTACACGTTCAGTACTTCATATATAGACACTATGGTTCACACTCCACAATGTAGTAACTGCTGGGTCCTGCTGCGAGGACCACCCTAGCAGTATTTATTTATAATTAAATAAAATGAAAGAATTACTGGAAAGATCCAGTAAAAGCTGCACTGATGTCCAAAATGATGGTAAAGAGACATGATCTATGGCAGGGCCAAAGAGTTCACAGTCAAGGCACCTGATAACAGAAGACATTTGTGTTTCTGAATAACGTTATTCTTGGGAGCTAAAAAGACAGCAAAGACATGGAAGGAAATAAAATATCAAAAAGGAAGAACTGATTCAAAGGCAGGGAAGCAACCACCATATATCATTGCCTCCAAAAAGGATTCCAACAGTTTCTGCCCTGCAGTCAGTAAATTTATTTTTAGTCATCATTTGGCTTTATTGATCACCAAAGATCAGTTAACTTTATGGAAAATTATAATAATCATGGTGGGGGGAGAATTTTCCAACAATTTTTTTTTCCTCATCCTTCTTCCTTTCTGTACCCGCTGATCATGTTTAGTCAAATCCGCTCCATTATTTTAGCCTCTTTTAAGTACAATCATTGTTCCTAACTTCCACATCCGGTTCGAGGCTATTACTCGAGTTTAGCGTGTTTACATTCACACTGTGTCAGCAGAAAGGGTCTCTTACTACAGCAAAGCCGTTGCATGTGCAATAAACAAATAGCCTTTGACACGCTGGTTAATTATATCGGTTAGCTACAATCTCACATGCATGAATGCTGTGCTAATGAAAACACTTTGGCAAGCAAAACAGAAGAGAGCAAGACGTTAAAGTGTCCAAACCTGCAAACTCTAAGCGGTGCAACCCATTAAGCACAAGCCGACTCTGTAGTTACACGCATGAGGAGCCCGGATGAATCGAGAATATTGTAGGACCAGGCTCTGAACAAGGTAAGGTGCAAGTTTTAGGCTGCAAATAAGTTATCTCACATAAAGAAAGCTATATATTAAAGAAGGCACCGGCTTTAGCGCCTTGCTGAAGAGGATGCACTCAAGCCTGCAACTCAAGCTCTCCAAACCAAGTGCTTTCCTAAATCGGAGCCTGCCCGTTTTTCTGCACTCCACCCAAGTTAGGCACAGAGAAGGGCCTCCGTGCTGCGGACCGGTGGCACGGCTGGTCTCCAGCTTCCTTCCCCGGCCCTCTCCCGCAGCGAAGCCGTGGAAGCCTCCTCCCTCGAGGAAAGCCAGCTTCCCAGTGGCAATCACTTGTCGCAGTCAGCAGCGCTGCAGGCAGGCGGCCGGGCTGCGGGCTGCCCTCTCCCCCCGCAAGCAGCCCAGCGCGCCGCCGGCGCAGCCACATGTGCTGCCCAGATGCAGGCGCCGGGCCGCGGCGGCGGCGGCGGCGGTGGCACGCTCGCTGCGCCCTGCCCGCGCCCGCGGGTCGTGGGCTCGCCGCAGCCGCTGCCCGCCGCTTCCGAGCGCCTGGCAGCCAAAATCACGGACGAGGACGGTGGGGAAAAAAAAACCCCGACCAAAGAAAAAACCCTAAGGGAAGAAAGACACGTTCAGGGAAAGCCTACGCCAATCGTCCGATTGCCCTCCCCGTCCCAACCCACGCCAGCGAGGACGCTTCGACAGTCGAGGAAGGACTTCTTTGGCCAAAGCAAGGGTGGAATCCCCCTCGGTAACTGAATTTTTAACTACGGTCTTCAGCCACCTGGGCTCGTTATTCTCGCCAGCTCCAAAAACATTGCATGACTAGCTCAAAAGCAAAACGATAGTCTTCAAAGCCCCAGCGTCCCTGCCGGTCGGCAACGCTGCGCAGCGCAAACCACAGCCTTAATGCACTGACAGTTAAACTGCTTTTATCTCTTTTATTTTCCACAAAGTCCTCGCACAATAATCCCCCCGTCATATTTTTTACCAATAAAATATATGAATAGCTAGCTAATCTAGCGGCTAGCTTTACAGTGATACGAGATCTTCCCTTATAATTACTTCCACAGCTAAATGAAAAATTCCTATCAAATGCAATCTTTTTACGACTCTTGGAAAAACTGTCTCTATCCAGACACTCGCCATCAATTTGGTTTTAACTCCCTTGTCCCCTTGTATGTCTGAGAAAATGGGTTGACCCTAAATTTAGGATAAACACAGGAATACTACTAGGCATTTATCTACAGAAAATTTCCCTTACTTTGTTTCGCCTGGAAACTTCCAAGTTCAAAAGGTAAGGAGCACTTTTCTCCCCCTCCTTTGAACCAGGAGTGAAATCCACGCATTGCAAAAGAGAAGTTTGTAATTAAAAATGGGCATTTTGGAGCTTGCAGTTGGTGGCAGACCTCTCGTTAAATAAATTACATCATTTTTTGACCGTGGCAACATGGGAGCACGATGAAAGCCTGCGAGCGAGCGCGTGTTTGGTTTTGGCACCGGCGTAGCAATCATAAAAAGCACTTTAATGTTTACAAACGAAGCCTGAGCTGCGCCCAAGGCTCCGGCGCGAGCAGCAGGGAGGTGCCCACGCTCTGGGACACGCTCTCCGCGAGCGAGAAACGCGGGGTAATCCCTCCTGCCGCCCACGGGAGCCGCGGCGCTTCGTTTCTTTGGACATCGGCTTCGTTTCTTTGCTTTTTGCCCCAGATGTTTTACCCCCTCTCATCAGCCCCTTCCTTTTCCTGCTGATGGCTCTTGGACAGAACCTCCCTGCGAGATCCAGGTCATCTCCTCTGCCCCCGAACCCTGGTGCTCCTCTTAGTGCTCGGCTCAGCAATGACAACCCTTCTCCCTGCTCTCTCTAAGGCTTGATGCAAGGTCTTTGGGGCAGAGATTGCCAGTAAATCTCTGTCTATCCAGTAAAATAGGGTCTTGTTCCTAGCTGGCCTTCAGGGGTGGTTGCAAGGTGCTCTTTCAGGAGCAACGGGGATGGCGATAACCGAACGCGTTCCCCTGTTAGCCTCATCAAGGCAAACTGCAGCTGATTGCCCCTTGCTTCCACCTAAAACCCTCCCTAAAAATGAGACCTCACGACCCAAACACACACAACTCTGCAAAGCCTCTGTTTCACCACAATTTACCCATCAGCTACTAGGCAGCAGCATGTATCGCAGGAGGGCTGATAAATCACCAGTTTGGTATTTTTTAATCCTTGAATAAGCAAGAAAGTGCTCTGAGCACTAACATGTCACGTGCTCACTGCAACCTGCTCTGAGGGGAGACTCTGAGGTCAGAGCTGACCTCCTGCGTGGCCTCGATCAAAGCAAAGTTAAATGCTCATCTATTTAATAACAGAGGAACATGTGAGACCATAGCCCGAAACAAGGTTGGGGGACCCAGTGGTGCTGGAGACCCTTCCGAGGAGCGAGGCCGAGGAAAGCAAAGCAGGAGCTCTGGGGCTCAGATGGGCTGGGATTGATGAGCAAAGCACCTCTCTGGTTCCTGGGAAGAAAATGTTGTGCAATCCCCCGAAGCAAAAAGCGCTGCCTAAAAACTGCATTTGCCAAAGGTCTGTGCTAAGTTTAAGGCTGACGACCTGAACCCGGAGAAACGCGAGTGTTGCAAAGAGAGGTAATTTCCACAATGAGCAAAGAGGGAATTTCTACTGATGATAAATAAATGAAGATAACTGCAGCTTTGCAGAAGCAGCCAGCCTCCCCCAAGACAAACATGGTTTTTCAGGGCTCCGCTCCTCATACAGAAGGTTTATTTGTGGGTTTGCCAATATTGCAAAACCACTGCATTAGTTGGTTGAGAACCGGAAACCATTTCAGTGGTCAGCAAAGTGTGATGTAGCCATTTCAGAGCTGAACGGGGCCGTTGTGCCTTCTTCTGATTTCGTCCACATCTTCCAAAAACACCCCTTTCACATGAGACAGACAGTTCGGTGGGAGACACAGGAACCCAAAGCCCTTGGGAGGACAGTGGCTTATCACAGCATGAGCATCGCTTCCCTGCGCATAATGTACTGCACTAAAGGACTTCCTGGCAGTGGCCAGACCACTAGGACTTTTTAACTTCTATGTCCATGTAGGAGACTCTGGGATCGGGACACATTATGCATCCTTGCAACAGCTCTTTACATTCAACAAGCCTAAGGTCATCTTGCCAGGTGGCTGGCAGTGCTATGTTGCTACCTCTTCAGGAGCACACTAAAGGAAAGTCCATCCAAATCCATTAAAATTGTGAATTTAAAGTAGATTAATTAAATTGCATTAAATCCCTGTGTAAACTTCTTGTTCAGACTTAAAAGGAGCTTCATTACATTTCTAAAGCAAATTAAACCAAACCAAATTAAGGCCATGTTCTTTCTAAATGAGAGTGTCTACACAAAGATGTAATGCAGTTTAGGTAATCCACTTTAAAGTTGTTTCACATTAATTGCAATTGTCCGTGTGTAGACAAGTCCGAGGAATCCAGTCGCGCACAAGCCTGTGTACAAATATGGGTAGCAACAGTGCCATTTTTAGATTGCCTTATTAGGACATTAATTGCAAATATCACCCTAGACAAGAGAGTAAAGAAGTGATTTTCAGTGGGATAAGCTCGGGGAAGGAGAGCCCTCCCCTTTCGGCTCCCAGGTCGCAGATGTGCGAACGTTTCTGGTTGACCCCCACGGACAGGAGATGTGGAGGAAGGGGAGGGGACATCCATGACCGGAAAATCGCTTTGCAAACGCAACCGCGCTAAAAAGGCCGCTCTGAGAATAGCACTGGAAGACGTTTCTTTTCCCAAGAGGGGTTTAAAGATGAAATAGCCTATGGAAATAGGGAAATCAAAGGCTGCTGGGCATCGCTTCAGAGGCCCGCAGTAGATGGATGGAAAATAGAGGTTCACGAGTCACATCATGACACGGTGGGCACTTGGGGCGGCAAAGACCTTATCTGAGCACGCTGCAAACCTTCCCGGGGTGAAACGCAGGCTGCCCTCGACGCGGGCCCCGGGGAGCCGCAGCCGGACGTCACCCCGTGAGACCTACAGAGCATTGCAGGAAACGGCCTCGAGCCCCTGCGGCGGCCGCAGAAGGCTCCAGCAACGCCGCTTTGCACCGGGAGAAGGGAGAAACTTTGCATCCACTTTCTTTCAGTCGAGTCGGCGGATTTGGGGTCGTTCCCGTTTCGGGGAACGAGCGTCCTGTTACGAGCGTCCTCCTGACGGAGAGCAGCGCCGAGGGACCCCTTCCGGCGTATGCCAAGCCCTTCGGCTGCACGGGCCACCGCCACCCAAGCACAAACATACCGGCTGGTGGAGCCGGGAGCACCCAAGGAGAAAGCGTCAGGCGCGGGAAACCGGCCCCAGGAAGGTCGGGAGCGGCCCGGGGTGGGGGGGGGCCGCGTCCGGCTGTGCCCGGGCACCGGGATTTGCATGGAAACAGCCCTGCACTTCACAATCCTGCCTCTTCTAATGGAAACAGCCTGCGCGGCCGCCCCGGGGGCTGCCTGGGCAGCAGCGAGAGGGTTAAGGCAGCCCTGCAGCCTGCAGTTTCGCAGCAGGCGAGACCTCGCCAGTCCAGACCTTGGCGGGGAAGCTGGAGTCGCTGAAATAACTGCTGGCTGGAGCGACAACACATCCAGAGGCAAACGCAATAAAAACAGAGTGGCTTACATCCCTTTAGAAGCCCTCAAGGGGGGGCGGGGGGGGGAGAAAAAGGAAAAGGAAAACAAGACAGAAAAAAAAAAAAAAAAAAGAGCCAGCGAAAGAAAGCGTAAACCACAGATTATGTCTGTTGGCTGTTTTCTGATAAGCTCGGTTGCAAACACAATGCTAATGAATGTAAGGGACATCCTCCGCGTGGGGCGGCTGCTTGACCGCACTCGGGCTGCATGCGGCTGATTTCCGAGCGCTCTGCCAAACCCCGTGGCACGGCTCGCTGCGAGGGCTCTTCCTCCGGCTCCGCCGCTCTCCCCTCGGCCGCCCGCCGCAGTCGATATTTCACCGAACCTGCGTGAGTCAGCAGCAACTGAAGGGAAGCGCCGAGGAGCGAATAAACACGCCGTCGCTCGCCAACGCTCCCGGGGGGGAGCGAGGCGGGCGGCAGGGCCCGGCGCCGCGTGCCCCCGCGCCTCGGCGCGCCGGGGCGGCAGGGAGGCTTTCCCGATGGCCTCGGAAGTCCATCGAGCGTCTCGGCCCGGCTCCTGGCCTTAATTTACTCCTCGCTAAAGCCTGAGCTGCACCCTTTCAGGCTCCCAGGCTCCTTATTAACCCCAGCGCTGATTGCATTCCCAGGGCATCTACCGGGTTGCGTATAATTCGTCTAATTAAATGTAAAGAAGAGCCGGGTTGGTGGAGCACCATTTCATCATTTCCCCTCTTGCTTCACGCTGTGGACTTTAATGAGGACCTAAAACACCATCTTGACTTGGCTTTAGTTTCAGGCCAGATGAGCTTTGCTTGTTAAGACGGTCTTCACTTGTCAGGAAAAATAGCTTTATTAAGGTCATGCAACGCAGAGGGTTTGATTAAAGCTAATCAAGGAAGAAAACCAGACTGCAGCCTTGCGAAGCAAACTTAGTGCAACATGTTTAACATAACTTAACCTCGCCTATCTGTTAAAAGCAGACATAAATAAGATCATGTTACCAGAAGGAATGCCTGGACCAGGAGCGCGAATGCCGCAACGCGCACGCGGCAGCGCACCGCTTCAGTTTAACTCCGGCGGTGCTGCAGGCTGAGGCCGCGCGCGCTCGTGCCCCGGCGCCGGCCCTCCTTTTCACCAGCTTTCCAAACTTTCGAGGCTGATTCTGCAGGCGCTCGTTTTGGCCCGCAAACGCTAAGGGCTGTGCGGCCGCTTCGGTCGCCGGCGGAGGCTCGTCGTGGCGGGGCCCCCGCGAGGTCACGTACACCAAGAAGCATTTTTTTTCCCCCCCCTTAGGTGCACCCTATGTGGGTTTTACCCCCTTCTTTGGTCTAAAATGTCTGCAGGTAGGAGTCACCCTGCTTCCCCTTCGAGAGCCAGCCGCCGTGCCGCTCGGTTTTAGCGTCACTTTGGTTTTCCGGGGTGATGTCAAGCCAGGCAAACGGCAGCATCTGACGGGATCGTTCGGGAGAGCCGGAAAAAAAAAGGGGCGAGAAGGAGCCTGCCGGTCGCGGCGGGTGGGGAGCCGCCACGAGGCCGGGGGCCGCCAGCGGGCCCCCGAGCGCGTCCCCGCCTCCCGCCCCTTCCCAGGGCGCCTGCGGGGCGCTTCGGCAGCCCCCAGCGCCCGTGCGGCCGCCGGGACCCGGCCCCGCCGAGCCGGCGTCCTCCGCTCCTCCCAACCCGGCCGATGACCGCTGGAAACCGAACCGGGAACCCAGTTCTCTCCGCTTCTCCTCCTGCTTCCCAGCCTCTGAGGCCAAGCAAGGGGCTGCGGAGGGCGCGCGTTCAGCTGAGCGGCGCGAGCTCCCACAGGCAAGAGCGATGAAAGCCGGGCTTGCTCGCTTGCTTCTTTTGGTTTTAAGTTAGAAACTCGGCGTTATGGCAGAGGCTTTTTAAGGATAAATCTCTCCAAAGAAGTTCAGGAACTCCCAACGTACACAGGGATATCCTGCTCAGGACAAGGCTTGGCGTTAGAGAGAGGAAAAAAACCAACAACAACAAAAACAAAAAAAACCCCAACAAAATAGTCTAAACACAAACGTGGGACTACTCCCCTGCTCCGGCTCGGCCGCTCCGGGAAGGACAGACAGGAAATTAGCAGCGGTGGCCTGGAGGCTGCTGCCGAGCGGGAACTCGCAGACAAAAGACCCTGTATTGCGCGCGCGAGCCCGACGGCTGTACCCCCCGCCACGCTCCGCGCTCCCGCAAACCCTTCCCGTGAGAGACGACGTGCCGGCGCTCTCCGCTCGCCGGGCGCCCCCGCTCTCCTCTCCGCGCCCCCCAGAAAGACGGGGTTCGCCTCCGGGCCGGCTCTACCGCCGGCGCCGCGCCGCTTCGGCGGCCGCCCCCCCATGGCCGGTGCGGCCGTCGGGGTGGTGCCCGCGCAGGAGGCAGCGCCGGGCCCCCGCTGAAGGGGCTTCGATTCCCTGCACCCCGGGGCCGGCTCGACAGCGTGCAGGGTGGAGGAGGGAGCTTCTCGGTAAAACCCTACTTTTTGCTCTTCCTGCGTTTCTTCGCCGCGCGCCGGGCTGTAATTGATAACTGGTCAGTCTCAATTAATCGCCCGTAACGAGCAGAAGAGGCAGAGCAGCAGCTCCCTCCCCCGAATTAAGTCCTCCGGTTATTTCAAGAGGTGCAAGCGCAGGGAAGGATCAGCTGGGGAAGTTTGCTGGGAACTTTCCAAAACCCTACATCTGCTTGGCAACCGCTCAGAAAGGGATACGGTTACTCTTTTAACAGCAACGCAGCTTTCCCAGGCTACAATATATGAAAAACAGCTTACTGCGGAGCGGGGAAGGGCCGCGCCGACCTGCGCAAACCCACGTCGCTCCCTGCTCCGCCGCCGCGCAAACCGCCGGCGCAGCGCCGGGCTCGGCGCCCCCGCGGCGCCGGAGCCGGAGCCGGTTTTGGGGGGAAACGCGGGAGGCGGCGGGCCGGAGGGACAAGCCCGCTCGCCGCGCGTCTTCGGGAGAGACGCGGCGCGGCGCCGTCGAGGACCGCAGCGAGCGCCGCGTTCGCTCACCGCAAACAGCGGCTCTGAAGGCACTGTTTTTAATTATAGCATTAATTGATCTCTTTCCCCCCCCCTCCCCTTTCCAGCTGCTAATTAGAGAGATAATATCTCGGTTAGTTTACGAGCATTAGAAGACTTTTGCTTGCACGGGGATACTCGTGCAGTGGAAAACGGAGATGGGTTTAGCGGAGAGCAATCGTTTTCGGAAAAAGAAGAAATGATTTACCACAGTTGGCTGCATTTTCACATTTTAATTAATCTCGCTTTAGTTCGAAAAGAGAGACTCCGCGCAGCCTGTGTCGCGAGTGTGGCGCAGGGAGGCACTGGGAAGATTTCGTGCCTCTTGCAGGTCAGGAAAACACGTGAAAAAAATCAGGAATAAAAACAACAGTGTAAGAGCAACTGCAAGTCCGTTTGGCGGTCGGTGTAAAAAACACACGACAAACGGCTCCGCTCCGTCCGGAGCAGAACTGGACCAGCAGCCCCCCGAAGCTGCCCGGCAGGAGGAAAGATTTGCCTTTCCCTCAAGAGCAGGCGAAAATCCCGCCGGCCGCGCGGCGCGGCGCGCGAGAAAATAACGGGGCGAGCGGCACGGCGGACTCGGGCGAGTCGCTGCAGCTCGCCTGAACTCCAGCTTCCTCTCCCAGGCCAGGGAAACGCAGGTTTAGCTGCAGTTTTACAACGAGGCAAAAGTTCTCGTAGCTGCAGGACGCGCTGCTGGCACTGCCTAGTGTGACCCATTTCTAAAATAATTACAGCTTGAGTCACAAACCTGTTAAGACCCAATTAACAAAAATGTTATGCATCAGTGATGCATGTTTGGTCCAGAACTTTAATTCCCCGTTTTTTTCCACGTAAATTCTCTCGCTTTATTTTCTAGCCATTAAATCCCCTCCCCTGGGTGCAAGCGGTTGCCTTCCCATTGCGCGGCGAAAGGGTTAGCAGGCCAAAAAGGCAGGAGCAAAAGGGTGGCGTTGCTTGTTGCCGCTCTGCAGCGGAATAAGATAAAATAAAATAAAATAAAATAAAATAAAATAAAACAAAACAAAACAAAACCCCTCTGGCTGCTCCGGACCGCGGCTGGGGTGCGGAGGGGGTCGGCCGGGGGGTCGGCCGGGGCCGGCCGCGGCGGGGAGGCTGCCCTGCGCCGGCCCTCGCCGGCAGCAGGAGGCGGCGAAGGGGGTTGCGTTTGGCAGATGGGTGCAGCTCTGGAGCTCACGCAGTAGTGGGTTTTTGGCTGCTCGCGTGGGTAGCCTGTTGTTTACTGTTTATGGATTTGTCAGTTTTAATTATTGTGAAGTGCCCAGATGCTCCGGCGACCAGTGCCATAAGCATCTCGGAAGTAAATATCTAAGGCGATACCCGTGCAAGAGCCCCGCTTGCTTCTGCCCCTCTCTTCCCTGCCTCCCGGAGCAGCCCCCGGCGGATGAACCCCGCGATTCCCCGTCTTGGCGGGGCGATCCTGCCTCGCGAGCGGCCGCCGGCACCGGGCACGCCGGGCGACGAGCGGGCCTGCCTCCTTGCACCTTTCTCTTTTTTTTTTTTTTACCGTCCATCTTTTTAAGGCTATTGCATTCTGTTTTCTATAACGAGGTTACGTGCATGGCGAATAGCATAAATGTATACCAGACGCGGACACGGAGGAATTCTCCTCCCTGGGTTACATATGTACTTTTCATCTGCAGCAGCGTGGTTGCAAGCGGACTTTTCCAAGCGCTCTCGTTGCTGACTCCATTGTAATCCATATTCCTCCTCCTCCTCCTCATGCGAAATGCTTTGCTAAGATAAATTCCACTGTATTTCAGAAAAGTTTTCCACAGCTCCCTAAGTGTTTCCATATGACACTATACTCTACAGGTAACTTGAGTTAAAGCCATTCCTTAAGCAAAACTCCCTGTAAAATTTTCCACTATCTCAGCAGTACTCTATGTGCTGTCATTAAAGCAAAGCACATATATTTCTGAGCAGGATTTGCGGGGATGTCGGATTGCTTGGTGAGCCCCAATTAGGCTCTACTTTGTTTTATTTTTTTTAAACTTCATCACTCGGGTCTTTTGCCTGTTCAGTTACTGCGGTCTTTTTGCAGTCGAAGATGCAGTTTTCTGAAAAACGAACAGTGAGGGCTTACAGTACGTGGCAGGATGGGAGCGGGGCGCATAATGCCATCCTTGTTCGGGCTGCCTTTTTACTTTGTTCTCCACCGTTATAGTTTCTTTCCCACTGATTCCAACTGGAACAGCAGCGAACCCTAAATTGCAAACACCTGCTCAATAAATCATCCCCAGGGCTGGCAACGGCGAAGCGGCGGAGAGGCTCCGCGCTCTCGCGGGGGCGCCTGGGAGCGAGACGGCGCTCACCTACAGCCCCGACGGCTCCGGCTGCGCCTACAGCGTCGAGCCCAGGCCACGGGCAGGGGAGAGTTGTATTTTACTGACTCCACAGGGCTGGGTCGGAAGAGCCGCTCGCGCCGCCCCGCGCCGGCGGACCGCCCGGGCAAGGGCAGAACGGGCACCTCGGAAGGGCTGAGCGCTGGCGGCGGCGAACGTGGGCCCCGCAGATACCAGGGCGGCCGCGCGCCGCTCGCCCGGCGCCTGCCAGACATCTGGCTGGGCTCTGCCGAGAGAGCCCGGCGTGGCGGCTAAGATTAACTGTTTTCTAACTTATTCTGGTTTCAATGAAACTTTCCCTGCCTATAATCGGCGTTCTCGATGGCGTACTGGAGGCACGCCGGGCAGCGTACGCCGAGGTGGGGTCCGCTCTCTTCGGCGGCGATAGAAGCAATCAGACGGAGACCAAACTCGTAACCCTCCCGGCGAGCCAGATAAGCTCCAATAGCCACTGTGCCTCTGGTTTAATTAATCAGCTACGTTGTCGGTTACTTTTACACTATTCTGAACTTCTGTCCGGGCATAATGGTTAATTTCGGAGTGGTTTCACCCGGTAGGACAAACAGCAAACCAACGACTTTGTTAAAGGCACGGCTCACGGTTTTGCTTTTTCTTTTATCAAAACCCCTGTTTCAACTACAGAAGCAGACCATGTCCATTACTAATAAACGCCTTTACAGATTTCTTCTGCAAAAAGATGAAGAGTCTTCCTTGTCCTCAAACTGCTTTTTAAAAAGCCACTGAACACCTTGCTCCCATTCCAGGGTTTTACACAGGCAAAACCACCCCTAAACTGCCTGAAATCACTTTTTTCCCCCCTCACCTATCTCCCCGCTTTCCAGATGGACCGCCAGCCTCCCGCCGCTGCCAGCAACAGCTTGCGCATTGTGCGTTTGAAACAAAGACGACGCCTGAAATATCATAGACGAGGTGAGGAGCGGGGTTCAGGACGACGCTCTGCAACCGCAGCGGGTCAAAAAGCCGTGAAACGCAACCGCGACGGAAGCAAAGCAACGTACAAAAGCTGCAGTTTGGCCAGCGCGCGTTGGTGACAGCACAGACTTGGGAAACGCCAAATCCCCGGCTGAGCGCTGGCCAGCTCGGTACGGTCTCGCAGACCCAGGCCGGTCTCCAGGCGTCGCATTAGGCATCGCCTGAGAGCCGGAGAGCAGCGCACCTCGCGGCCGGGTCGTGAGGCCCGGGGGACGCCGGCCGGGGCCGAGGAGCGCCGCAGGCCGGCGCGGGAGCCGCCCGAGCGCGGCGCCCGAGAGCACGCAGCTCCAGGCTGCCCGAGGCTGGCATTAACGCTCAAATCTGTAGTGTTACCAGCGTCTCCGAGATGCCAGTTTGCTGCCATCAGCTTTGTGTGACAGCAGAGGATAGCAGGCGGATTGCGTATCTAATGAGCCGCACATATTGAAAATCCACAGCCATCTCTGGAATACATGTGGATTTGTCTAAAACGCTAAAATATGGCCTGTATGGCGTCCTGACTGCCAAAACCACAATGAATTCACTGTTACTGTCACTAATCTCCTTGTATGTTACATATGGTTGACATTTTTTCTTTAACGCTCATATTTTTTGCATGTGTGCGTATATAAATAGGGTAGGAGGGAGTCTAGGAACAGGCAGACAAACAAACAAGCGGCTACAATGCACAGCCTTCCCCTTAGCCGCTGGAAAACCCCACGGATTAGGCAGGAGCGCATTATACAAATAGGCAGACCCCCAAACAGCCCACGTCTAAGAGTAGGTGAAGCCTCGGTCCTCCGTTCTGGGAAACCAGATGTGCCTTCCCCGTGTTACAGGACAACGTTTCACCCGAACTTGGGAAGGGCTGCGCTGAAGCTGGCTGAATTCAGTGGGAATCTCTGCTGATGTCAGCACGATACGGGTCACTTCAACTTTGCCTGTTCCTCCGGGTCTTTATTTTAGAAAATGTAATTCCTGCTTTGTCTTCAACTGTTTCACATCCGTATGCTATTCGACCACTGAGAAATGTTGAGTGATGGGAATAGGAGCCCTTTTCCCCAGCGCTGTGCTGTGCGACAGTGCCGATATTGTTCAAAAGCAGGTATAAACTTCCTTTTATTAGCAATGCAGCGTTGCATGGCATACTGGCAGAAAAGTCAAGATGTGAAATAAGAAATAGTACTTCATGCATTCCTTCTAATTTCTAGGCAAGTTTATGCCAGATTTGATTTCACTGCAACGTCACAAGCTGCCTTGCTTATCGCTGCTTCAGGGCACCCATCCCAAACCGTCGGTCAGCTGAAAACTTTGTTTAGTGCCTGAGGAGAAGCAAATAGTAGTCGTGCACGGCTGGCAGTGGCTTGTGCTATGATGCATTCACTGCTGTATTATGGCTCATCATATAATTTAAGTCTACTGTAAACATGCTATCTATGATATATATTCCTTGCGGACATGCAAATATGCTGGCTTGTGGGAAGAGCATTACCCTCATGGGTATGCTCCTCATACCCATAGGGATTTCTTTGATGATGCTTTATTGGGAGACCCACTTGTCCCCCTCATCTTTTTTTCAAGCCTCGCTATTCCTAGCAGATGACTTGTTTTGAAGTCCTGTAGCAATTTGTTTTTGCCTTAAAGCCATAATAACCTCACCAGCGAAGTTGCGGGGATGGTACACGTGGGAAAATGCAGGCGCTAGCAGCCCTGAAGACACCCAGAAAACAGCACGGCTAACGGCTCCAGAGATGAGCGAGAAAGCACAGAGCTGCCAAGGATGCGGCTGCCCAGTGCCGCCGGGGTCCGGGCTCCCCCGGCCGGGTCTCTCCCACATCACGTCGGCCACCGGCTCCAGCCCCGTCCCATCCCTGCCCGCGGCTCCTGGTGGCACAGCGTTCAGGGCTGTTAATATCGCGTTTTGCGAAGAACTAGCCCCGAGTCCCTTATCCCAACGAGGCAGGGCCGGACCATGACTTCGCGCCTGATGCTGTGTAAAAGCTTTCTCTTCCTACCTGGCATGATAAACCATTCGTTATTTTTATTTGCCTCCTTTATATTTGCCATTCAGTTTTTATAGAAGACGCTCAAGTAGTTGCATGCTGCTGGCCGAGGGTAGGACTTCCCAGAGCGAGCCGGGATTTGCATCTTACACCTGGTTTTGGAAGAAGAGGCTGCAAAGACATGTCCTGAAGCCAAAAAAAATCTTGCCTTTGTCACTGATTCGTTTAACTTTCCAGAGCCCAAGAATAGCGCTGCGTTGTCTGAAGCCAACATTTCTAATAAAAAGTAATGTGGTGACTTTCTATGCTTGTGTCAGTGGAAAGCACAATCTCAGAGCGTTTCCGAAACCCTGCAACGAGGGATATACAAGACAACGGAGTTGGAGCCTCCCACTACGTCCTCAAAAAGTATTCTTTTTCTGTTACTTTTAAAAGACTTCCCTTCTGAAGGGACTTGTCCACGGCAAGAGGCACTGGAGATCTCTTAATTTTTTGCAGGTGTAGTTGGAACTATTGACAGTAATGATTACAGCCCTGCTTATCGCGGAAAACACTGTCATATGAACAGGGAAGGTTAATGAGAACAAGGGCAGCATTATTCAAACGGACAAAGTACGTCTGAGCGGTCGGGCAGCAGAGGAGTGGGTGCAATCTACTTTCATTTCTGAGCATACCAGGCAGTTTTATAGTTTGTTACATTTAAATAAGTGCTTACATCTCTGATACGCAGCCTGAACCAGACTGGCAAAGATGTTCTGCTCTCAACCTAGAGTGACCATAACAGCGGTAACAATAATATCTGTGCTGCAGCTGCACGAGGCGCTGTACAATAGTGCAGATCTGTATCCTGCAAAGCTTAAAATCTTAAGAAGGCAAACAGAAAAGTACTAGAGAAAAGAAATTGCGGTACTCCCATTTTTATTCCCGAAGAACATTTCAGAGCCAGGTAAATAATTTGCCCAAGGCCACAACAAAAGACCGTGGCAGAGCTGAAAAGTGAACCAATCCCTAAACAACTCCAACCACGTGCTTTAACCTGTCCTGTGCTTTCTCCTATCAAAGACTACCACATCCAATAGTCTTCTAAATCCTTCTGAATAATTGTAACTGCCATGTACTTTCATCCTGACTGCCTGCGAAAAGCTACATCCTCTCTCGGTTTGATTTCTTTCCCCAGGAAGAACTGCATTTGAAAAGAGCAGGAGGGAGAAAGGCATGAGAAAGGGATGGGTGTAAGAGGCGATGGATTAATCAAATGCGTGCCCTGTGGAAGTCTACATGCAAAAAAAAAGAAAAAGAAGCCCCAGAACTCGTTTTTATTTTCGAGAACCTCGACTGTGACGACTTCCCTCACCACTTGCTCCCCGTGCTGGGAGCCCACGGGAGAACAGATTTCATCAGCCAGAAAAAGGGGTCACATTCAGCCTTTAACCGCCACTCTCTGACCAATGCTAAAAGACAAACCTTAGCATTCATGAAATACCAGCAAAGAGTTACGGCAGGTATATGTATTATTGCAATCAATTAATGCCGTGCGAATTACGCCAAATAACAAAGAAGAACACGCTGCAGTGCTGGTTCTGATGAATGTGATCACGGTTTACATTTCTCTGGAGTTTCCCCTAATGAAGGGCAAGCAGAGATTTTTCCCTGTTACACACTTTACAGCTTTGCTTTACTTTCTAGTGCTTTCCCTTGTCGCGTGTATCATTCATTTTGCTGAGCAACTAAATTCTCTACTATTATGCAGCTATTAATTATCTAGCCCTAATGGCAAGGTGACAGTGCATTGCATCGCCATCAAGGAGAGCACATCTGAAAGTTCACGGGAGTTAAAGAAGGGGGTTTTCAATAAAAGCAAGGTTTATATCTGCCTCTTGCACACGCTCGAGGGAACTGGTAAACAGCCAAAGAAACAAAGGATCGCAGAGGAGTGTTTTAAACCACTGCATCCCTTTAGCCAAAAGCATCAGCCACCAAACTGTGTCCCCCCTGGGTGCCTCCGACTGTTTATACGGTCATGATGGAAATCCCCGGTGTCAGCAGGGACACAGAGCTTTCCTTCATCGTTTCTGAGCAGGAAAGGAAGGGATAACAACCACTATTTGTTGTCCCACATCAGATGAAGCTCTATCAGAAGGCAAGGGCCGTCACTTAAAAAAAAAAAAGAAAAGAAAAGTATTAACGTTTCCATTAATGCAGCAACGTATTGGCTGAGGCTAGGCAGGGTCCCGGGGCCGGCGCGCGGGATGGGCCCGGGCAGCTCCAGCCCGCGACGCAGCGGCATCGCCGCCCAACCTGCACAGCTGGATGAGCGTCGCTGCTGACAGCCTGCCCGGGGCGAGGGGGAACGAAAAACAAAGAGGCGGGGAAACGCGGAGGTCCTCTGGAAAGGCAAAAAAAGGAAGCGTGTTATCCTCCTCTTGTCACATTTGCAGACAGATGTTCTTAATATCCCTCACTCACGAGAATAGGAAGTGGTGAACAAAACTTCAGGAGCTTGGGTACTCTTGGCAAACAGCGCCGGCTTTTTTTACATTTTGGAGGACGAAAACGAATAGCGGTCGGAGCGGGATTCCAGTCTGCCCAGAGCATCGCTGCTGCTATCGCCGCTCGGGATCTGGCCTGCAGCGAGAGCCCAGGCGAAGGAGCAGAGAGCTGTTCCTAAAACGCCGCTCCGGATGAAACCAGAGACGACTCCCTGAGAGCCCTCACCTAAAAGTTAGACCTGACGCTTTTCTAGAACAGATGTTACAGGGACCAACAGACTTGTACACTTCTATTCGTCCCTTCCAAGCACTTTTCTCTTAAAGGCATCTGGGGTCTGTTCTGCCATCACGGTGCGGGGATTTACTGTGCGTTGCTCCCATTAGTGTTAGTGGTAGTTAGACACATACAGCAATTTCTCTCCTGCTCCAGGAAGAGAACAGAACCTTATGGATGAAAAGTTCGCTATTAATACAATGGAAACGTTCTGTCTCTTTTAATTGTAATTTACTTCTAAGTGTAACTGCTCTGGGTTGGGAAAACCAGGATTCAGTCCAATTCAATTATGCAATTCTTGCCACCTGGTAAGCCTTGTTATTTTATAAAGAGTACTGTAGTAGAACTGGCAGATTCATTCATGCTCGGGATTTAAGCTTCGTATACTGTGTAATCACTGTCTCATAAAAAAGAATGCAGCACGCAAGTCAACCACTCAATTATAATACAATCTTTAAAAGAGAACATGTAAAACTGATAGGCAAGATTCATCTGGTTCAGCTGTTTCATGATTATACATTCACTGTGATCTTTAGTGTACTAAGCTCTGCGATAGGGGCTCAAGTTCCAGTTGCAGCCGAGTACAGCGGGTAACTCAATTCAGTGCAGCGTGCTTCAATCGATCAGCCCCTCCGCCGGGCGCGAGCGGATAATTTCCATTCAGAGTCCCCCGACCGGATAGGATGCTAACTCACTGCGATGCCGGAAGATTTTTACTGCTAACGCACATTCGCTTTGACTTGGCTAAGCAAGCTGCAACAAGATAATACGGGGAAGGGAAACACGTAGCTAGCCCCCCCGATGAGATCTGCGCGCTGTCCCCATCCCCGCATGCTAACCAACCTCATCCGAGTCCCGAGACACTGATTTTCTTGTCCCTGCTAGAAATCCTGAGCAGGCCACCGATACAGCGCCTATAAACGCGAGGTACTCGGGGCTATTCAGAGCAGCCCTCGCGTGCAGGCAGCGGCAAAAGGAGCTCTTTTGTGAAGGTCAACCGCGCCAGGGGTCGTATAAATGGGACTTTTTGCTGCAGAGTAAACAGTTAATAGGTATATAAAAGTAGCAGAACTTGCCAGTGGAATGGCTTTAATCTAGCCAGGGTAGTAAGCGTCTGAGGGAAACACTCCCTTTGTCTTCACCCGCTTTGGATTAAGCCCTGGCAATCCTCTTTGCCTGTATCACGTCGTTACCAGAAGTCAGATGCCCAAACGAGATGGATCAGAGTACACGACTAGGCCTTTCTGGCAAGCATTGACAGCTGCTATAAACCAAAGCCTGAAACAGTCAATGGCAGATCAGTTGTGTTTTTATCGGGAAAAAAAAAAAGAGGAGCAGCAAAGCTTTATTTTGCAGTTATTTTCCCCTGCATTTCTTAGCAAAAAAATGTGCACGTAAGCAGCTAGGTCGCTCCTAGCCGGCAGATACCGCGCTCCTCAGCCGCACCTTAGTTTTGCTTTTCCAAGGCTCCAAGACAAGGGCCCAGATTTGCACTGACCTTGGAAAAACTGAACGTATATGGAGAACGTAAGCGGACCAGAGAGCTCCACGTGCGGGAGCCCAGCGCCAGGGAAGGACAGGGAAGGTCTGTGCTTGCCGTTGCCATCTCCACCGCTACCCTGCGGCCGTCACGTATTATTTCACAAGCCCTCTTTCGGAGGACCAGCGCTTTCAGACCGTACTGGACTCGAGTCTCCTCCCCAGCCTCCGTCCCAGCATCGAGGCGCGAGCTGCAGCATTTGCCCAAGCGCACGAAGGAGAGGAATGAGGGACACTCTCGAGACAGGTTTTACTCATTGTAGAAATGACATTGAATCACTCTTTGACAGTTTTGCCTCCCTGACTCCAAGAACAGGATGTGTAGAAATCTTGCACCTCATAAATAAGAGCGGCACGGCCCGATCATAAAAATGTAAAGTATTAATTAATAGTATAACTTCAGTTTGTATTATAGCTCAGACATAATGAACCTGCCAATTTTGATTGCAAAGTGAAAACTCATCTCTTTATTTTGGACAAATAGGGTTAAGCTTCTTAAGCAATTCTTTGTTGTTTTGACTTCAACAATTTATGCAAATGAGATGTTAATTAGGGTAATTGTAACTTAAATTATGCTTGTGTAAACCTCTCCATTGGTAGGAAAGTGTGGGAATCCAGACAACTGGTATTTAAAGCAGCTGTACTAACTCACTTCTGAAAGCAAAGCATACCAAGATCACTTTCATGTCTTTACAATTTGTTTTTATGAGGTGATAACATTTTTACAAATACCATCATTTTTGCTTTTTTATATTGTAAGTGACAGTCTGACATTTTACAACTGGCTTATTGAAAACAAGAATTGAGCACTCTAGCTGTAACGGACATTAACTGCTCAATAGAGATTCACATGCTAATGAGGTGAGAGGGGCTCCAGAAAGTTTTGATAAATGCGACACACACTCTAACTAGCAGTGAATGTGAGTTGACAAAGAACATCTACACCAGGGTTCAATAAAATGTAACCCTTTAAATTAATCATACTGGCAGTATTTAATAGAATGCACAACAATCTCTTTTCTGATGGCTATAAAGCAGAAGAAATGCAAAGTCTCGACAAATGAAAGTTCCCACATTTCCCTCTTCACACTGCTACTTTCATTTGAGCTTCTACAATTGTTAAAAAAAGGTAGTTACTGTAAATAACAAAGTAGGAGGTTTAATTGTTTCCTTCTTCTAAAGCATGATGCTTTTCTTCACGTTCGTTTGTCTGGGCTCTATTGAGCAAATACCCCCATCCTAAAGATTTATCATAAAAAGCATAACCAAGTGCGCTTGCCAGCAAAGTTAGGAATATCACGTAGCAAAAGAACCTGAAATGAACAATTTTCTGTTGGGCCTTTTTTCAGCCCAACTTGGTTATTTTTCCTTCCGCTAAATGTAGAAGTAACTTGAAGGAAAATACAATATAACAGTCAATCCGAATCCGAAAAGGAACTTCAGAGGCACCGCCCGGCCACTTTATTCACAGCAAACTCTCCGGACTTCACGGAGATTTTGTCAAACTGGAGGCAAAACCGGAACTTGACCTCAACCGTCAAAGGAGGGAGGTGCAACGCTTTTCGGCCAGTTTACCTTGGAAGCTTATTTTTTATTTTCCCGGACCGCAAGCGTCCCGCGTTCCCGACACAACCGCGTTGGCTGTTACGCGTTAGCTTGTGAAGTCCCGGGAAGGAAAAGTATTCACAGGATCATCACGGCTCTTAGATCAATGCAATACACCAACATGTTATTTCTTCTTAAAGTGACAATCCCTAATACCCTTTTTGGTTTTAGCCAATTTTAATCTTGGCAGGAAGTGTAAATCTGTGCGCTCAGCAGCATTACAGGCTTGCTGGCTGTCAAAATTTTGTCTCAGCCAATGCTTGAGTGGTATTCTTGTCATTTCACTGAGGTAAGAGACTTCTCAGTCTGACATATAAAATCTCCCCAAGTAGTAAGTTATGCCAAAACGTAGACAAACTTACCCTACTAACTGAATTTCAAGCCGTTTTTACAGCTCGCGTTCTTGCACGGCCTTCGTCTTACAGAAACTACTGGATTCCTGAACTGAAACAAAACCAGCTCATCTCAAGCAGCTTCACAAATCTAGTTAGATAGGCAGATAAATGAAATGCATATCCGTGAATGAACACAGGGAAAAAAAAAAAAAAACCCCGCTCATCTCCCCACTGGCTTCATACGTTATAAGCTTACTACAGTACATTTTCAAATTGATTAACAGCTACTGTTCGCTCCTTGGAGACTGCTTATTTAAACACATATCTGTGCTCCCCAAGAGGTGTCGGTGACTCGTCAACTTCTTTCCGCGCAGAAATTCCAACTCTCAAAAAATGAACAAGGGGAGAAACGCGTGCTGCAGCTCCGAAATGGCCATTTAGCCAAATTGCATACCTGTGCTGTGTCAGCTATATAGTAGATTCATCTCATTCCATTGGTCTAATGGATAGCAATTGAATTTAATTAGCAAAACTACTTTGACTTAGTCTCATACTGTGCTGAATGTAATGAAATCTTTCTCCTCTCTCTCTCTCCCCCCCCCTTTCTTTTTTTTCCTCAAATAAAGAATGTCCTTAACTGCATTCCACTGCTGGAATATTAAAAGCTATATATGTTACTCTTAAGGACAAGGTACAGCCATCCCCTTTCACAGGATTTAGATTTAGTTATTGTATTACATAACATAAAATAATTAAAAAGATACTTCGATAGTTACACACAGTATAAATTCAATTACCACGATGTCTCCATTAAAAGCACTTTTATAGTATGAATAAAATGCAAATCCTCTTTATGGATCAATACCAGAAACATAATTCTAGGCTTCATCCTGAGAAGGAAGTTAGCCTTAATAAATCATTCTCCTCTATTAAAGAAAAAAAAAAAGTTTAAAAGATATTTATTTGAAGGTATTTCTTTAAAACAGACGTTAAACTCAGGAAGCCGTACTTCTGCAGGGCTGGTGCTGGTGTTTAAAAGCAGATGAGCGTGGACCTTCTGACGTTGCAGAAGCAAGGTTCACGCTCCGGCCAGAGCAACCACCGCGGGCCGTGATTTCGTACAGATCTTGCAAAACGCGAAAGATACCAAGAAGAAGAAGAAGAAGAAGAAGAAAGCAAGCCACCGCACATTAATCAGCGTTACAGTGGTTTGTGGCTCTGCCTGTATTTATTTAAATGGTCTGGCTCTGCCAGCGAGAAGTTTGCAGAAACTAATCTCACCTAAACAAAACGGAAGGAACAAAAATTCTTCCCCACAGATTTTGAGGGAATATTACTCCTCGGCCTAACTTTTGCCTGGCTGGGCACGGCGAGACAAGTCCCGGTGATTGATTATTGTGGTATCTCTGTATCTTTGACTTTGAACCATAACCTTTTTTGCGCACAATGACAGTTGGGACCTACCATTTGCCATCTGTAGAGATGGAGGGGGAGAAAAGGACTTCGCTTACATTAATCAACCAATTAAGAGTAGACTTAAACAAAACACTAAAGCATAATAAAAACCTGACTGTTTAATGGCTTTCTACTTTTAATAGTTGCCTTCCTGTCGCCTGCGCCCAGGAGGGGCCCGCGCGGCGCACCCGGTGCCATCGCCCGGGCGGGCCAACGGAGGGTCGCCCGCCCGGCTGCAGCTCGGGAGCGAAGCCCCTCCGCGGCCGGGCCGCACCGCGCCTTGGCGTCGTGTCGTCCGGTCTGGGCAAGCGGCTGCCCGCCCGCCGCCGCCCCGTGTCCAGCGCCCGCCAAACGGACCCTTGTCCGTATAAGAGGTGAAGTGTATTTATCAAATAGATGTACAAAAAAAAAAAAAAAACAACCCACAAAAACACTCACGATCTGATCAGCTACCAACACATGCAAAGTTACTAAAATAAACACTTTTTTGTGATATTGAATAACCGGAATTTGGAACAAATCCGCAGAGCTTGGCCCGGCTGGTCTCCTCATGCTCATGCTAGGTGTCCCTTTGTCCATTGTTCTTACTACTTTGCATCTATAAAAAAATGACAGCCTACTCCACACTCTTGCTGCACTGAAGTTGCAAGCAATCTACCAAGCTGTCATACTTTTTTTCACATTAAAACTTTTTAAATCTTTTTTTTTTTTTTTACATTTGAATAAAATACAGAAAGAGTATTTACTTGCCTCAAGAACGAGTGACATATCTTTTTAAAGTCCGTTAACCAGACACGCTTGTGATAGCACATCAGGGCAGCGAACACTCACAAAAGTAGCAATCTTGACATTTTGGGAGGTTTGTAAGTCAACAAACTTCAGAGCATAAACAAACCTGCAACTAACCGGACTTCAGAAAAATCTCTGCTGGACAGTTTATTCTTATCAAGGTTTCCTGAACCCTCTTTTTGTGGCATTTGCTACCGCTCACGAAGACAGGGAGCCCGGCCAGCCTTACAAGCGGTCGCTCCTCTGCAGCAGTTCCCACCTCCCTCCATTGCCCCACCGTCATTTTGGATTTGCAAACATGGTGCTGTGCTAGCATCAAAACGACAAAACGAAATTCAAAGTCATTTGCATTACACCTATGTTCCCAGTGGACAGAGATCCAAAGCTGAAGAGCTATCTCAGCTACAGTCAAAGAAAACTGCAAAGCTCTGGCTTTACTGAAAACACCAAAACTTGTGCTTGACGCCCAAGTCCCTGGGTTTCACCCCGGGCACCGCAGTCCTCACATCTGTACCTAAATGGGAGCGCTGGCTGCAGGACAGGAGACGTGGCCCAAACCTGCCGTGGCGTGGCCAGGTCCTGAGCAGGTTCCCATCCTGTCCAGTCTGTCCCATCCAACCCATCCCATCCCGTTGCTCCTGTCCCATCCTGTCCCGTCTGTCTAATCTATCCTGTCCCGTCCCATCCTGTCCCGTCCCATCTGTCCTATCCATCCCATCCCGTCTGTCCTGTTCATCTCTCCCCATCTGTTCCAGCCATCCCGTCCCATCCCATCTGTCCCATCCTTCTTCTCCCATCTGTCCCACCCCATCCCATCTGTCCCATCCGTCCCGTCCCATCCCATCACGTCCCATGCCATCCTGTCCCGTCTGTCCCATCCGTCCCGTCCCGTCCCATCCCGTCCGTCCCGTGAGGGGCGCTCCCAGCACGGTGCCTCCTGGCCCAGCCTGCTGCTGTCCTCCGCTGCCCCTGCTCCTGGCTCTGTCGCTACCCACGGCGCTTCGGTTCGCCAGACACAATTTAGCAGGCAGTGATGGGACTCATTTTCCCGGGGAACGTCCCAGGTCCGGAGAGGGGAAAAACCTCTAAAAAGCATTTCCCAAACGCTCAAACTGCGATTGGGCGATCCCAAGGTAAAAGGCAGGCAACGCGCTGCCAGGCGCCGGGAGCCGCGTGCGCCGAGCCCGGCTCCTGCGGCACGCCGAGGGGAAGCAGAAGGGAGATGACATCAGCGGGGCTGGACAGCGAGCGGGCTTGTTTGTGGAAAAGCACAGCGCTACCCAGGCCTATTTATTATTACGGAAAGCGCTTTCCTCTGTTGATGGCACCCAGAAACAATGAGCAGAAACGCTAAGTAACGGAGGAGCGAGAGGGCATGCCTAAGGGCAAATGTGGAGTGGTGTCAGCTAGAAACTAGATGAAATGTGGGAGGGGGGGGATTATTTTAGCTATTAGTTAAACACTTTCTGAGCTGAGGTTTTCAGAGTTTGCGTGACCATCTGTATCTTACAGGACCTTGCAGAAACGGGTAGATTCTGCCGTAATTTCCATTAGCCATCGGGAAACGAACGCCACGAAAATGCCCATGACAAACCTCTGCTGGGCAAGAGGAGCGAAGAAGGAGATCTGTCCCCTATGAACCACCGGGAAAAATTTCCGCCCCCGTTTCTCCCTGCCTCCCTCCCCTCTTCCCTTCGTTGTCTCCTCGGAGAAGCCGGACACGAGCCCGCCCGGGCCGAGGAGCTCCTGCTCCCCGGGGTCTCCTGGACGCGGCGGCCGGGCGCCGGGTCCTGGGCGCCCCTCAAGGCCAGGAGCCGCGCGGCGCCCCAAAGCAGACGCAGATCTGCGCTGCAAGCGCCGGCGCCCCGCTCGCTGAGCCCGGCCTCCGCGCCCGGCCCCGCTTCCCGCGAAACAAAAGAAATCCCCTTCGGCTCCGCCACATCCCGCGCGTTGCTCTAACTCGTTCAAGCCCAACGGCGGCTGTGGCACTGAGAGGTCTTTACGACAACCTAAACGTAGTGAAAAAGCGTGGGCTTAGTTATCTTCTTTCATAATTCCACGGTATCTAGTTTATTAGACGGATTCCTTATTTGTAAACAAAATCAGACCTACCAATGTGTAAAGAGAGTTGCGCTTCCTGGCTGAGTAGGAGGCAGACAAAGAGCCCTAATGATGCCCCCAAAATGCTAACCAAAAACGTACTCTTTAAAAAGATCACCAATTTAATGCTTTTTGTATTTCATTTATCAGCCATGTAGTCATCATTCCCCTCCCTACCACCATCTGTACACACTTTCCCAATAGACCATCACAGCTGTCCCGTTTCTCACACAAACACTACCTTTTATATGCTTCCCAACTGTTTTTAATAACTGTTCTGCGCACAGCACTGTACTTCCTTTGTTTTCTTTCTTTCTTTCTTTCTTGTTTTTTTTTTTAAATACGAGAAAGAGATATAATCCAAACAAACAGGTCATCGCAGCCATCGGCAGAGGGAGGCAATTAAAACGGGCAAGGCTTTCACGTCCATCGACCTCGCGCTAGCAGGCGTCGCGCGCCTGGCGGACGCGAGGGAAAAGTTCCGGCAAAAAGTTGCTAGGGCGAAAGGAGCTCGTGCAAAAAAAGGCAAAAGCAAGCGAGACGGTCTGAGAACTCCTTCCCCGCTTTTCCCAAGGAAATAGCGTTAATATTAAACATACGTAGCCGGAGGGAGTTTTTTGAGGCTCGCAGAGCACCCTTATGCAATCAAAGGTGTCGCTACCCCCATTTCGGCGGAGCAAGTAGAGGCGGGGGAACGCCCCGTTTCCTCCCAACCTGCCGGCCGCGCTGTCCGGAGGCGATCCCGCGCTCGGCACGTCCCCGCAGAGCGCTCCTCGCCTGCCGCCCTCTCCCGCTCCCCCCTCAGCCCCTGCTTGCAGACCCCGCAGCGCGTCTGGGCAAGGCAAGCGGGAAACCCAGGCGCCACAAACGTCCCCGCAACCCCTCGCCAGCCTTTCGGGGGGCGCTGGCTCACAGCGGGCCCGCTGGGCTCCAGCCGAGCGATGGCCCCAACGCCCTCCTGAACCAGACCTCCGGCCGAGGTCGCTGAACCGCGCAGCCGGTAAAAGCGGGCGCCGCCGCGGAGCCCAAACGGGGAGGCGAAGGGGGAGCCGCCGGCTCCCCTGGGGATGGGGAAACCAGCCCCGCGGCCAAAGAAAACCCAAACACCACATTCAGCCGCTGCTTCGCGGCTGTGCAGCAGGGCCGAGGAGGTCGGTCGGCGCGGACGCCTCCTCCGGGCAGGCCGAGCTCGCCCAGGCTGAGGTGGGAGCAGCCACAGCCGACGTGCACGGGCAGAGCGGGGGGGAAATCTGCAGGAGAAGGGGGATCGGCGCGAGTTCAAGCTTTCCGGGGGGTGCCGGTGCCGCTGCTCTGGCTGCCCGCGGGCTGGGGCCGGCCGGCTTCGCTCCCGCCGCCGCTGAGACACAGCAGCTCGCTTTGTTTACACCGGAGTTCGCTCCTAGAGAGACCTCGCACGCGGGAAATAACTGCGGCGTCCTCCCAGTTCGCGTCCAGGTTGTGACCTGCGGCTGTCGAGCGGAAAAAGAAACAGGGTGGCTGCCTGCAAGTGGATTTCGAGCCAAGCATTTTGCCCGCAGATCACCCTCATCGCCGCGGGTGCTAGAGGACGGACGCGGCCCCGGAGGGTGCGTGCGCCCAGGGCAGCACCCCGCGGCCGGCCAGGCAGCGCCTACGCCAGGGTTGCTCCAGCCGCCGTCCGCCCTCCTCTAAAGAAAGAGGCGTCCTGCCCACAAAAATACACCGCTGCTGAGCTGGCCGCTCTGCGTTTTTTCCAACTTGCTGCGCTTTTCACAGGCGCTTTCACTTCCAAATACCAAAACTGCAGCTAGCGAGGAGCAAACTCCACGGCAGCCCCGGGGGGCCCGAGGACCCCGCTCAGGGGCAGCAGAGAGCGCGCTGCGCTTGCGACGCGCGGCCGGTGCCGCAGCCGGGCCTCCTGCCTCCCGCGGCGGCCAGGCGAGCCGCCCGGCCCGCTTTACGGTACAGCGGCGCGACGTCTACTTTTTAGCACAGCGACAACTACTTTTGAGCACCGAAAGCAAACGCGAATAGGTTCGCTGGCTATTTTTAATGAAGTCCTCACCACATCTAGAAAAGTCCTCGTCACGGCACAATGAAAGCATTGCAGTGGCTATCTCTCCCGAGAAGGAATTACGACAATAGCTGTGCTTTCGAAAAGCATCCCGATACAAAGAACCCATTCTTCTAATTTACTTGCAACTACTTTGCTTTAAAGAAGAAGAAAAAAAAAACCTGAATTAAATTTAAATTTTACCCTACGTCTTCAGCATCGTTCAGGAATTTTGTCACTTTCTCCCACATGGAGTTAAAGCTGCGCTGGGTAAAAAGATCAGACAAAAATTTTGGAGATTCTCCTTAGGAGGAAATCTGATTGACAATATATTTCTGCACTAAACTCTCCAGCAGGGGTTCATCTCGACAGTGAATACAGCAACTATCTAACTCGTCTTTTGATACTTTTTCAGAGGTTGAGCCCTCTTCTTCCAGGGCATCACAAGATATTTTGTAACACATGCACTGGCTTGAAAGGCGAAAAATATTCCGAGGGCAATTTAGGCGGACGCGATGTTTATTGCGGGGCGCACGCAGCTCATTGTCTGTACCTCAGGCAGAAGACCAAACCTACAGGCACAGGAAAACACCGCGTGAATGAAGCTGTGCCAACGCTCGACTTGGGGTCCTTCCCCCGCCTCGTCCCCTCCTCTCTCCCGCGGCCGCCCGCCCGCTCGGACCCCGCAGGCATCCCGTTTGCCGAGCGCTGCGATCTGGGACTGCCCCGCACCCGCCGGCCTGGAGGAAAACGAACGTTTCCCCATAAAACATTTCTCCCGAGTTGGCGAACGCGTTTTGCCCCCGGCGCTGACGGCGGCCTGCCCCGCGCCGCTGTGCAGGGCGACTCCTGGCGCCCAGCGGGCTGCCGGGGCGCCCTGACCCCGCCGGGCTGCCCGGGGCACGGTCCCGCTGCGCCCAGAGGGGAGGCAGCAGGCCACGCGCCCGGGGCTGACACGAGCCCCACGCGGGATGCCCTGGGATGTTGGTGATTTTTACGTCCTCCTCGGGAAAATCCGGAGCGCCGCTGCGGTTTTTACAGCGCCAACCCGGCCAAAAGGAGCAGGCGGCAGCGCGCCGCCCTCGGCGCCGTCCTCGGCTCACCTGGCCGCAGAGCCCTGCCTTGGAAACCCACCAATGCCATGATAACTGTGCGAGTCACGGCAGATATATCTCACCCCAAAACATGAACATGCTGAAACATCCAATCATGTTCTGGCACGCACGCAAAAAAAAGCCCATGGCAACAAAGACGACAGCTTGCCAATGGCAGCTGCTGCACGCACACACAAAATTAAACTATATTCTTCTGAAAAGGGATATTATTATGGCATTTGTTTCCCCTCAGCCATCACCCTCACCCATTCCCTCTCAAAATGAGGGGGAAATATCAACATATATCACACATCAGGAGAAGGGGATAGAGGAACGGATGGAGGGACATCGCCCTGCAGAGGAGACGGGATGGAGAGCAGAGCTTTTCACCGCAGACCCGACGGGTGGATCAGGCCTGAACGCGCGCAGCAGCCCTGCAACAGCGGTTCACCGATGGCAGCAAGGAACACGCGAGGCCTTCACGCCCCAAGGAGCCCCGGGTAGGCCTGCGGATGGCGAATCCCAGCCAGCTTGGTCAAGTTGACCCTCAGCTATAACACAAATCTGCAAGCACACTTACATACATTACACGATATCTGAGGATCTTGATCTTCGCTTCCTTTCCCCGGTGTGGCACTCGCTGGTGCCTCCTGAGCTGTTATGTAATGCACGAGTTATCTGCCTCCCTGCTCGTGAAGATAAATGTCATATCAGACCTCTGACATCATGTATTCTCCAAGTAATTATTTCTGATACCGTAAGAGTTACACAGGGTGCACAATAAAATTAAAAAGTAGAAAGCAAGGTTAATAAGATTATCATGTTGGTATAATAGGTAATGCATTTTGCAGTATATCCTTAAATCTGCCCTCTCAAAACATAATTAAATAACTGTGATTTATTTTTTAAAGGAATGCAGACATACAGCGTATCCTCCTACCCAGATATGCTAATCGCTTTCAGCCCCAAAATCACACCGCCGTTTGCAGCTTTCTAATCCTCATGTGTACATAACCCGCTGCAGGTCCAAGTTAGCAACAATAAAGTCAAGGAAACTTTCAGACTAGCACGTCATTAAATCCACCTTGATTTTATCTTACTAATCTAACGGCACTTATGCGTCCTGCAGCCCGTTGGGAAGAAGAAACGGCTCCCTGGGGCCCTTTGCGGGGGCCTGCTGGCCAATTCGCAGGCTTGCCGTGACAGCGGCCGAGCCAGCTGGACCGGCAGGGTGGACATCAGGGACCTGGAGAACGGCCTGAAGCCTCCTGAGGAGGAACCGTCCACCCTCCCGGCCTCTTCCCCGCGTCGCGGCTGGGCGCCAGGCTCGCTACGGGGGCGTGGGAGGAGGATATTCTCTCTTCCACCCTCCCGGCACGGCCGCCGGCCCCTTCCCCGCTGTCTGTCCAGGTCCCCAGGAGCTCACTGCCACCTCTGGGATCTGCTTTCCTGCGTGCGCAGGACACACCATCCCTGGAGGCTCCAACGCGCTCTCCTCAAACTCGAAGGTCTCTACACGCTTAGAACAACTCGACTGAAAGGCCAGGTCCCGGGTCCACCCTCCCTCGCACACCTGCCAGGGCAGCCAGTTTGCACGGGTGAAACCCAGGCTCGCAAAACCGAAGCCTAACGCCACCGCTCAGGTCTCCATTTTGCACTTGCATATTAGAGTCTGGTGCACAAAATGGAGGGCCCCGTGCATCGGATGGGCAACGGCTACGTATTCAGCTCACCCCAACCCACTAGCGTTAAAACGGCCACGTCCCACCTTCGCTGCAGAACCGCTTCTGCCGATGCCTCCGCACGCAGGACTGAGCCCGTCTACCCAAGCCCAGCCCCGGTGTGAGGAAGTGGAGTGACACCAGGTAGAGACACTTCCCAAACAGATAAATGCACTATTTTCTCTTCAAACTGCATCACCCTATTCTTTGCGAGGACGAGATACGACCCACCCAAAGACCTGGGCGCCACCGTTGCCACCAGGCATGAAACCCTCCATCGAGGAGGGACCTCACTGGGGCAAAACTGCCGTTGGCATCACCCCCACCTGTGGTCCCTTCACATCTCTGGAAATTAAGCTATCTATTTAAGCGTCTGCATGCGACTGTGCGTGCTCAGCCTCTCCCTCACCCCTCAGGCACCTCAGCTTTGAAAACCCTCATTTACATGAGCAGCAAATCTGGCCTAGAGGGCCTGAACCCAGGGCCAAATGCCAAGGCCTCCCACCGCGAACCCGCCGGGGCCGGGACCGTGGGCTGAGCCGCGCTGAGCCCTTTTTTCTAAGCTTTGGCTGCCGTAGTACAGGTGTTAATTAAAAAGAATCAAGGAAAAAAAAAAAAAAACGAACGGAGTCAAGGATATGGCATGAAAGGAAATCCCAAAGCGATAAAAATAAGCCGTTCAGTGCGCAGACATCTCTGTCTGCCGAGAATCCTCCCCGTCAGAGGAAACGTTCAGCGTCACTTGCCGTCGGCAGGCTGAGACAATTTGCCCTGAGTTTACAACCTGTAATTTACTCCGCGGCTAAGGTCCTCTCGCCTAGGGGCGGCGGGGACAGAGCCACACCTCGGCGTGGCCGTCGCCTCGCACCGGGCTGCTCCAAAGCCATCCCGCCGGGAACGCTTTCCAGGCCTCGACCCGGGGGAGCCCTGAACATCTGAACCGCGGGACGCGCCGCAAAGCGGAGCCGTTTGGAAAAAGGGCTGACGGCACAAAGAGCAACGGGCTAAGATTTATTTTCTGGTTGCGAGTGGCGGGGCCGGTATGTGAACTCCAAGTGTTGAGGGGAGGAGGAGCTGTAAAGCAGCTCAAGGCACGGAAAGCAAAGGATGCCCTTTCCTTTACATCCGAATGGAAAGAAACCAGTAAATACATAATCATAATAATAAGCAGTGGCTTTTACGAACAATTAGAATTCCTCTGTTTCTTTGAAGGGTTTGAAAAGCTGACATGATGTTTTGGGTTCTCCAGATTCAGCTTTGAGGCCTCAACCAAGAGAAACATCCAGCCCCGCTGTGTACAGCAGTGACCACAACAAAGATTGTGGTTTCTCCCACACTCGCCTTAAATAGATCTAAATTAATGCTATTCATCATTGGGTGGAAAAGAAGGGAAATATAAAAGTGCAGTCACTTGTAGACAAGCCAGCAGAGTTGGGTAACTTTCTTACCAACACACAAACCTCACTGCTCTATCTGCGCTGACCTCCGGCCAACGGCCTCTCCCCCTCCCGCACCTCAAGGCATGGGAATAGCACTCTCCTACCAGCCTCAACCATCACCTGGAAAGCATTCTAGACCCATTAAACACAGCTTTATCCAGTGTTTAGTTGTTGTTGTTGTTGTTGTTGTTGGAGAAGGGAGAAAGCTGAACCACATGACTGAACTGCTGCCAGGGCTTCGCGATAGAGCAGAGAGTCCCAAGCTCCACGCCAGCTCGGGGGAGCGCTATCGCCGATCCTCGCCGGCTCAGCTACAACAGCAGAGCAAGGCAGTTGTCCCAGCCGAAATCCCGCTTCCGCCAAGCACCGCTCTGCTCCGGCAAGGAGCAGCCAAACAGAGAGCAGCGGTAGATGGAGATATCTTTCTTCGCCACGCAGGGTGTGTGAATTTTGGTGTTACCGCATGCACACGCGCGATAGCGGGGTACATTAAATTAGGGGGGGTCGAGGAGCTGTAACTTCCGTCTCCCAAATCCAGGTCTAACTGTGACGTAAATGCAGGCTTCTAGCGCTGACTTTTTACGGGAACCTTTCACGAGCCTGAAGTGAAGCAAAATCTGACTTCTCCTGGTATTTCTTGAGGGCGGAAATACCACGAGATGACTTCATTTCACCGTTTTTTCTAACTCTTAAAAGTGTTACAATGGCAAAAGTTAATGAGGAAAAAAACCTATAAACACCCAAGCTTTAAAACCTTATCTGAATACTGAACTTTTCTAGTTCCCCTGGATGTATGTAAGGGGCCCTGTATACAGAAAGCATATAAAATACCTCCTGCAAAGCTGTCTGGATGCTTTTTGGGAAGAGTAAATACAACTTGCACGTTCTGTAGAAATGCATGGGGACGATCAACATCCCAGTTCACAACCAAAACTTTACAGACCATTTTTCACAAACGCTCTAAGAGCTACGTGTTTGAAAGCAGGCTTTCAAAAGCATGGTGTAAGGAGGAAATGTCACGGATGCTTTAAAAGTCTTCAGATGTGTGTAAAAATGACATCTACGTTACATATTATCTTCCCAGAACAAACACCATTTGAAACGTGCCCCTTTTTAACTACCATTATGGGCTGTCTAAAGAGCATTTTGGTTGAAACTTGGGAGGAAAGAAAAAAAAAAACCTACTGATCTTACACCTGCTCTTTAGCAGTGGGAAGTGGGTTCTCAATCTGTTAACATGACCATCTGGTCAATCTGCATATCACGGCTATCTGGATTACTGTACGATGGAATGACAATACCGCAGCCAAAACAAAAGTAAAACGCATCAAAAACTAACAGTGGCGCAGCTCTTTTGATTTAAATTAAATAATAAATGCGGAATCACAGCAAAGCAAGAAAGCCCTCTAAATAATTAAAAATGAGCCTTCGCCACAGCATAATTAAGTAAACAATATGGTATGCGCTCTGTATGGGTCGGCAATAGTTTCGACGGGCAAACAGGACACTTTTGCGGAGCAGCTACCAGGAGTTGGAGACGCTGCGACAGCTCTTTCCCTGATGTAGAGGGTTGCTCGAACACCTTTCGCATTACAGCTACACACGGAACTGACTGGAGCTATTAACAGGATTAATGCAGCAACAATCAATAACAATTGTACTAGAAGATTACGGTGCACAGTGTTAGGTACCTTTCTGACTTGGAGCTCAACGACACTTACACGGGTATTTTGACTGTCTGCAGCCCTTTTCCTCATGAACCAATCTCGGCATTATTTCAACTGATACCTCTCTGCGGTAGTCCCAGCATAAATTTTTTAAATCCGCCAATCGGAGCATAAAATGGGGCTACTTAAAGTTCAAGGTCATGCGTTTTCTACTATTCCCTCCTCAATTAGCCACAGAGCATATTTAAACGCTAAGTAAATTTCCACAGCCGCAGAAATAAGGCGGACTTCTTGCGTCGCCTTTGGCTTCTGTTCTAAATATTAATAGAATCCGAAAAATGAGCTCATTTAGATAAAATGCCATCCCCCGATTTTACTTAAATGTAGTATTTTTAAATGTCCTTCTGAAAGATTAAAAGATTTTGTGCCACAAATATCTCCCCGGCTTAATTCTCGCCCAAAGCACATAACGACGTCCAGCAAAAAAATCGGGCACCGTAGCATCGCTTTCCGGCCCGCGACCCAGCTTTGTCCACCAAAGTCGTCTCTAAAAACTGTGACCTCTCACAAAATTTAACTACTTCAATTGAGAATCTTTTCTACAATCTGATCACATTAGCAGGAGGAACTCCAAAGCAGTAAAAAACTCCAGAAAGTTCTCGGTTGAGTGCCTACTAATGAACAAAGGTTAACTTTATCTAAAAGGTCAAATGCCTGGTGGCTAAGGTTATGACCTTAACAACTTAAATTGTGACCTTGCCACGTGCCTAGTATATTGTAGATTCTGATACAGATCATCTGGTAAAGGACCGGTCATAAATTAGCTTTACTGTTAGACTCCCACAAAGAGAACGGTTTGCCACAATGGTTTCCAAGTTGTCATTTGATACGAGCGCAGAATAAGTGAAAACTAAAAAGCAAACCCAAGTTCAGGGTACGAAAATGCTGCCTGCTTTGAGTTAAGCAGATTATGAACTGCAAATTGAGAGCAATACTCTGAATTTCAATACATTTTTTGGTCAACCTCTAATTCACAAAACACCGATGTTCTTTCCCTTTCCTCTCCCCCTCCTTTTTTTTTTTTTTGTTGTAACAAAAATGACATGTAGTTTGTGCATTTGCATATTTTTGTTTTCTTTTTCTAGCCAGTTCTTAAAGGGAATAATTGATTTCAGTAGCTTTGTAAGAAGCACTATTTAAATCGGTGCACATGTGTTCTTTTACAGATGATAGTGCCGACCGAGGAAAAAGCGTGGATTCAAAGCAATAATTATCGCGCGTGTTTAGAGGGAGAGGAACCTCTCGCCATGGAAGGCATCTAGGATACGGCGTCTCGGCAGAGTCCTCCCCCCCGACCCCCGGAAAAAGAAGAAGAAGAGTGAAAAAAAAGAGAAGCGAGCACTACGGGTGAAAAGGTCACAATGGTTTTGGCACATATCTTCGAGCACGTTTCGGAGTCGGTGCCTCCTGCCAATACTGGCAACTTCTCAAAACTTTTAAGGAGGTAAAAACATTGTTTAGTGTTTACAAATCTTCTGCGCTACAGCAGATGCTTGCCCAATCGCCTATACGTAAGTCGAGCAGCCTACCTAATATTTATAATAAGGAAGTTGCCAGCGCAAATAAGCGGGTCCATCCGTTTCTGCGACCAAGTCCGGCGGACTTGAGACAAAGGGCCCTTAATATCCGCCTTTCGCATCGGTCCTGTTGCGCGCACGGCGCGAGCTGCCATTACTGCGGTTCTGCCGGAGCCAATGGCTGGCGACTTGGCCAATGTTCAGGTGTAACAAAGCCTGCTGGGATACCTCGGGGTGGGGAAAAAAAGAGAAAAAAAAAAACACAGAAAAAGGGGGGGAAAAAAAAAAAATAAAGGGTACGCGAGGCTTTCGCGCTGGGGACGGTGCTGCCGGGCCGCCCAGCCGTCGGCGGCTCTGAACCGTCCGCGGCAAACGAAGGCGCCGCGGCCGCCGGCGAGCGCGGGAGTACGCGGGAGCTGGCTCTCGAGGCTCTCGGGAGCGGTAACCGCGCTGCCGAACTTTCCCCCGACTGTTACGACAGGAGCGAAAGGCGCCTTCACTCCCGTTTTCCTCCCCTTTCTCTCCAGCCCGACGTTTCTGCCCGTCTGCACGCAGCCTCGAACGAGGGCCGTTGGTTTCTACTAACGAATTTTGCACTTTGCAGAAGCCCGCTCCTCATTTAGGAAACGCAAGACCGACTACTATTTATCGGCCCGGCACTGTATATAAATCTGAATAATAAAAATCTGCGTGCCGTTCAGCAGGACGGAGCGGTTCGCAGCCGCAGCTCTCAAAGCGCCTTTACCCGGAGCGAGCGAATAGCCCGGCCGCGTTTTACGGAGGAGGAAACTGAGGCAAAGAACAGGGAAGAGCGTGCCCGGGACGAGTGGGAGCCGACCCCGCGCCGCCCCAGCCCTCGCCCCGGCTCCCTCCGCTTAGCCGTAAATCGGTAATCCTCATTTCGCCATACCACGCAATAAATCGCAGAGTAAATAAATCACTTTCCGCAATATTTGCCGACATTCCCCTCGCCAGAAATGTGCAATATGATTTACCACATCACACCCAATTGCAAAGTAAATTTCACAGCTTATCTGTGTAAAATACCACGCTGATATCCAAAAGTCCTTTCTAAACACAGGCTGTATCAATAAAATTACAGCAGTGACACTACGTAGCACAATAAATACTCAATGGATTTAGTGCAGAAAACTTTCAGCGAGTCCGCGCTTTCCCTAGTGCCCTCCAAAACAACGTGCCGTCAGAGGCGCAGGCTCCCACTGCCCTAACTCGCTCAGATTTCTTCTCTCTCTACAGACACGCGGTTTCGACAAATGTGACTCCACTCTCTTCCCTTTGCTTCTCTTTCTTCCCCTTGCCCAACCCCTGAAGTTACAAGTGAGACCGAAATCCAGGCAGACGCTTGTGCACGTCCACACGAAAACTTGGGCCCAAGGCTTCACGCGCACGCGCGTTCTTTTTTCTGCAGTGTAATCACTCAGAAGAAATACAATGGCGCATTATTTTATCCCGTCAACCTATTACGTATCCTGCGCCTGCATTCGTATCCGCAGGCAGGGCGTGCTTTGCGCTGGAGTCAGAGGTCCCACGATTTTCAGTGGCATCACAACCGCACAGGGACACTTCAAGCCCCGCCAGCAGCACCACAGGACCAAACAAGGGATTTGGACTCCACATGTACGAACTGTGCTGCTTAGGGTCTTCGTTAAATGCTGTTCACTTTATTTTCTCAGTACGACTACGCAGATACTCCCGTTTGCAACTTTTTATACTTGACTGCTATGTTTAGCTGACTGAGGGACGTTTTCCCTTTCCTCTGGGCCTAATCCTGCAAGAGTTACACTCCCGTGGACACCAGTGAGGACTGGGCATACTTGGTATTCCTAACAGCAGGGCCTTGGGTACGTCTAGCCCCCTCACACTATTTGCTGCATGATATATACAAAATCTATTTAAAAAAATATATATATGTACACATATATAATATATCTATATATGTAAAAGAGGAAGCCTCGCTGTACTAAGGCTTTGGCACCTCCTGTGAGAATATTTAGGGTAACACCTAGGAAGGATGCACAAAACCCCAAATCGCCTTTGACACCGGGGGAGGGGTTGGGGGGAAAGGGGAAAAAATAAAAAAAAAAAAAACAGCTTTTAACCGCTGAGGGGCACGCGCGCCCTCCCGGCTTCGAACGCGGCCTCGGCCCGGGAGCGAGAGCACAGAGCACTGGAGACAAACAGAAAGGTGGAGAACGTTGGAGAAATCCACTTACCTGCTGCGTGCACAAAGTATGCCAAATATAAATCGAGTTCCTTAACAGAAACTCCTATATGGTGCGGCTGTACGCACAGCCCGGGGTTAGAGCACTGTGGGGACTTTACAAGGCGCTCGCCATCAGTACTTTCGAGCGGAATACCTTTAAATAAAATCACCATAACAAGGTCCAACCTCCAGACCTTATCTGCCTGGCGAAGGCAGTCAATTCTTCTCATCTTGCCCTTCTGGTCTGGATTGGAAAGAACGCAACACGGAGGCTTTTTTCCTGTGACTGTGAGAACAAAATCCTCCCGAAACTCAGGCCTGATATCTTTCCGCAGCTTGGCCAGAAGTCTGGATGCCCATTTTTGCTTTACCTCGGGTTTTTCACTTAGCAGTTCGTCCTTCACGGCTCTCTCTTCCTCTTTTGACATGCGTTTTTCATGTTTTTTGAAGTATTTTCTTTTTCGGGCTTGCAGGTTGAACCATGTGTACGCAAACGCTCGGACGTGAGGCAGAAGTGCTTCGATGAAGGGATGAAATTCATCCTGGAAAAGTTAACAGAGAACGGTGGATGTCAGGGAAACCACGGACAAAGGACGGCGCCCGCGAGCGCGGCTCCAGCGCCTGGCGCGACCCCGGGGCCCGGCGCCGTCTCCCCGCCGCGCGCGCGCCCCCGCGCCCGCCCTCGCCCCTTCCGCCCGCCTCAACCAACAACCGGCAGGGCCGAGGGCGGCTTGAAACGTGCCCCGGCGCGGAGATCCCGCGACCGTCGGGCCCTTTTGCAAAACTTACAATTTCTCTAAAAAAAAAAAAAAAACAACAACAAAAAACAACACAACCACCCAACTGGAGGACGAGTTAAAAGCGAAAAACCCAGAGCGAAGCGCGGCGGCTCGAGGCGCTCTGCAAGGCGCGCGTATCTCGCCCTGCTCTCTCCCTGACCCCGCTGCTTGTGGTGTAGCCAGCGTATGCCCGCCAATTTGGCAAATCCTAAACATGTGGATGCCAATCAATGTTTGTATGGGGAAGTCTAAAGTATAGTAAAACTTTCCCTAAGATATATTTGGAAATAGCAACGCACAGTATAGTCAAATGCCAATGTAACGGCATGTACAAAGGCAGTGGAAGGCGTTGGGCGCGCTGTTTCCTGGACGAGAAAGGCAGCCGGGAACAACGCGGCCCGTGCGCGCGTTTCTGCAGGACGCCCGGTGATAGCTAAGGGGAAAATTGCAGAAAACGCCAATCTCACAAGTTTAAAAAAAAAGAAAAAAAGAAAAAAAAAAGTTTGGCTTGCATTTAGCTAAATAAAAAAAATCGGATATTGGAAACTGTGATATTACAAGACAGGCTCTGAGATTTTTGGTAAAATAACAGGAGAGGTGAAAAACAGAAAAACGCGGCAACAGCAAATTTTAGCGCACCTTGCGCAAACACGCAGGAAATAATTTATTTTTTCTACTCTGTGTCACATCTGTGCATATTTAAGGCGCAATGCCACACTCAGAAAGTTGGGTTCGCCGTCCGAGGCCACTGCTTGCTTTGTCTCGCGACGTGTTTAAAGCTCACCCCTCTCACTGGAGACAAAAACCATCGCGAGTAAAATTACGCTGGCATTAAAAAAAACAAAACAAAACAAAAACCACGCCAGCAGGACGCCCCTCCTTTGGAAAAAATAAATGAATATAGTCAGAAAGGGCCAGGTAAATCAGGCGGGGAGCTCCTGCGAGCGTACTGCGGCACCCGAGGGCCAGGCGGGCTGTTTTGCTCCGCAGACGCGAGTGACGGCGGAGCCCGCGCCACGCGGGCCGGCAGCGCGGGCCTGCTGCCCCGCCGCCGCTCGCGCCAGCCTTCGGGATCGGGCCCTCCAGCAGGCAAAAATAAAAGTACTCGGCAGGCTGCTTGGCCCAGCCGGGGGAAATCGAGCCGCTGCAAGGCACCGCGGCGGATTTTTCAGGTTAACTAACTTTTCCTTTTGTTTTGCCCCTTGGAGGACGGTTCCCACCAAAATCATTTCAGCTCCTTACAAATGTTGCTGTTAAAACACACGGCTTCTGCCCTCGCCGTGGCTTCCTCCAAATTCTACTTTCTGTTCCAAAAATTAGGAAAAATTGAGAAATCAATAACCGAAGTATCGATCCGCAAAATCCTCTCATAATTCAAGACCTTACACTGACATCCCAAAAGGTTTCATTTCACTTATTCTGAGTGGCTCTTAAAACGTAAATACTTAAATTCGTAGCTAATATTATACCGTTTATTTTTATTTTAAACACAGATTGTTAGAAACTACCAAAAATGACATATTACATGTCATTATAGCACAGCAGAGTGGCAGTAATCAAAAGTATGAATGATTATTAAAATATAAACACATAAAATAAATCACTCCAATGATTGACACATTCCTTTTTTTTTTCCCCCTCCTCTACTGGAAAAGATCACAGTTTCAAATTTCAGTAAAGTTAAAAAAAAAAAAAAAAAGATTGCTGCGAGTTTTCGGTCGGTAGATTCAAAAAGTGAGAGAAGGCACAAGCCCAGCACATGCAGCTGCTCTCAAACACGGAGAACAGCTTTCGCGGGGGGGGGGGGATAAAAAAAATAAAACCTACAGGTCCCTACAAGCTATTGAAAATTACAAACACACACTTTTGATCCCTCGTGTCCTTCCCCTTCCCTGCTCCGAAAGAGCCGAGGAGGAAAAAAGGCCTTTTGTCAAGGCGAAGTTTGCCTGCCGAGGTACGCGCAGGCACGCGGCCCAGCCCCACGCCGAAGCGGGGAGGCTGCAGCGCCCAGCTCCCGGCGCGGCTCGCGGGAGCCCAGCCTGCTGCGACGGCTCGCTGTGTGCTCCTCGCCCGCGCCTGACTTCTTGGGACCTGCACCGGGCGCTCTCCAAAACAGAGTTGCTTTAACTTGGACTAAAGCTGATTTGTACAATGCGAACCTGAAAGAGGAGGTAAAAAACAACATTCCCCCCCCCCAAAAAAAAAACTTTAAAAGGCCTCGGAAGAAAAAAAAGTGGGGGGGCTCTTTGGTCTGAAGTCGGGCTGCAATTTTAAGCGGTTCCATGTCTGAAGTCAAGTAAAAGCGCTAGGACTCGCTCAGAGAGGTGTGCGTGTCTATAATATACTCCAGCGCGTCCTTTCAAAATGGTGTACTGCGAGAAAAGGTTAACGACTCATAAACAGACTAACTTTCAGGCTGTCTTCGTATTCCCCCGTAAAACGGCACGACTTAAATCTCTGTGTCAAGATATTAGCAAAGGCGAAGTGGCAATAAAAGCACCCTGTACTGATCAAACAAATTGGGCTGGAAAGCGGTGGGGGGGGGGAGAGCAGTTCCTGTACAATACATTTATTTCAGTGTTATTATTAAAAAAAAAAAGAAGTTTTGGAAATGCGTCAGTGCAAGTGTGCTAACAGATGTGCAGGCTGGTTTGCAGCCTCGCAGCAAAACACAAAGATTTTAAGTAAGTTGTGGAAAAGATGATGATCTCTGCCTTTCCTCAAGTTAAGCTTAAAGGAAAGTTTCAAAAGTATTCGATAAAGACGTTTACTTTCACTCCTTAGCATTTGATGGGTAACCTAAAAATAAAAGGCACCAAAAAACTGCTCAAGTGAGAGTAAAAAGTAAGTTTTTACTGTAAGACTCTTCAAAGTTTGAGGATATGGCTCTTCGAAGGACAGCCTGTTTCTAACCGGCACCTAAAATTTGGGCCGCGAGATTAGATATATTCATAGTTAAATTCTCACAGGCTCTTCCCAAATTGGCAAAAAACGATGATAAAAGAGCCCTAAAACCCAGCTCGCAGACTCAAGAAATAATGTAGCACTTTAAAGGAGTCTTTTGAAACAATGTATTTGTGCTGATCTTTTTGAAATTAAGCCAGCTACGGCGACCCTTGTTAATATTTTTGCAATCCATTTGCTTGTAAATCTATTAGGAGATGTGCATATGTTCCCAAACTATTTCCTAGATCTTCAGCAGATATGTAAATGGAACGATGTTTATATTTTCCTGACAGATGATACAGAATGGTCATGCCATTTTAGTTACAGTGCTTGGATAAATATGCTCATGACTGCGATTTCTGTTTGTTTTGCTTTTCTAAACCACTTTCCAAAGCTTCCCCTTCAGACTGGAACCAAAACTTAACCAGAAAACAAAGCAAAAATTAAAAAAAAATAACAACAACAACAACAGCAACAAAAAACACCCTTTGTCCCAAAACTTGTGTCAGTGAAAGCGGCTGTCAATTCTGAAGTGAAAAAATATGAAGTTGCTCGGCCGGGCCAGCGCCTCGGCCCCCCCGGCGCTCGGCGGGCGCCGCTCCCCGGCTGCTCCCGCCGGCCGGAGGCCCCTGCTCCGGGCGCTCCTTTCCCAAACGCGCAACAAGAAAGCCACCTTTTCACGCCCACCACGGTTACGCGCTTTTTAAGCAAAAAAATAAAAAAATAAAAAAATAAAGGGGGGGGGGCGGGGGAGCGGGTGCCGGCCCGCGCAGCCGGCTCCCAGGCTCCGGCCCGGCCGGCCGGCGCTGCGCGGCTGCGGAGCGGCGAGGACGGTGCGGCTGGCGCAGCGCCGGGGCCGGCCCGAAACAGGTTATTTTTCCGAGGCCCCAACTTGGCGGGGAGGTCTCCGCGCTGCGCTGCGCTGCGCTGCGCGCCGGGCCCCCGGCGGCGGCGGACTTTGCGCGGCGCCCCGCGCCACCCCCCCTGCCCCGGCCGCGGTTGGTGGGGGGGGACGACAACAACAACAACAACCAAAAAAAACCAAAAACAACCCAAAAAATCAAACGGAGTGGCTGCGCCCGGCAGAGCGCGGCGCGGGAGGAAGCGGGCTGGGGTTTGCGCCCGCCGCAAAGTGTTTCCTACCGAAACCAGCGGATCCTGCTCGCTGGCGGCGGGCGCGCGGTCCGCAGCCCCGCGCAGCGCGGGGCAGGGCAGGGCAGGGCAGGGCGCTGCGCGGGGGCGCAGCCGCGCCGCCCCGTCCCGCGCGCCGCGCAGGGGACGGGAGGGGAGGCGGGGGGGGGGGCTGGGGAGGGGGGCAAGCAGCGGAAAAGTTGCGCTTCGTCCCGCGCGGGAGGCAGCAAGTTTGGCGAGGGTCGGCGCCGCCTACCGCGCCCGCGGAGCGGGGGGCCGCGGGCGCTGCCGGCCGCCGCGGCAGGCTCGGGCGCGAGCTGCGGCGCGGCGGGGCCGGGCAGGGCGCAGCCTGCGCGGGCGGGCGCGCTGCGGGCGCTTTCTATAGGTGCGGCTATAGATCGCGGCGGGCTGCGGCGCGCACCGCTGCGGCGCGGTGCATAGGTGCAGCGCCCCGAGGGCTGCACGGCAACCCGGAGCAATGCGCACCGCATCCCCCGGCCTCCCTAACGCGCTCCTGAACAAAAGTGCGGAGTTTTGGGGAAGGGGCGGGTGGGGGGTGTGTGTGTGTGTGTGTATGTGTATGTGCAATGCAGACCGTGCCGCGACCCGCGTCTCCAAAGAGAAAATGCAGCAGTTTTCCCTGCTACACCAAGTAGAAAAGCTAAGTACAGCTGTCTTTTTCATGCATTAATCGCCTCGGCAGCACAAACGGCGAGTATCGATTGCAGATGACCAAGCATGTCATGGGCTGCAACGCTGCGAAACACGTGCGGGTCGTCCCGCAAAAAAGCATCGCCTCGGAGCCGAGACCCCCCCCCACTATTAATTAAACCATTAATAAGTAGGCGCCATTAGCCATGTGCCGGGTACACAAATGGCCGTGCAAGAAGAGGAATGCGAGCTAATAGGAAACAAAGTTACTTTCTGAAAGCTGCATTCCCCCCCCCCCCCGCTGCCCCCCGGGCGCGCACACACACACATACACACGCACACGCACACACGCACATGCACACACGCACAAACACACACACGCACACGCACCCGGGCAGCGCCCGGCACAACCGCCCCAAAGGCACCCGCACAGCTGCTTACCTGGGTGAGACAGAGAGGAGAATACATGACTGCTGTGGGGGTTTTTGTGGTTTGGAGGTGTGTGTGTGTGTGTGTGTGTGTGTGTGCGAGAGAGAGAGAGGGAGAGAGAGGGGGAGAGAGGGAGAGGGAGAGAGAGAGGGAGGGAAAAAAAAGAGAGAGAGAGAGAGAGAGAGGAGAGAGGGGGGAGAACCGAGCCTGCTTCTTGCTTTCACATTTCCAACTCTGCTAAACTGCAGCCGGCGCTGAGCAGCTCCATGGGCTGAACTTTAACCCCGCCTCGACTTGCCCCGCACTACGCGCTAGGCATGCCTGCCGCGCGCGGGCGTTAAAGGCATAGCGCACGCTCCGCTCCGCGCCGCTCCGCGCCGCGCCGCGCCGCCTGCCCGCCCGCGGGGGCGGGGAGGGGCGGGCAGGGGGCTGCCGCGCCGCCGCCTCCCTCCCTCCCTCCCTCCCTCCCTCCCTCCGCCCCGGCCGCGGCCGGCCGCGCAGCGCCGCCGCGCACGCAAACTTTCCCCCCCCCTTTTCCTTCCCCCCCCCTTGTCTTTTTTCCCCTCCTTTTTTCTTTTTCCCCCCCTTTTTTCCCTCCTTTTTTCTTTTTTCCCCTTTTTTCTTTTCCCTCCTTTTTTCTTTTTTCCCCTCCTTTTTTCTTTTCCCCTCCTTTTTTTCTTTTCCCTCCTTTTTTCTTTTTCCTCCCCCCTTTTTTTTCTTTTTCTTTTTTTCCTCTCTCCCCCCGGCCCGGGCCCGTGTCGTGCCCGCCGGCCCCGCACATGCCGCCGGGGGCCGGGGGCCGGGGCCGGGGGCGCCGGCGTGGGAGCGAGCCGAGCGGCTCCGGCCGGAGAGCGGCGGGCAGAGGCGCCGTTCGCAACTTTCCCGTCCGTCCGCTCTGATACTTGGCAGATGACGGTCGTTTCAAATAAAGCGCTTTCTGGTCAGCGGTGCTTATTTCACTTAAAACACACACACACACACACACAGAGGCGAATAAATTCATCTGCCCTTCGCATTTCTCCTTTTCCCCAACTATTAAAATTACTACTTAAAAAAAAAAAGAAAAAGAAAATGAAGCACTTAAAAATAGAAGCGAGCCTCCTGCCACTTATTTAGGTTACAACGTATTGTTTTGGCACCGGGAAGGTTTGGTTTTCGGGTTTGGACGCTTTCCAGGCAGCTTAGCTTCCCCTCTTGTACGGGAGCCCCGCGCCTGCTCCGCGGCCGCCGGGCCCCGGCCGCCCCGACGGGAAGGGCGGGCGGGGAGCCGGGGCCGGAGAAAGTAACAACGGTTCCGACTCTCGCTCCGACTCCAGACATTTTAGGCGCTGCCCCGACGTGCGCCGGCCGCGGCGGGCGGCTGTGCGCGCAGCGCGCAGGGCCGCGGCCGCCCCGCGACGCCCGGCCCGGCCCGGCGGGTGCCGCTGCGCCGCGGACGGTGCCCCGGCCCGGTCCCGGCCCCCCGCGGCACTGCGCGGCCGCGCTGCCCTCGACAGCACTTCGCGCCTGGCGGCCCAAAGTTGGCGGGGGGGGGGGGGGGAGGAAAGGGGAAAACGGCCTTAAAACGCCCCCCCGCCGCCGCCGCGCCGTTACGGCCCGGGGTGGCGGCGGCCCGGCGGTCCGCTCCGCGCTGCGCTGCGCGGCCGCGCGCTTTCCGCGGCCGGCGGCCTCATCCCGAGTCACTTTTGGCGCCTTGGCAGGAGGCCGGGACGCGGGACGGCGCTTTGCGCCCTCTAGGCAGCGGCTGCGGCCAAGTTCACGGCCGAGCCCCTCCGCGGCCGCGGGCCGCCGCCGCGCGGGCTGCGCGCGGGCGGGGCGCGGGGGCGGGACGGGGCGGGACGGGACACGGGGTCGGGACAACCGAAGGGGGGGGGGACACGGGGTCGGGACAAGCGCCGGCCCCGCTGCGCGGCGCGGAGCGGGACGCGCACCCCCGCGCCGGGCTGGGGGTGCCCTGCCGGGGATGGCCGAGCTTACAGTAAAAAATAAAAGAAAAAGCAAGCAAGCAAGGAAGGAAAAGGCTTGTGCCACGATCCCCCGCTATCCATATTCCCCCTGGCTCCCCGCCCGGCGTCGCATTTACAGCGTTTTATTTGCAGAAACTTTTCCCTGCCAGCGTTAGTGAAATCCTCTTAGACATATAAATTACGTCAAGAAGCGCTCGCTTGTACGGGCATCTGAAACAGCCGTTTCTTTCGGAGGTGCTGAACGGGGGGGGGGGGGTGCGAGGCCGCCCGCCCCGCTGCGCGCCCGCGGAAGGGGCAGCGGCGGGCGCCGCCTTCGCCCCGCGCCCGAGCGAGGCTCGTTGTGCAGCGGCAACCGAAGGAGCCACAACTCGACGTTTTGAACTCGAGTCACCGCAGCGCAGCGCTCCGCTAAGCGGCCGCACTTTCCTTTTTTTGGTTTTTTTTTTTTTTTTAGTTTTCCCCCTTTTGTTACTGTCGTCGGGTTGGGTTTTCTTTTTTTTTTTTTTTTTTGGGTGCTAAATCCGGAAGTTTTCTGCAGCGCCTCCAACCACCCCGTTCCCTGCCGGGCGCCGCGAAGTTTTGCCGAGAAAAGAGAAAAAAAAAAAAAAAGAGAGAGAGAGAGCGCGAGGGGAAAGGGGGGGGGGAAAAGGCGCCCTCTGTCCCCCCCCTCCCGCGCGAGTTCGAACGTTGCAACACCCAGCGCGGCCCCTCATTGGCCGGCGCCCTGCGACGTCACAAAGCCTTGCTACAGCCATTAGCGCGCGCCATTGTCACTTGCGGCCGCGGCCAGACACTTCCTTTTGTGCCGGGCGCCGGCGCGGCCGGGCGGCGCTCGCCCAGCCCGGCACGTACGGGCTGTGCTCCCGCTCCCGCTCTCGCTCTCTCTCTTTTTTTTTTTTCTTTTTGGAACCGAGCAAGCACTAGGAAGCAAAAAAAAAAAAAAAAATCTGTCAAGCTCAGCGGTTTTCTCAAATCCCTGAAAAAAAAAAAAAAAAAAGGAAACTCCAGCGCACATGCACACCAAAACCCACCCACACTGCTGCTATCTCCTCCGCGCACAAACACACGCATTCCGCCAGACGCTATTTTCGCAGCACACGAGCTTCCAGTGAAGGCGATCTGCAACACAATAGCTGTTAAAAGTAGCACGTTAGACAGCAATATCTTTTGTTTATAAAAGCATGGAAATAGATTAAAAAAAAAGTTTAAGATGTGCCACGTACCATTGCAAGGTATAAAGTGTACGTGAGAAACTTTACAAGGCTGAGACGACTGGCTTCATTTGTTGACACTTTTTTTTTTGCAATTTTTTTATAGCTAAAATAAACTTGCAACCGTTGGAAACCCGGAAGAGAATAAAAGCTGTAGCCAATTGCAGACTGCTGGTTAGGATTTTTTTTTTTTGTTAACTCCCAAATCAGAAGGATTTGCAATGCAATCTCTCTCCTCTCATTTGAAAGCGGTCCAAGCCGGGCTGGCCGAGTGCTCACATTCCCTCTCCCTGGCTTTGCCTTGTGTGCTTTGGATTGTGTTAGACTTTGCAGAAGTTGCAATCGATTCGGCAGGCTCCCTCCTCCTCTTCCTCCTCCTCCTCCTCCTCCCCTTCCCCGCGCCCCCTCCCCCTCCGCCCGCTCGGCCCCCCTCGCCGCTTTCCGCAAGCGCCGCGATTTGCATGGGAGCCGCGCAGCGGCGGCGCTGCCGGCCCCCCCCGCCGGCCCGGAGCCCCCGGCCCCCCCGGCCCCCCCGACCCCGCCGCCGCGGGGGGTCCTCCCGGTCCGCCGGGGCGCGCACCCCGCTCCGGCAGCGGCACCGCGCGGGCCGACGCCCCTCCTGCGCGGGCAAACCCATCCGGCACCAGCAACCCTCCCCCCCCCCCCCCGGTCTTGCACGGGCAGACCTCTCTGGCAGGAGCGGCCCCCCTCCCTTGCACGGGCAAACCCCTCCCTAGCACGGGCAAACCCCCTCCCTTGCATGGGCAACCCCCCCTCCCTTGCACGAGCAAACCCCCTCCCTTGCACGAGCAACCCCCCCTCCCTTGCACGGGCAAACCCCTCCCTAGCACGGGCAAACCCCCTCCCTTGCATGGGCAACCCCCCCGCCCTTGCACGAGCAAACCCCCTCCCTTGCACGGGCACCCCCCCCCCTTTTGCACGAGCAGACCACATCTCTCTCCCTTGCCCTAGCAACCCCTCTGTGTCGCCCAGGCAGCCCCCCTGTTTGCCCGCACCCCAGCCTTGCACCAGCCCCCCCCTGCATGGACACCCCTGCTCTGTCCCAGCTGCCCCGGGGGGGGGGGGGGGGACCGGCACAGCCACCTCTACGGGGCGGCTGGGGGCACAGGCAGGCCTGGGCACCCCCAAACGGCGCCCGGACCCCTCGGCGGGGGCGCGGGGCGATCTGCCCAGCGGCACGGTGGTGGCGGTGGCAGTGCAGGCACCAAAGAGGAGCTGCAAAGTCTAGAACTTGCACAGCACCCCTGAAATAGTCCTGATTTCATCCCTGAAAGGATTTCCTGGCTTTGTGTGTCTTAACTAGCCTTGGCCATTTTTGTAGAATAACCCTATTATTCACAGCTCCTAGGGTACAATCTGCTAAAGTCACTTAATAAAAAAAAATCTTCAAAGGGCGTGAGAAATGAAAGCAAACAAACAATTGTCTGTAGCTCTCAGCTCCCCTTGATCGTGGATACCCGCTTCATTAACAGCAGAAGCATTATATTCTTAAAACTGGAAGCCCCGAGATGCGTGATAATACTGCACAACTCATTTGTAAAAAAAAAAAAAAAAAAATCAAGTGGATCTGAAGGTTAATTACGACTTTTTTACAACAAAGTGAGCCTTTAAGTTATGCAACTTAACTCATACCTTAATGAATTGCATGGTTAGCCCTCCACATTTCGTACTTTTAATCGAAGGTATTTAAAGACACAGAAGGCTGTAGTCTTAGCTAACCGTACTGAATAGAGAGAGCAAAAAAAGGGAAAACTTCCTATACTGATTTTCAGTTTCAAGCCTGGGAGCCTCAGAACCGTGCTGGTGACAGCGCAGATCCTTATGCAGCAAATTTTAACCTACTGACAACAGCCTTGCCTTTCTCGGTTACCTTTTGGTGACCCCTTAGAAGGAGTCCGCAGATTCCCAGTGGTCTGCAGACCACAGGTTGAAAACCACTGGTTTTGCATAAACTTCTGTTCTTCGGTGCAGGCTCAGGTTGCGGTGGTTCCTCTTAGCAAATTGTCGAGGGATGATGTGTGCTGCATAAATTAAAACATCATGTCCCTTTGCCATTTGAAAGCATTATTAAAAGAAGCATAATAAGGATTTCCACCATGTTATCAAGCGTACAAAGGAAACTCCGAATGGGAGGGATGGCTGTCATCGGGGTAGAACGAGCTGGATTTTGGAGAGGCTCAGGGAAGCTGTTTTGAATAGCCCGTCAGTTGGACAAGGATCAGCGCTGACAATAGCTGGTCTATATGTGGTATGGCCCGTTAACATACGGCAGGAACAATTGAAGGCCTGATCCTGACTCAGCCTGACCACTTTTGCCAGGGTCCTGTGCTGGCTAACCTCGGTTTTTTGGAGGCATTGAGCAACGCTCCTGGTGTCACGCAGGAGCTCCCCGGGGTGAGAAAGGGGGTGCCCAGGTGGGGTAGGGCGTTACGTTAGACCTGCACGTGGTCAGAAGCCCCCCCACATCCCTGGGTAACTTCCAGGTCCCCCTTAGGTCAAGACCTTAAGTGACATACGCAGCACAGTCCTATGACCCAGGTCTCCAGAAGTATTTAGAGGCTTAAATCCTGTTGCAATCAATGGAAATCAATGCCTAAATATTTCCGCGTTGTCCCATGACCAGTTATGGAATTAGGTACAAATTCCAGAAGAAATATTGCCGTGGAGCTGCTAGGTTATTGCCTTACTGGTGTTATCCGCCTCCCGGTGCTCCACCGTCTATTGTGAAATTTATATCAGCCAAAGATACTGAAAATGAGAGTGGTCTGTAAGACTCTCTCTGGGGAAGAGATTGATTTATTATTCTATGTGTACGCAGAGAACTGAGCATAATAGGGTTTTTCTCCTCAGTCTGAGGCTCCAAACTACGGTGCAATATAAATAAACAGCACTGTCGTGCAAGTGACGTGTCACCCTGAAACGCGGGGAAGGCCTGCAGGAGCTTACCTCTGGAAGCGCCATAATCTCAGGTTTTAGGTTAAATAAACGGACTAATAAATTGGATGGAAAGTCTCACTTTATACCACTAGATACCTGGGAGTGCTAACTTTTTGCATGTGGAGTTTTCTGCCCATCACCATAATTAGCGGCGGGAGAGCGGGGGAGCATCGCCGGGCTCTCCTCTGGTGGAGAACCGCTGCCGGTAGATGAGGAGGGATGAGCTGAGAGTGGATGAGGATGCACGGAGGCCACGGCCAGCACTCGGGTCTGGAAAGGTGCCTCACCCCCGGGTCTGGGCCCGGGGTGGATTTCCGAAGCCGGATAAACCAGCAACAGAGGATGGGAATGAAAGCAGTCTTGCTAAGGGCAGGCTGGATCAAGGCACAGTCCTGTCTGTGAAGTTTTCTGCTCTAATAGTGCGTTAATTGAGGCTTTACTACCTAACGGTGCCGTGCACGGGGCGCCGCCTGCCAAAGCCGTCTGTGGTTCCCGCGTCTCCCTGGGGCGCCCGTGGACTCCTCATGTATTTCCACGGGAGCCTGTGCCTGTGTTTATGGCAGGACACGCTAGGAGGAAATAACTTACAAGCAAAAGCGTTTAAGACTAAAGAAAGGAAGAAAACAGAGTTCAGAGAGGGAGAAGGGATAATCACTGCTTTTCTCCCTTCTGTTTTACCGTAGAACTTATAATGGGTAACATAATAAATACTATTTTAGCATAAATAGCACTTCGCGAGCAGAATTTAGTTTAAAAAAACGAAATACCATAAAGAGAAAACACTCTGTGAAAGTGATTTTAATGTAACAAGCTGACTGCGATTTGCTGGTACCCCCGAGCGGTGCCCGGCAGGCCGGCGCGCAGCAGAGCCCCGTGCGCGGCGCCGTACGAGCGCGTAGCCAAAAGCGCCTGCCCCCACACCGATGCCGCCGTCCAGCTGGGTAAACCCTCCGCTTGTAACCGGGAAAGAACACGGATCCATACAGTCGCACTCCGAAATATTTCATTTGTGCACAGGCACAAGGTGTTCCCTCCGTTGGAAGCTGAGGGACGCCCTTCCCGACGGCACAAAATCATTCTCCAGTGATGCGGGGTGACTGCGGTCTACGGTACGGGTGTTTCTGTCCTTCTAAACCCAGGAGTTTATCAGACAATTTGGCGTCAACGCTCTGGACCTGGCCCTGCACTCCTCAGTCAAAGTTTTGCTGGAGTAAAGCTTATGCAAGCGCCGATCCATCCCGGTGCGGCAAACACAGTAACGCACGCACACCCGCACCCGCACGCAATTTATGGCAGTATGTACACAGGGCCATGTTTCTGCGAGGGCTTTCACAAAGTGAAAGTGCCTCTTTTGTTGCTGTTTTTCCACATGGCAACATTTTATATTCAGGGTTCACTCATTATAATATAAAAGCTGAAATTCAATACCTGGCGTGAAAATAAGGCTGGAGAGTTGTTAATTGGGCTTTAGAAGATTCAGCAACACTTACAAATTGAGGTTTGTTATGAAAAAAAGTTGCAGCGAAGAGGAAACAGGAATATAGTGCAAAAATGCCTAACAACGTCACCTACAATGCTCATGCCCAGCAATGTTATTTAAGCCCTAATTAGCATGCATTCTGCACTGCCTTTTGCTAAACGCTTTTTTCCTGTGGACTATAACTTTTAAAATGAAGAAACATACATTTGCCAAATGAAAAAAAAACAACCCAGCAATTTGTTTAAGCACTGCATCATTTTGCACATTTCTCTGCCCTGCTAAAGTTCTGGGGAGAAAAAAAAAATCCGAGTGGCCTTTTCAGACAAAAACTCTAATAACTTTGTACCCAGCTTAGAGACTGGGAAGGAAAGCGTGTTAACAGGTGCAGGTTTATTACTGTTTGTCTGGCATTGTGCGTGTTGCGTATAATTCATCTGCAAATATCTTCAGTAACTGTTTTTCAAAATAGTTTAATCTGCAGAAATGATGCAAGTGTGCTGACTCAGAGTCAATACGAGTTCAGAGGGCTTTCCATAGCAATACGAGGCAATAAAGCTTTTTGTCACAAGTTTCCCTAACAATATCTTTATCTTTTCTGTTATACAATTATTCTTTCCGCCTTAAATTAAGAGCTCTTTAAAATGTGTAAGATCTTACCTATGTTCTTCACAGCAAGGAAGGAGGGGAACCGTCTAATGCTGATTTGTATAAAGCCTACTTTTATTAAGTAAACTTTAAACTAAATGGAATTTTAGGGATTAAAAATTAACACTCTCCATCCTGATTAGTAGCTTTTCCCGTCTCTGTATTTTATAGCTTTATAGACGACTTCATAACATGCAAGGAACGAGTCAGATGAGTTGGGTGTATCTTACGTGTAAAAGTTGGCTGTAAAAACTACACCCTGCACAGGAGCCAATGCTGCTGTCAGTAAACGGGCTAACCAGCAGTCATTATAAAAATCGTACACTTAAGTGCAAATACTACGCTTTGCTCGCTCTGCCTTTCCACATGCCTAAAGCTAACCAGCTTTACTAACAGCTAAACAACAGCTAAATAAGTGGGTTGGTTTCAGCACCTGAAATTTTTCGAAGTCTTTATTACTGTAATTCACTGACCTGCCGCATTGTGAGCCCTGGCAATAGAGATCCCTCGTGTGGGCAACCTGGGGGGGGTCCAGAGCCTCTCTGGAGATGGTGCTTTGCTTTTTTGCAGAAGAGAAGTTGTTTTCTCAAAAAAAAAAAAAAAAAAAGGAAAGAAAGAAAGAAGCGCAATCCGTGTGGGCTGGGCTGTCACAGTCTGTCTCCTCTTCTCCTAGCGCCCGCCGAGACGGCCCTGGGAAGGTGAGCCATCCGCCGCCGTTCATGCCCACGCTGGGTTAACTTCCCGCCGCGCTGGGCCGGTTCCCTCCGGCGCGGCACCCTCGCAAGGGCCGGCCACAACGCGCAGGTGGCCCTCGCGGAGGGACGCGCTCAGCTAGATTTTCATTTGTTTTTTATTTTGACTCCTGGAAAAACACATAAATCACTACACTGCCCCGTGTAAGTATGCCCGACCCACTCGTTCACTTCTTGCATTAAAAGGTTATTCCTGATCCCCTGGAACAGGTGTGTGGTTGCAAAGCCCCTGTAGGTTAGTCAGCCGGCACAGACACACAATATATTATTCCTCCTCCAGAAAATGCAAGCCAAGCCTACAGATCCCCCAGCCCAGCTTCCCCCCTCCTCCAGGAGGAAATAAGCATTTCCTTACAGATATCCTTTTTTTTTTTTTAAATGCTCTTCAGATTTAGATTGTCACTAAATATAGAAACTCTAGTAGCTATACAAAATGTGCATAGCACCACAGCTGCTCATTTGCAATTTGTTCTGCACTTAAAATCTCTTAATGCTACAAATAAACTTTGGGAAAGTTACATCACAATAAACAATGAGGTGTTGTTTAAAATTATATGTGCTACTGTATTATTAGGTCTCTACCGACACTACAATTATCTTTTGAAGCTGGCAATAACGTATTAGCTGGTTAGTCAGATTCAGAAATAGACTCGTGTATAAGCCCTCTGCCATTTTTATGAATGGAAAATATTTTAAAAGCTTTTTCCAGTTTCCTCTTCGTCCTCTATACATACGCAGCTATACGCTCGAGAATCTTTCCATAGGTCATTTTAATATTCATAGACATTAGCAATACACAACCGTACATGATTAACTGTCCCTCTCCTCCCCCCCCCCCCCCCCCCCCGGCCCCAAACAACACATATACTTATTGCATCAGTTAATCAAGCCTCACTGGTAAAGAAAGCAGGATCCGCAAGCACTGCCTTTTATTTGCACGTACAGCTGTTGGTCTTTGGAAAGATAATAAAACCCGCGGAGAATCCCTAGGACGGCGGTATCGGCCAGGGCACCGCTTCCGCTCCGCAGCCCGGCTCGCAGCGGGGCCGCCTGCGCGCGGCTTGCGCGCGGCTTGCGCCCCCTCCGCGGCGCGGGCGGAGGCGGGGAGCAGCCCGGCGAGCGGGCCGGCAGCAACACGCGTGGCAGCTCCGCTCCCCCCTCACCCCCCCGGCACGGCACGGCACGGCACGGCACGGCACGGCCGGGGGAGGGGGGAGCAGGCGAGGGGAGGGGGGAAAAAAAGCAAGAAGCCTTTAAAGTTTGCTGCTTGACTGTGGCCTGGCTTTTTGCCCTTTTTTTAAATGTTCTTTTCTTTTTGGCCAAAAAAAAAAAAAAACCTGCCGTTTCTGCCTGCTTAAATTTTCCTGAAGTCACTGGGAGCCATTTTCCTTTAAGATACAGGACAAGGAAAGAAAAAGGGGTGGGAAAAAGAAAAAAAAAAAAAAAAAGGGGAAGAGGCAAGACGGACGGGTGCGACGCGGAGCCGCTCCGCGCCCCGCCGCGCCGCCACCGCCGCTCCCGCTCCCGCTCCGCCCGGCGCGCCTGCACCCGCGCGGCTCCCCCCCCCTTCCCTTTTTTCCCCGTTTTTTTTTAATTTTGTTGGGTTTTTTTTGTTTGTTTTTGCCGCAGCCCCCGAGCGCGCCGGCGGGCGGGGAGGACCGTAGGAGGTGTCTGGGGCGAGCTCTGAGCCGCCCCCCCCCCCCCCTTAATAAAAATATATATCTGCCAAAAGAAAGGGGACCGGGGTGGGGGGGGGGGGAGAAATCCAGGTGGTTTAATGAAGAAAGGCGAGAGCAGTGCGGAGGGAGGCGGCGCGGGGGGCACGGCCTGCCAGGTGACCACCCCAGCGATGCATAGGGCCATGCACACGCACATACACACACACACATATACACACGCTATATATACAAATATACACACCTATACGAATACAATACACACAGAGAGAGGGAGAGATACACTGTGCATGTTTATGTGCTTTTGGCTTCGGTGACTTCCCTTCCAGGCGGCGGCGGCGGTGGCGGCGGCGGGACTCGACCCCTGGTTTGCAGCCCCGAGCCTCGCAGCACATCCCGCCGGCGCGGTTTTGTGCAAGCCGAACGCAGCTGTTTCTGAACCGGTGCTGAGCGGGCGCTGGTGTTTGCAGGGCCGGTTGCGGTTAGCGCAGCCTCCTCCAGGTACCGGCACGCTTCGAGTCGGCAACAGCCGGGCTCGCCCCGCCGCCCGGCTAGGCCCTGCCTGTCGTCTCCCTGCGCATCTTGGAGCGGGAGAGAGAGGACAACCGGTATCAGACGTGTCGGCAGCGTTGCCGTAACTCACGGGGTGACAACGGCAAAGGGGGATTTTTGTCCCCGCGCCTGCTCTGCCGGTTCCTATTGGCTGCTGCCGGGTCGGGGCCCGGCTGCGAGGGGGGGACGCCTCGCCTCGGGAGCGCCGGATCGCGGCAGCCTGCGAGAGGCATCTGCAAGTCAGGGAGACGCAGCGGGCTGCGGCGCGAGGCAGGCGCTTCGGCAAGCCCGGCGCTGAGCGCACGCCGCCCCTGGGTACTTGCACCGCCGGTAACATTGGGGGTTAGCCGCCCCCCCAAGCCACCCCCCCAGCGGCTGGAGCGGCGCCTTCGGGGAGCGCGCCGAGCCGCAAACGCCGCTTCGGTTTCGCTCGGTGAACGCCAGAAACGCCCCCGCTTTCCCCGCGCTGCTGAGCCCCGAACGTCGGGGCGGGTGACCGCGGGCAGGCCTTGGGCACGCGGCAAGCCGGCGGGACGTTGCCGCTTGCCCTCCGTTCGGGCAGCCCGTAAGCCCGGCCGGGTGACGGGGAGGGGGCCGCTGCAGGCTGCCTGCTCCGGACCCCCGCGGGGCGACCGGCGGGAAAGCTGCTTCGCTTTCTCCCTGCCAACCCCCCTTTTCCCCCCGCGACGGAGACGCGGGTGTTTCATGCCACAAGGGGCTCTGCTCGGCCCGGCACGCGGGAGGCCCCAGGCCGCCGGCGCGGTTAGCGCCCGTGCCCTGCGGCGCCTTTGGGGCGCTCCGGCGCGGGGTGACGGAGGCGCCGGCGCAGCCCCGCGCGTTCCTCTGCCGGCCTCCAGCTGTCGGCGTCATCCTCCGCGACGGCTTCGAGGCAGCCCGGGAGCTGCCGGCACGCCGGTACAGCTACACCAGCACACCTGCATGCTGTGACACTAGTACGCAGGTACAGGTACACCAGTACACTAGTGCACAGGTACCCAGGTAACACTGCACGCCAGCGTACTGTTACACAGGTACAGGTATACCAGTACCCCGACACACTGCTGCACAGGTACACCAATATACCATTACAGAGGTACACCTGCACACCGATGCACTGTTGCATAGGTACACCGCTACTCCTGCACACCAGTGCACTGTTACACAGGTACATTGGTTGCACATCAGTACACTAGTGCAATGTTGTTCAGGTCCACCTCTACACCAGCACACTGGTACACCATTACACAGGCATACCACTACACCAGTGCACTGCTACCCTGGCACACTGGTACCCTGGTACCCCGGTACACCTGCACAGCAGTACAAAGGCACACCACTACACCAGTGCAGCCACCCTGGCACACTGTTACACAGGTACACCTGTACATTGTTACACAGGCACACCACTACACCAGCACAGTTACTCTAGTACACTGTTACACAGGTACACAGGCACACCACTACACCAGCGCACTGTTACCCTGGCACAGCAGTACACAGGTACACCTCACAGCAGTACACAGGCACAGCACTGCACCAGCACACTGTTACCCTGGTACACCAGCACACAGGTACACCCCATAGCAGTACACAGGCACAGCATGACACCAGCACAGTTACCCTGGTACACCAGTACACAGGTACAGCCCATAGCAGTACACAGGCACAGCACGACACCAGCGCACTGTTACCCTGGTACACCAGTACACAGGTACACCCCATAGCAGTACACAGGCACACCACTACACCAGCGCACTGTTACCCTGGTACACCAGTACACAGGTACACCTCACAGCAGTACACAGGCACAGCACTACACCATCGCACTGGTACCCTGGCACAGTGGCATGGCTGCCTACCACCGCAGAGGTGCAGCGGCCGTGGCAGCGGCAGTGTGGGGCGCCGGTGGTCCCGCCGGTGGTCCCGCCGGCGCTGAGCCCGGGGTGCCCCCCGCCCCCCCCCGAGCTGCGCAGCCCCGAGCCGGCGCCTCTCCGCAATCTGCGCTTAATTACAAACATCACGAGACTCAGCCCAGAAGCAATGCCAAAGGGCTTTATAAATTACTATCTAACGTGATTTAAAGAGCGCGATGGTAGGAAATAACCAAGGCCGCTTCCCCTTGTTATGACAAATTTACACGGGGCCCAAGGACAACAGGCGCAGGACGGCAGCGTTTTGGGCTTTCTTAAGGAAAGGTAACGGTGAGCGAAAAGGCAGCTGGAATTCGTACTGGAATATTTTTAACGTGCTCTTACAAAGACTTTGGCATACGCCTGTTCCCCGCCTTTTAATGATGCTGACTTCATTTCCTTCAGAACGGGGGAAAAACGCTACACCAACAAAACTTAATTAAATTAATAGGAAGAAACAATAATAAATAATTCCAGCGGTATCCCCGCTGGGTTGCAAAATAAGGAGCAGGGCCTTTTCCTGACCAAGCGCAGCAGCTCGCCGAAGGAGGCCGCCGCGGCCCGGCCCGCCCGCCCTGCCCTCGCACCCCGGAAAGGGTAGCGCTGGTTTGGGCGGCCCGCAGGCGCGCCCGCCGCTTGCCGGCCTGTGACAGCGAGGGCAATCGCGCCGCTCCGGCCTCGGCCGCACGTGCGCACTTAGGAAAACGCCGCCCCCCGCCTGTTGCCCGCTTCTCCCGGGGGGCCCCATCCCGCCGCCCCGCTGCCGCTCCGCCCCGGGCGCTCGGCACAGGTGTGCACGCACGGCTGCAGGTGCCCCCGTGCAGGCGCGCGCACAGAGGCGGATGTGCGCGTGCATGGGCGCAGGGGCATGTGCGCGTGTGCAGGCGCACGTGCACGTCTGCGCACGCGTGTGTTTGTGCACGGGTATGCACAAACATGGGTATGTACGTCTGCCTGTGTGTGCAGCGATGTCTAAGTGTGCGTTAACGTGCGCGTGTGTGCGCGTCTGCAGCACTGTGCGTAGCAACGTGTGCGTGTGTAGCAGTGTGCATGTGTCAGAACGCCTGAGAGTAGCAGTGTCTGTGTGTAGCAATGTGTGTGAGTGTGCGCGCGCCTGTAGCAGTGTGTGTGCAGCAGTGTGTGCGTGTGGCAGTGTGTGTGCCTGTGTGTAGCAGTGTCTTTGTGTAGCACTGCATGTGTGCAGCAGTGTGTATGTAGCAGTGTGTGTGCAGCAGTGTGTATGCGTGTGCATGTGTGTGCAGCAGTGTGTGCACACCAGTGTGTGTGTGTGGCAGTGTGTCTGTGCATGTGTGTAGCTGTGTGTGTGCAGCAGTGTCTGTGTGTAGCTGTGTTTGCGTAGCTGCCTGTGTATAGCAGTGTGTGTGCATGTGTAGCAGTGTGTGTACCCATGTGTGTAGCCGTGTGTGTGTAGCCATTGTGTGTAGCAGTGTGTGTGCGTGTGTAGCAGTGTGTGTGTAGCCGTGTGTGTACCCATGTGTGCAGCCATGTATGCAGCCCTGTGTGTGTGTAGCCATTGTAGCAGTGTGTGTAGCTGTGTAGCAGTGTGTGTATTTGTAGCCATGAGTGTCTGCAGCTGTGTGTGTGTGTAGCCATGTGTGTAGCAGTGTGTGTAGCTGTGTGTGTAACCATGTGCGTAGTGGTTGTTTGTAGCTGTGTAGCTGTGTGTGTGTAGCCATGTGTGTAGCTGTGTGTGTGTGTAACCATGTGTGTAGCGGTTGCTTGTAGCTGTGTGTGTGTGAAGCCATGTGTGTAGCAGTGTGTGTAGCAGTGTGTGTGTGTGTAACCATGTGTGTAGCGGTTGTTTGTAGCCGTGTAGCTCTGTGTGTGGCCATGTGTGTGTAGCTGTGTGTGTAGCTGTGTGTGTGTGTAACCATGTGCGTAGCGGTTGTTTGTATCTGTGTAGCTCTGTGTGTGGCCATGTGTGTGTAGCTGTGTGTGTAGCTGTGTGTGTGTGTGTAACCATGTGTGTAGCGGTTGTTTGTAGCCGTGTAGCTCTGTGTGTGGCCATGTGTGTGTAGCTGTGTGTGTAGCTGTGTGTGTGTGTGTAACCATGTGCGTAGCGGTTGTTTGTATCTGTGTAGCTCTGTGTGTGGCCATGTGTGTGTAGCTGTGTGTGTAGCTGTGTGTGTGTGTGTAACCATGTGTGTAGCGGTTGCTTGTAGCTGTGTAGCTCTGTGTGTGGCCATGTGTGTGTAGCTGTGTGTGTAGCTGTGTGTGTGTGTGTAACCATGTGTGTAGCGGTTGTTTGTAGCCGTGTAGCTCTGTGTGTGGCCATGTGTGTGTAGCTGTGTGTGTAGCTGTGTGTGTGTGTGTAACCATGTGCGTAGCGGTTGTTTGTATCTGTGTAGCTCTGTGTGTGGCCATGTGTGTGTAGCTGTGTGTGTAGCTGTGTGTGTGTGTGTAACCATGTGTGTAGCGGTTGTTTGTATCTGTGTAGCTCTGTGTGTGGCCATGTGTGTGTAGCTGTGTGTGTGTGTGTAACCATGTGTGTAGCGGTTGTTTGTATCTGTGTAGCTCTGTGTGTGGCTATGTGTGTGTAGCTGTGTGTGTAGCTGTGTGTGTGTGTAACCATGTGTGTAGCGGTTGTTTGTATCTGTGTAGCTCTGTGTGTGGCCATGTGTGTGTAGCTGTGTGTGTAGCTGTGTGTGTGTGTGTAACCATGTGTGTAGCGGTTGTTTGTATCTGTGTAGCTCTGTGTGTGGCCATGTGTGTGTAGCTGTGTGTGTAGCTGTGTGTGTGTGTAACCATGTGTGTAGCGGTTGTTTGTATCTGTGTAGCTCTGTGTGTGGCCATGTGTGTGTAGCTGTGTGTGTAGCTGTGTGTGTGTGTGTAACCATGTGTGTAGCGGTTGTTTGTATCTGTGTAGCTCTGTGTGTGGCCATGTGTGTGTAGCTGTGTGTGTAGCTGTGTGTGTGTGTGTAACCATGTGTGTAGCGGTTGTTTGTAGCCGTGTAGCTCTGTGTGTGGCCATGTGTGTGTAGCTGTGTGTGTAGCTGTGTGTGTGTGTGTAACCATGTGTGTAGCGGTTGTTTGTATCTGTGTAGCTCTGTGTGTGGCCATGTGTGTGTAGCTGTGTGTGTGTGTGTAACCATGTGCGTAGCGTGTGTTTGTAGCCGTGTAGCTCTGTGTGTGTGTAGCTGTGTGTGTAGCTGTGTGTGTGTGTGTAACCATGTGTGTAGCGGTTGTTTGTAGCCGTGTAGCTCTGTGTGTGGCCATGTGTGTGTAGCTGTGTGTGTAGCTGTGTGTGTGTGTGTAACCATGTGTGTAGCGTGTGTTTGTAGCCGTGTAGCTCTGTGTGTGTGTGTGTGTAGCTGTGTGTGTAGCTGTGTGTGTGTGTGTAACCATGTGTGTAGCGGTTGTTTGTATCTGTGTAGCTCTGTGTGTGGCCATGTGTGTGTAGCTGTATGTGTAGCTGTGTGTGTGTGTGTAACCATGTGCGTAGCGTGTGTTTGTAGCCGTGTAGCTGTGTGTGTGTGTGTGTGTGTATGTATGTGTGTGTGTGGTGTGTGTGTGTGTGTAGCCGTGCGCGCCCGCGCAGCCGTGGCCGTGCGCGCGCCCCGGCGGAGCCCCGCGCTGCGGCGCCACCTGGAGGCGAGACGCCGCCGCCGCCGCCGCCGTGGCGGAGCGGCCGCGCAGCGAGGTCGGGGCGGCGCGGGGCCCCGGCGCGGCGCGAGGGGAGGCGCCGGCGGCAGCGAGCTCTCAACGACCGCCAAGAAAAGTGCGATCCCAAATCACAGCATCACGGTTCAAAATCTCCAGAGCAGACGCGATTTTGGCAGCTTCCGCTTGCTTTTACTGCGGCTTCTTTAAGTCGCGGTGCGCAGATAATACCTTAGCAGAGCCCGTTTTTCACTCTCCTAATCACCTGCGTGAGAGAAGGGGGAACGGGCTCTTCGGAAATTCAGATAAACTCTGGCTTCTTCCTCCCAACTTTCACAAGCATGGCTATTTACATAATTCAAAAGATTTTTTTGGAGGAGAAGGAAGGAGGCAAAAGCAAAGTTCTCCTGGGAAAACAAACGACACATTTCTCACTATTAGCAACCCAACTTTTCCAAGGAAACCATCAGCCCTCCTCATTCATCAGTGTCACTTTTCAATGGCTGCTCTGTTTGCAATGGGTTTGTAATGATCAGAAAAGTTCCAGCGCACTTCAATTAACGCTTAAGTTCTTCTCAAGACTGGTTTTTATTTCTATAAAGGAAAGGATGCTTTTTCTTGCAACCAAACAAATCTCCCACGGGAGACAAAATATGCTCAATAAAATGAAAGATAAGCAGGTGGTTTCACTGTTTGAGAACATTAATACACAAGGATAGATCTCCGGCTGATGTAAATTGATGTACCTTCGCTCCCTTCACATGCTAATTTACACCAGCTGTTGACTTGGCCTAGAGAGCCCACAGTCTTACACAGTGGATATTATTCTTCCATCTTTACTCTTCTTACCCAGCCCGATAAGAGTGGCTGTACTGAAGTTAGCGCGACTGCTAATGCGACTACAGCTTTCAGGGCACAAGTATTTATCCAGGCGCTGGGTGCTAATATTTTCTGGTTTACATATGCAACACTGCAAAGTCCTAAGTAATTGTTGTCCATTACTTTACATATATCACTTTTTTATTTTTAGCCTAAGAAAAACGATCCGCCTGCGCCGCAGCTGAGCGTTACTGGGAAGAACGGTTCCTGCTATTTCCCCGAATGACATTGATGTACGCGCATGGGGATGAACCATTTTGCATTAGCCATTTAGACGTCTATATATCCAGGTGTTGGAATAATGACCCACGGAAACATTAATATTGTTTTTAGAAAACAGGCAAATTCTACACCATGGCGTTTGAGCACAGATTTGTGTAGTACTTTGCTTAGGCCTCCTGAGATCGATTCGCTGCACCCCAGCAGAAAAGCCCTTTTCACACAAAATTTTGGGGGTTCTAATCTGACCGAAGGCTTTACGACGCGCTCCACACAAATATCTAATGTCGGCTCGCGTGGGTGGCTTGCGTGCTGGTGTTCACTAAGGGAAGACGCAGATATGTACCCGCCCGGCCACTTTATTTTTTTTACCCATGTAATAAAATAGGACACTAGAGGGCGGCCTTTTAATGTAATTCAATAATGAAGTCCCAGCAGCTGCACATAAGCGCACAGCACCATCTCCCGCTCTGAGTCCGAGGCAGTGATTGGAAGCAGAGCCGGGGAAGGGGCCTTTCCCCTCCCTCTGAAAGCAACACCTGGAGAAGTGAGGAGTGTCCAGAATATAATACCAGAGGCAAATATAATGCCTATTCCTAAGAAACTGGATTTGCCAGCATGGTTTTTGGATTTTGCATTACGTCACAGGTATCTGCCTATTTAGTTTTACACACTGGCTCTGCGAGGGTGCGAGATGGCAGGCAGAGAAGGCAGGGAAATCCCTCTCCTCGCACCTTCCTCGCTGCCTCCGAGCGTTTGTCCTGTCCCAAACCCCTGCGACTACTGCAGTGCTGCTCACAGTACTGCCATTAAAGCCCAGTTTTAGAAATCAGCACCGCAACTCGGTGAACATAGACCCTGCTAATGGCTCTTTGTCGGTCTCTGCACAGCCAAAGAGGTCCCTTACTGCTCCAGACCTCAGTTTCCTTGGGTCAAATGGGGTTAATAATGGCACAGACTGGAATTACAGCTTGTGAATATTTTGAGAACACTGGATGCAACACACTTCAGAAATAGCGGGTGCTATCTAACTACACAGCACAGAAAAAGCATGGCAATTAATATTTACATTTTGTATGACCTGGAAGCTAGGATCTCCTTGTGGTAGCTGGTTGAGAGCAAACCTTATCTCTCCCAAACTTAAAATCTAAGCGTCAAACGCGAGCCAACAGACAGAAGGGACAAGGTCAGACAGATGGGGTGAAGGGAGCCCGAGGACGCTGTTCACGGTACGGCGAGCGCTAGCTGAGAACTGTGACATTGCAGGTTGTTGCACGTGGACCACACCACCGATGGGTTTCAAGGCAGCTTGCTCTGCCGTTACCTTCCGTAGCTTCAAGAGGCTTTCAGTGCTATGAGACTATCAAAGATAATTCAGCACGTTCACCGTGAAACAAGAGAACGATTTAAACTGAACTTCGTTGAGACTTTCTTATTGCCGGCAGCAGAAATTGGCCTGAAGTTACAGCTGGAAAGAACTTAAATTAGTGGCCGCTTTTCTGAAAACTGATGTTCCTTAGCATTTAGCAATAACATGTCCTCAGTTTTTGCTAAATTGCAAACGAGCAATTAATTTTTCAGCACTTGTGCAGAATACTTTAAAAATGGAAACATGAAAGTCTTCTATTAAAATGAAGTTGATAGTATGCACCTGCCACTAATGTACTGTACACTGTGTCTTCCACTCATTATAGTGATGATTTGGGTTGAGATCAAGAGTCATATAGTGAAAATCACTTCAACACGTGCCTGTTCATATGCATAAACTCCTGTGTACCAGATGGCAAAATATAATGACATCTTAAACAGCTAATTGCATAAACCTTGTAATGCAGATAATTGCTGAACCAAAGTATGAGTTAATAATTTCCCACTGTATTGCCTGGCTTGACACTAATTCTAAAGGAAAGTTGTGACAGTTCTAACACACTAAAGTTCACCAAACGGTAATTAAAACTAGCACTTAAAATCATTCGACTTTCAAACCCTTAATTACAATTCAGTAGAATCACTTTGTACAAATCTAACATTTATAGATAGTTAGATGATAGTTGATTTTCATCATCATCCCTTTCATGGTGTTCTTCTAAGGCATGCTTCAGGAAGTACGTGGCTATCTCTGGAAGTCGGAGCTGTAGTGATTTCCTTACTAATGCTCACTGGGAAACACTTGGAAAATAGTGGCCAGCAGCAGGTGTGAACATATACACTACTGTATTTTTTTCACAGCTTATATTTAAGGCAGCATGGCAAGTGGTCATTCCAGTCACCTGACATAAATGTAAATGAGCAGTGAGCCACTACAATGAAGTGCATTGGTTTTCAAAGGGTGGGTTGAAGAATTGCATTGTTTTGGCTAGGTTTATAACAGACATCTTGACCTCCAAGACCGGCCTCAACACATCACCGGCTGATACTATAGATTGGAAAAGCTACCATGGGAGTGAAATGAGAAAGAACGGGAATATAATTAATGATGGTAAATACAGCTTTAGGAGAAGTAAGCCATATCAGACAAACCCAATTTCTTTCTTTCATGAGGCTCATCAAATAATACGATGAAGGTAAAGACTGAATGATAAAGGTCAATGAAGAGATGTGATATTCATATTTTATGGAGATTAGAATTAACATTGTGTGATATTCTGATCAAAAAACATTAGAAATAGCAACAGAGCATGCACTAATTAGATTAAGATTTGGCTAACAGCCTGTTAAAAAGTAGCTATGAATCAGGAAGCATTATCAAATGGGAGAGTTTTACCAGGAGGAGCATCAGGTCAGATGCTAGTCCATGTTTTCTTCAGTCATCTGAATGCAAACACTGTAAATTCACAGCTGATAAATTCGAGGATGACAAGCACCTTGGTGGAGTGACAGTCAATGATGAGAACAAGACACTCAGAGTGATCTCACTTGCTTGATGAGCTGAGCCCATTCAAACACAGTTGATTTTAACACAGACAGTATAAGATTATGTAGTTCTGGTTCTCGTAGTTTTCAAAGATGGCTGGAAAACTGGAGCGGGTGCAGCAAAGAGCCGCGGAGAGGATTTGAGGGCTGAAGAAAGCGCTTAATGGTGAAAGACTTAAAGCACTCAATCTGCCTAGCTTACTGGAAAGAAGACTGAGACGTGACATGAATATAACGTGTAAGCATTTGAGGATCTGTGCATAAGTATCTGCTAGATACTGATGATATTTTTAATCTTTCAGATGGAAATGGATACCTGCAAGCCAAAGTCAAACAAATTCAAGCGAGAAATTCAGGTGTATGTTTTTAACAGCAAGACTGACTAGTGGCTAACTTTCAAGGCACAAAGTCTCTTTTTTTTTGATATTTTCAAAGTAAGACCAGAAGACCTGCTGTATTCAAACACAAATTAATGCATCTCATGCAGGGGCAATGGGCCACAATGAGTTATTGTATATCGGGGGCTCTTTCCGGCCTTCCATGCTGTGAGTCTATACACATCAATAGAAGGGTTTCATAAGCATTTGGGAGCAGGAACGTACACCTGTGCAAAGCAGCAATCAAGTAATAACAAGTCTAACGCATTTTACTTTCCAGACCCAGTCCAGGTGTGCAGATAACACATATACCTATAATAACAGCTTAAAAAGATAGACACTGAGTTTCTGTATGAGCTACACAAAACTACCAAAATGTAGCCTCCAACCAGGAGATTTGCTGCCGCTGCCTGCCTCCACGCGGGGCAGTGGTGCCCCTTTGACAAGAAATAGCAGATGCCTCAGAGCTGTATGGCGCTGCTCTCTGGTGAAGGAGAAACAGTGACCAGGCTCAGGCAATGTTTTGCTATTAAGTTCATTTATTCACCGAGTGGTGAATAAGACATCCCTGGATCACAGCTGGTCACAGACAGCATATTAGGGTGAAACCTCACCCAAACCCTCTTTTTTTTCCTGAAGCAATCCTACCTCAGCATTGATTCCCATAACAAATGCTGGCCGGCAGCTGTTCTGCCGCTCACACAGCTTCCAGCCTCTGTCACCTTACGTAGCCAGCACAGCAGCTCCCAAAACATGCACCCTACAGGTATTCTTTGCATCCTATGAACCTGTTCCCTCTTCCCCCTCTGAAAGGTTCAGCAACAGTTGCAGCCATAACTGAACACTAACCATTCAAAGACTCTGCAATATCAGTATATGGGACCTCCAATTACAGTTCAGCATAAATGCAGCAGGAAGAGAAGAAGGGACCTTATTCACTTTCCTTAAGCTCCAGCATGTTCTTGGGGGTCTCCCATCCAAGTTCGGACTAAGCAGTTCTGCCTGCCCTTATGACCTGCTGGCCTATGATGAAAGCCGGACGGTAAACTCTATAAAATCAAAAAACATAGACTCGTTCCACGCAGGAGGTCAGAGTAAAGGCTCAGAACAATCCCTTCCACCCTTAAAACATACTTATTAACTCACAAAATACAACTAACGTGTCTATTGTTGTTACTGAATTCACAGATGGATGTGACCAGACCCAGTATGAAATATTTTCATGTCCAGCTGTCCCCTACTGCTCCCTGAGGTCTTTCCAACCCCCTCTGCTGCAGATTGGCAGCCCTCTTTCTCTGTGGCAGCAGCACTGGCACACACTGCTGGCAAGGATCAGGCGTTCTTCCCTCAGAGAAGCATACTCCAGGGAAGATGCTGCCCTTGCTGGTTATAATATTTGCAGTCTTTACTAAGCACCCTGTGTACAATCTCAGCTCAGGTAATTGAGTCAAACTCTACAAAGCAACTCCATCCAATAGAGCTGATCAGTATGACAAGCTACGTGATTGGTGAAAAGACGGCATTTCTGTGTGTATCCATCTCCTAATTATTTATTTGAGGCAATTCCTTAACCTTCTGTAGCTAGCAGGGTTTACAGCCCAGGGTCTGGCCTTCCCTCATGATGTGCTCATACTCCCCACCAACAGCGAGGCAAATGTGCCTCCAGTTGGTCCTGATGGATTTTTGAGAGCACCCTATCCCTTGGGATAATTTCAGCGCAAACCTCTATGAAATGCAGGCACTTTGTTTATTGACCACAAGTAAGCGAAGAACGTCTTTGATGGCATTTCTTGCTCTACAGCTGCACATAGCTACTGCAACTTGTCCATACGCGAGATATTGATAATTCAGTAACAAAAGCCAAAGCAAAAAAGACACCTAGCAGCATGATTAAATGAGGAGTTAGATGTCAGGAGTTTGGTGACACAATGAAATTGTTAACAAAAGCAAGGCCTGGAGAGCTAGATTGGAGTCAGGTAGAGATTGATCCAGTGGCTGCTGACCTGCCTTTTCGGCTTGCAGTGATGCTGGTAATTAACTCTAAGCAGGAAATTGTCCCACTGATCGACTCATCAGCTTAAAATGAATCATGAGCTGAAATGATTTGCTGAAAAAGACATAATCTGAGGAAGTTCTTTATCTTTGAAACAAATAATAGATCCGAGATGAGACGGTATGATATGGAGGAGACCTGTTTCTCAATCTATGAACATAAATCGGTCTTCCTCTTTTCTTTCAATAGAAAGTGGCCTGACGTGGATAGGTTATCCTCCAGAAGTGGAATCTGGAAAACAAGACCAAATATATTGTAATCTCTTTTCTTCTGCTTGTGGTATTATTTTCTGCTAAAAGTTTCTATATATTTATTATATCAATGCCTATGTAGACCAAAAAACTTAATTTCTGATAATAGATTTTATCAAAATAGAATTAGGAAACAATATTTAAAATATCACATGCATTTTGAGTTTTAATATTAAATATAGCTTAAGTCAAGTCTACCTCCAGAGTTTCCTTTCTAACTAGCATTCAGTAAAATTCAAATAGTACCAATACTAATACCTATTCACTAAATATGAATATAACTCTAAGTTCTCCTACCTGGCTGAGGCTGTATGGTACTTTTCAGAGGAGGAATCATCTTCTCATCTTCTCCCCCTTTTTCTTCAAGAGGTTTTCATAAGAGAGTCAGCCACGATGTTTTAGCTTCTCCTAAAACTCCATTCTTGTATCTGCTACTCACCTTAAGCGTCCTGATATCCCAAGACATCAGAAATACACTGAAAGATTTGTCAGGGGGAGAGAAGACTGTGGAGCATTTGCACTTTCCCGCTAGCCTAATACAATAGCTTTATAAAATACAGGATCATCTAGGAGGTGGAGAAATCGACTGTCAGAATTGGTGAAAATCACTGGAGATCTATCACTTTTCCAGACGAACATCTGGCAACTGATTTTGTTTACCTTGCCGATTTTGCCTTTGATTTCTAAGACCCTAAGGCACTCAGACATCAGAAAATAGTTCAATCCATTCAAATAAGAAATGCACCTCTCTTCTCAGCATCAGTTCGCAAGTTATTCTTTCCTCACCTGTGTTGCCACGTGTAATTATTTGCAGATGCCAGCTGGAACACAAATTGCAATCACACACAAGTCACTTCTCGAATGCTTTGGCCAACAGGGACCCAATGAGCTTTGGTTTACCTTGATGAACAGGTTAGCTATTAGTCTAAATGACAAAAATGAAAGAACATCTCCTAAGATAAGAACTTCATTTTCAGTCATGGATTGTTTTGCCTCGGGCTGTTCCAGAGTGACATTGTGGGAAGTTTGGACCAAAGTCTGGAGCCCATAAGACGTACATGAGTCTGCAACAACTTGCAATTCAGGTGGCTGAAATCAATGGTGGGCCCCAGAACAAGGAATAGAAACCAGTGATCATGATCACAATTAGACCTGATTTATGTGTGTTATTTACTTATCATCCACTCCATATCCCACCAGTTTGGGTTCTTAATACGGGTGCTTATCACCATACTAAAACCCTCCAGCAATGATTACTGTCTGCTCTGTTAATTGAAGATTTCATTGTTCATTACACCTGTTTATGTGTAACTGTGAGGAAAGGTTCTGTTCTTTCAGCTATCAAAATGTAATTAAAAACAGTACTTTCCAAATCAGGATGGGATTTTGAACTGGACAGTGACTTCAGGGATAAACCTTAAGATTGCCTGGAGACAGAAAAAATACTCTTTCAGAGATTTTGGTTGTCCAGCAGATTGGGTGCTGGAGGCTTGTCAGGTAGCTTTCTCAGGGAGTTTCTGCAAGGTTTTGACGTTTACAGAGCGGCTGTTGGTGTTGCATAACCTCAGGAGCAACATTATCATTGACCTATTGCAGAGCTGCCACTATTTCATGTACAGCATTCTTCAGCAGAGCAATATTTATCAGTGCTTTTCTTCTTTCTGCTGTCCCTTGTGTCTATTTAGAATATACAACGATCTTTTTTCTTGCTAAAACAAAGAAATAAAATTGTTAGGAATCACAGTAAAGATCTTAGCCCTTTCTAGTTTCCTTATGTTTCTTATTTTAAGTAAGTCAAATACATCCCTTAGAATTTATTTATGCAATTGCAATGGCCAGTGTTTCCAAGAGCGAGGAGGTGTTTTGCAGGTCATGGTTGCTTTTGCTCTGGGGGGAGCTTAATTTTGAAAGGAGACGTATCCAGGGCTCCTGGACGCTGGGCCCCTTTGAGTTGCATCATGCTAGGACTCTAAAAATTGCAGAACTCAGAGTTGCTAGCCACTTCCAAAATTCCTGGCCCATGCTAATTTTAAAAGGCTAATTCTCAGTCACTAATCAGTTGAAAGAATAGATTCTAATGCTGTTTGTTGCTCTTTTTAACCTCTGTACTTGCCCCTCTCTTTAAAACATTCGGTTTATCCACAGCATTCTTTAAGGCTTCGCCTTCTAGGTTATTTTATCCTGGTGATTGAAGCGATCTCTGTATAGTCACACACTACTTTTTGCAGCTCCCACTGGGGCTATTCACATATCCATATGTGCATGCAGCTCCCATTAATGCTTGTCAATGTAACTTAACATATGAGGATGGACAGGAGAATAGACCCCTTGCTGTGCACTTGACTAGATGGTTTTTTTTTGATGTTGATCCAGATCACTCATGGCAAACACTGCTGTTATTAGAAATCACTGCATTTAACATGACCGCCAAGTGCAACTTCCCTTTCCTTCTCACTCTTTCATATGGAAGCTACTTGGTTGGTTTTGCTGCCATGACGTAGTTACTTCACAAACACAAGCTGGAACCCAAGATTATTCCATAAAGTAACTTTATTCTTTGCATTCTCTTCTATTTGCCATAGATCTCCATAGATCTCTCTTCTTCTCTCCACTGAAGAAAGGACAGTTTTTTTTAAGGTATGAATTGGGATTTGGAGGTCTGGGTTCTGTCTCTGGCTTCGTTGCCAACTTTCTGTGTGAATCTGGGCAGGACGGTTGGAACTTTGATGTTCAGTTCTTATGAAAACAAATGGAAAGCTGAGGTAACATTGAAAACTTACATTTTATTTCCATGTACCTCAGTTTCCTACATCTTTATGGTTCTTATAGGCACATGAATACCAGCGTAGTGGAGAGGCTGCAGTTATAAGTAATGACAGAACACTTTCCCTCACTCAGTTGAAGTCTTCAATATGTTTTGTAAAACCGATGCATCTCACACCATCTGTAATCCCGCTCCATTGCGATTCAGGGACATGCAAATGCTGAATCATTATTATTTGTTAACTACATGAAGATAATTACAGATTTCAGTGTATTTTGTAATGAACACGTGTCCACAGCTGAAAGTAGAAATGACCAAGTCGTGTTCTCTCAGTCTCTTCAGCCAAGAGGTTTTCTGACTTTAAGCCACACTTAGAGATTTGCATGTGTTTTTAATGTATGATCCTTGGAGATGGTTGCTGAGCTATAATTCTGGGTGCACTAGGGACCAATGAACTGAAGTAAAGTCAGACATTGGCGGGAAGCACTGTTTCAGTACCCAGCCTATCAGGACTGAATTTACTCATTTTAAATCTTCACTTTCTACCTCACTCCACACTTTCCAACTTGCTGTAATAGTACTAGAAGTATGAGTGTGCTAATAATGAAATACTATGATATGATAACATCTGTTTTCCAAAAGACCTGTCCCTGATCCCACCAGCTGCACTGTGTGCAGAACAGCATAGCATTGCAAACATCTACTGAATTCAGTCCCGGGGCACTGGGACTCCCTTCTGAATACTGAACTAGTGACACATTTTAGGATAGAGCCAACTGACAATTTCAACAATTTTAGCAAGCAGTAACTGATGCAGTGTTGTCTATTGCTAAGATCGACCAGCATCTCCCGTTTTAAGAGCTGACTTTCAGTGCTTATGACTTGGCTAGGTATTAGCTATTAGAGATACATTTTCCACACTGCATATTTTCATCAAGCTGATTTCTTTTTGGAAAACTTTATTCAAGCGATTCATCTATCTCTGAAAACAGTGCTAGAAAAAAAAAAATCCCTCACTCTGGCACTTTGTCCTTGAAAGGTCCTACTGACCTCGTGGTTTGAAGCAATAGCCAGGAAATTGGTCTGTGTCACCACTGCTTAAGAGATGCTTTACTGAAGCCTTGACAATCCACCAAATCTGAAAAGCCTTTACAAACTCAGAGTTTGCACATGCTCGGTAGATTTTTTTTCCCAGAATTTAACTGCTAAACTCAGTTCAAGCGTTATGGGAAACGGACACCATTTGGCACACCCCACGAAGTCTGTCTCAGTGTACGGGGAGGTTCATCAGTCCTGCTCTATAACCTCATATCAAACATTTCCTAATTTTTGGGTGCTTGATTTTGCATCTCTAAGGGTGGCCTGTGAACATCACCGCTTCACGCGCAATTGCATGACGTTTACAAAGCAGGTAATGGGTTAAGACAGCCGCACCTTCATTGCCTAGTATGAAGTATGTCTCTTAACTAGTACTAACGGATGGCAGCCGCTAGTTACTCTTATGTTAAGGTGCATTCATATTGAAATTTTATACTGAAATTACAATGCATTTGATTAAAACGCAGAGGAATTACACATTAGATGTCATGTGGCTGGATGGAAGCGTAATTTAGCTGAGTCCGCAGATGCAGTCATGCAGGTGTTTCTGTGATTTTGATTCAGTTGGTAAAACTATCAGTGTTCAGTGGCCCTCATATCACATAACCATCTGTGGTTCAGTTGCTTGTGAAAGGAATTTCTGGTGCCTTTTAATCAGGTGTGAACACTGGATTCCTAAGTAAATCAGGTAGCATTTAATGTCAAGAGTTTTGGGGGAAGGGAAGGTATTACAGATGTGAGGTATTTCAGCCTATATTTAATTGTGGATCTAGAGGAGTGGAGAGGGTAAAACTTGGGCCCTTGGTGGGCACATTCCCCTCACTCCAAGAAAGTGTTGTGCTTTCTTACGTAAGAAAGAATTAAAGTCCGAATCATCTCCGATTATCAGTTTTCAAAACTAAAACCTGTTTGGCCTTACTCATCTCCCTTCAAAATAGAGTCAGGTACCTGGAAAACCACTGCTTCCCATAGTTTTTATAGGCAGACTCACATTTTCTTATTACTAAATGCAGTATTAACAGATGCAGCTATTATTATTAATAATTTTCACAAGCAGCAAAATTAAGCCAGTTACTTCAGTGCCGAAGCAAAAAGACCAGGTGCTGACCCCAAAACTCAGCTGGGTCAGTGACTGCCAGGAAAGCCTCTTGCATATGTAAAAAAGCACATGTACAAAATTTTTTTGCTAGATTGAGAACTTCTTGAGGCCGGGAAGCTGTAACTGGGAGTAAAAGACTGTAGAGAAGAGGAGGAAAGCAGGGGCTGCTCCCAGTTCAGCAGAAACAGCGGGACATCAGGGCTGCGGGCACACAGGGCTGCTCGGGACACAGCTGCTGCTGTCCCCACACACCTCACCGCATGCCTTTTCCTGCAGGTCGTACTGAGCTGGGAACATCTAGACCTTTGCTACGGTTTGAAGCAGGCTGACATAACTTTTGGAAGATCCTAGACTTTACGTCATTGGAACTCGCTGTGAAGTAATCTAGCTAATGTGCAGTTTTGTCTAGAAAATCTCTGAGGATTTAGACACAGTTTGAAAGAAAAAAAGTGAGTCAGAGTCACAGACTGCTTCCTCTTCACCTCAAGGGTCATCGTGTTTACACATTTTGAAAGAGTTACCAAGCTAATTTGTAAGAGATTTTTATATATTAAGGAAAAATAAAGACCTCACAAGAATTTTAGTCCATCAGCTACACATGGAAACAAGAAAAATCTGTCCTCAGTTGATGAAATATTTATTTATCATTGAAATCCCAGACATTTGCATCCAATGTAAGTGTAAGACAAATCTTATGTATAACCTCCTAGAGAATTCAGTTAAAAGCAGTTTTGGATACCTGTAAGTAATTATGCTATCACATTCTCTTACGGATTTAATTCAGGCCAAGTAGCAACTACTGTATGTCCAAAAGATAATGAATTAAAGCAATGCTTTGGCATATCCCCTTTCTGAAATGTTAGCAGTCTCTCGACCGACTTGAAAAATAGGCTTCAATAAATGGACAGGAAAATATATGCAATTAAATTCAATCAATAAAGCTGTCCTTGACCAAAGTCCAAACATTAAAAACAACTCCAATTGAATTATGAGAAATCCTTTTCTGATTTTAACTAGATTAGTTTAATCACATGTGCATCAAAATTGCATGCCATTCTTCAGTAAGTTTATGGAAACAAAAAGCAATGTACTACTCCCTCTCTCAATTCAGTCCAGCTCTGGCTTTTCTCCTTAGAGAAGAGCACTGTTCTAGAAAAGCCATTTTCTTATTAACAAGGACACTCATTCAGAGCAAAATGGCAGAGCAGTGTCCCAGGTGACTTCCCTAGTTACCAGGCTTCTCTCCTTCTCTTTCATTTCCACAAAACCCTTGTCCCCATAACTACAAAGCCTCTTTGTTTCCGCTGGTGAGGAACAGTAACATGTCTAAAATCCTGAAAAAGCTACTCAAAATGTGAAAACTCTTCCAAATCCTACAATAGCTGGAAGGCTTTGATTTTTTTTTTTCCTTCTTCCTCTTTCTCTTGTACTTTTCTCCCATACTGATATATTCAAGGATGAACAAAATGACAAAATCTGAAATGCTCCAAATTATGGTAAGAATGCACAAGCCACAGACATAAACAAGGGGGGGGGGCAAAACCTTTCAGAGACTTTTCAAGATTAGCTTTTGTAATAGCAATATATTGTAAGAATTCTTATAAAAAACAGAGCACGTAGCTACTCAGATCCTTGATGAGAACTCCAGGCTCATATACACCAGCCAGGGTCAATTTAGGGGTTTAAAACTCCATGCAGAACCTACCTCCCCCTGTTCCCAGTTACCTCAGAGAGATCTGGAAGTCACCCCTCTCCTTCCCCTAGGATGTAGGAAGAACTGACAAATTACTCCACATGAGCCAAACAGCCACCAGTTTGTCATCATTATGCAAGCCTACTTGCCTGCATGAGATCTGAACCAGTAACACCTGTGAGATAAACATTGCTCAGCTAGTTCTTCAAGCTCTCCTACACAACAAAACAATTCTCTTAAATTCAGAGTGAAAGTAGGGTATTAGGTTACTTTAGAACTGACCCTTCAGCCACAAAGTGCTTGAGATATGAAATAGATGGATCTAGGGAAATAATTCTTAAGCAGCAATGGGTGTTCATTGAATTTTTACTCGTTGGTGATTTGTTTTTTTTCTGCAATTCTTCTCAAGATCAAGGCTGAATTATGATAAAATGATTTGCCTTGGACAAGGGACAGTGCATCAGAAACAAAGCTATCTCCTTCGCTAAAACAAGAGAAGCGATGCACTGCAGCCAGAAAGAAGGAAAGAAAGCGTGGGCAGCAAAGGCTGCAAGGCCCAAGTCTTGCCCCAGTCTTCCTCCTCAACCACCCACAAGCTGGATGCAGAATAGCTGCCAGGGATGCGGCTGTGCTCACCCCCAATCTGTGACCTCTAAAGCTCCCACAGGCATGTAACTTTATGGCTCATCTGCTAAAGCTACTATCCCATGCTCAGTTCTCACCCCACCATTATTAAACTCAAAGTGAGGCTGGTTGCAGAACATCAAATTCTTCATACAGCTGTAGCAATTTCACTGAATTTCACAGTCACTGGGTTCCTTGTTTGTTGGGTCTGCGGGGTGGTTCTGGAGACCTTTTCATGAATGTATTCCCCCAAAGCTGTGTACAGATCTTTAGAGGGATACAGGCCCAAATGTGACAAAACTTAACCATAGAATAAGATGAAATATTATTGTAAGAATAACATCACAAATAAAGATGTGATGTTGCAGTTATGGGATTAGGAAAACTTGGGCTGATTAAACCCAAAAAGTGAATACTCCTACTGACTTCACTTAGGCCAGATTGGCTGATTCTACCATACTGTGTCAGGAGACCAAGCTGACTAGCAAGACACCCCCAAAAAAGCCAAATACCTTCTTGCTGACAGCAGAACCTCTGCCTTGGACAATCTTTAGCTGTTTGCACACATACTGTGAAGCCCAAGAAGCTTCTATTCCCTTAGCAACCAAAGTTGGCACCTGTGATATTTGTTTTCAACGACTGACACCAAGAGTTTGAACTTACATCTGTTTTACTGAATTATGGTAAAACAGTATTAGTAACTGCAAAAAGCAGCTCTAATTTGGACAATACCATCCAGATCATTTGCAGCTTGTACTGCCTGTAATTTCATTTCACATTCCACCCAGAAAATATGGGAAACTGTATAGCACAAGCACATGACAAGTCTTACACTGCCTGGGTCTTGACAGCTTGACCTATTCCCAGCTATAAAACTTGCTTATATAGAAGTTTTCCTAATGTCTTTTATAATTCATTTGTGAAGGATTGTCCACCTGGTGCCTTATCGCAAACTGTGGAATGAGTCCAGGAGATGGCAACAACATGAACTGCTGTGGGGGATAACAAGGACTCTGTTATGACTGGGAACGTTTGCAGTACTATAAATAACTCTATCAATATTGTGATAATGGCACTTTAAAGAGGTCTATTTTACAAGTGTTGAATGTAAGAGAGACCACAGCTGTGCTCATTAATTCTGAAGTATGCTCCTCTCTATGTACAATTTGCAGGTGTAACAATAGGAGTGTTGACTCAGTGCAGGTCTAGCTAGTGTTTGGATTAAAAAAAAGGTCACAGTAGCATGATTAGTTCTTAACGAGTCTTTATTGTGTTTGGCAGAGGGAAAGCAAATGATGATAGTTTAATTGAAAACAATAAAAGTAAAATGGAACTTTGTTACAGAATTTAGCTATACGTAAATAGCTTCTCCCCCCCAAAGAGCAAGTACCGTAATTGACAGCAGTAGATCTTTTGATAATTAATTGCAGTAAATTATCACTTGGCACAAAGAAGGCATAATTCTAATTAATTTGCAACCTTTCCAGCATAACACTGAATTGAAAATGGCACTGCTGTAATTTTTTCCAAGCTAATACAGAACTGGAGTACAAACAACATTGTAATTCTTTCTTGTGTTTTCCTTGTGTGGAGTTGAACTCGAATGATTTGGTTCTTTCCACACAATCACTGTAGCACAGAGAGATGACCCAAATGGCAGGACTTTCCTGCGCACTCAGAATTAATCTGCCACAGCATGGAATAGTATAACTACATACAGAGATCCAGGCAAAGAACGGCTTCAGCTGGGGCTGGCCTGGGACATCCACGCCTGCAGCAGGGATGCTTAGGGATACAAAGAATCCCTTTCTTTGTCTTTTCAATCTAGATTTGATTCTAACAGTACCTATGTGGAAACGTGGATTTAGGTAGAGTTAAGGAGAACTACAGTACCCGTCAAATTCATCAGCCTCCCTCTTGCTAACAAGTTACAAATGAATTCCCCATATCTCTGGGAGTACCAGTCCTCCACGGCAAGTGCACTGCATACTCTATGTTGAGTTGTCTCAAGGAAGCCTAATGGGGGGAGATCTATCGAGGCAGCTATCTAATAGCATGGATAGCTTTTAACTGCGAGGACTGCCTGGATGCAACGGTCAAAAAATCCGTTTGAAGCATGATACTTCATGAGTGCTTACGGATGAGATGGTACTCCTCCCTTACCATACCTGTCCCTCTCAGCAAAGCTCCCCAGCTAATGATTTGCTGAAGGAATTAAGATTTGGGCCACAGCCTGTGACTTTGCACACAACTCCTAGCTATTCTATACCCCAACGTTTCCTTGTGTTCCTGGGAGATAATATTTACCTCTTGCACATCAGTGTTGTGAGAATAAATTAACTTTGGGAAAGTATGTTGAGCTCCTTGGAAAAAAGTTACTAATTAAGTGCAAGTATTATCATATATTAAATCAGATCAGCTATTAAAAATGAGAACAAGTCTTCAGATCTATAACCCTAACTGCATCAGTTTCTCCCTCCTTTGCTGATTACTGTTAGCCTTGATAATAATGAACTCAAAGACGATATTAGCAGCCTAACCTATACTATGATTTAATCTTGATTGCAACAGATCAAGGTTTGATTTAATTGCGCTAGAATTAATTAGGAACAGAAACAAGTGATAAAAAAGAATTTTCACTCTAAATAAAGAAATTGTTTACATTCAACTGGAGTTCATGCTAGAACAAATCATTAAGCTATAAAAGATTACATCTGGGCTAGAATTAAAGTCAAGCCGATTCATTAACCCAAATGGTAGCCCAGAGATTACTAACACGGTATTTCTGCTTTGGTGATCAAAGGATCAAGGGATACATGACCAGATGACCCTAACTGAAACAATCTCCACTGAATTTTGTAAATGAACTTGAAAGTACTAAGTAGATACTCTTTAACTTCTGTCTATGTGGGAAATAAATTTGTCCTAGTAGCCTCACTGTATATATATTGTAAGGAAAAGGAAAGAAAAGAAGGATAATGACAATCTTTTACACAGGGCATACTATACAGAATGTTTTTCACAAGACAGAATATTGCTCTTGAATAATGGAGGACACTTATCCAAATTGTTTACAGTTGTCTGTTATAGCTTTTGAAATGTATGGAATTTACAGCTGAAAACTTCATCACTATTGCCCTGTCAATGACCTCATCACACCTGACCTACAGGGAGTATCTTCTTTTGGGTTAACCAGTAAATCAGTCTGCATGCAAGGCCCTTCTCTCAAAAGCTTGCCAGTTGTGTTGAATTAGGTATGATAGTTTTATTGTGTGAGCTACTGTTCACTGGGGACTGGGTAGAAGCTGCTGAATGTATTTCACTCAAGAATTCAAGATGAACTTGAGCCTTGGTCCCAATGGTGAAAGGCTAAATTTTTACCTTGCTGAACTTCTGAATCCACAGCCTCTTGACTCTGCACTAAGGAGAGATGCAGATGCCTTCTCAAGGTAATAGTCAGACTCAGTTTGTGTTTCAAATTTTAAATAAGAAAAATAAGCTTAAACTTTGGAAAATAATAGAGGCATGACTTCTTTTGAAAGACTGGTATAGACATTAGTGAAACACTATATATCCCTCTGTGGAAAATCAAGAGTCACTGAACATAAGAACTTCCTGAAGACAGAGACTATAATTCTTGTTATAAAAGGGGAAAAATTGGATGTAATAAGTGGTGATGGACAAACTTCAAAAGGTTCAGGGCTTGTGCTCGCTTCAGATAAGCGTCCAGGAGCTTTGATGCATATCCAAGGCTTATCTGGACCTCCTGGGTCTGTAAATATTGGGATGGAAATCTTGCAAGAACAGGCTCTCTCAAGAGATCTCTTCTTTTTTGGTATTTTGGGCAAGTATTTTCTTGTCATGCTGGAAATGCAACAAGAATAATAATGATGAGAAATAAGACCTGTTCTGAAGGAGCACTTCACCAACTCTAATTCAAGAATAATAAAAAGCTTCTCTTAATATGCTTTACATTTGCATCTCCAGGCCTTCTTGGAGCTAAGAGGGGCAGAGTTTTAAGATATTTAGGGAGAAATGTGTCCCAGTTTCTTCTGAATCTCAACTATGATACAAACATTTTGAGTTGGAGGCTTTTTTCATTTTCTCTGTCTCGGTACAATTTCTTCTATGTGTAACATTTAAAAAATGCTGTACAGGTTTTGGATAAACAAGACTTAGATCAAGGTAGCATGAATACTGGCAACATTTCAAACATTTTGTTTATGTGGCAAATATATAAAATAAAAACCTTCTTCCGAAGGCCAGATTCTGCGTGAGGTTTTCATGCATGTTTGAGAGGGTTCTGTATGTGTATGTAGACATGCAACTTGTTCCAACTCTTTACAGACACAAAGTAGATAACAGCTGCTAAAATTGTTTGACCTGGTTCCATAGTGGAGATTATTGTTTAACTACATTTCATGGTAAATAGACCAAAATAAAATTTCTTGGCTGATAAAGAGTTGGCTCCTGGTGTTGGGTCATGGGATATGGACTCCCTCCCCTAGACTGGGTGACAGGAAACAGGAACGGTTCTGAGAGCTGTTTGGTGACCAGTCAGAGACATATTGGTAGATTTGTTTAGGTTTTTATACGGAAATGTGACCAAACTACAGAAGCCAGGGGTGGACTTCCTACATATTAGTTCTACCGTGGACAAACAGCCACTGTACACCCTATGTCTGAAATACTCGCTTCCTTAGTCAGTAGAGAGATTCCTGTGACCGAATAACCTTGGCAGACCCTTGTCTTGCCACATCATGCTCCGGTGTGTTGCCAGGGCATGGGGCAACGTCTGCCCCTCCTGAATACGCTTTGATCAGTAGCTAATAATGTGCTGTCACAGCCACATAGCACAGAATCAGCTTTTTAAAGATGTGTGGTATTTTCCAGATCTGCAGAGAAAGTTCAATAAAATAGATATGTTGATCAAAAGGCCATTACTATTCCATGTACAGATGTTATTTCCAGGCGTTGCAGCGTTCAGGGAAGAGGTGGCCTCTCTCCTGCCTCTCAGAGGAAGGGTAAAACCTATAACAGATTGTGAACTTGGTAGCACAGACTGGTGGGAAAGGCTAGAAGAGAAGGTTCCCCACCATGGTGGCTGGGGGTGGGAGAGGAATTTCACTCATCCAGGTAAGGGACTTGCAGGGGCAGGTGCCTCAGATGAGGTGCTACCTATCCTTTTTCCTGTTAGAGATCAACATGAGAAGATAATGGAGAGAGGGGATGGCAGGAGGGCTTAAAATTCTAGTTCATCTGCATGCCAGCTTATTTAGTTCCTGAAACTGGAAGAGTTGGCAGCAACCATTGGCCACCCAAGTAGGTGGGTCATGGTAGGTGAGTTGATGCTCTCAGCTAGTGTGGTAGTGAGATCCAGGGAGGGACTTCCTTGGAAGACCAGACTGGTTGGAGCCGAAGTGATATATACATATGTGTGTGCATGTGTATATTCTCATAGCATAATTAAAAAAACAAAACAAACGAGGCTGTCTTGTGGCTTTCTACTGTTTGAGCTTTAAAGGGATCTACTGAGGACCCCTGCAGGTAGGGCTCACTACAGAGCAAGAGATGGGAGATGGTCCACAACAGGATGTGGATTAGTGGTTCCTCAGCGCTGGGAAAGAGGCAGAAGGCCTATAGATCCCATGACTGAAACCTCCAGACCTGTAGCCCAGCATGATCCCCATATGGACACAGTATCACTTAACCACGGGTTAGTCATTTTAAATGGGTGTTAAGAAGTTGTAGTCTGCTATTTAAATCTACCTCATATGCTCAAATCATTGTTGCTGTGTGTCCAAGCCAACGGGACCTGGCTGTAAACCTCTCTTATGGCAGCTGATGACCTAATCCAGCTCCAAGTCAATGGCAATGTGTCTGTTGACTTTGGTGGAAGTTGGCTCAGGTTTTGAGGAGAGGGAAACATGCTGTGCTATCTGTCCTAAGGAGTGCTGCAACCCTCAGATGCTGAGGAAGATGCTGTAAATCCGGTATGCACAGTTTGGCCCTCTCATAATAGCAAGCACCTAAACTGACTTGCAAATGAGTAACACTTAAAAATCCTTTCTGTGTTAGCATGGGATGTCAAGTAAATGAACACATACAAATGCAGCCAATGCACACAGCAGAAGTTACTATCCATATGCAGGAAGCAACAAATCAGCTCTCATGCCATTGTCAGAACTATTTATATTATCATTGGTCATGTCATCCTTTTTTTTTTTTTTAAATGAGTAAGCCATATTTTGATATCTGTGCAGTCAGATAGATATCTATTTCATCTTCAGTAGTGCACATGAAATAAACCTAACATTAGTAACTCAGGAAATAAATTTGCATTCAAGACTCAGTTATTCTTATCCTGTTTGTTTCTCCTTAACCAGGTCACAAAAAGTATAAATTTTAGTCCCAGATACTCCAGAACAGTAGAGCAGAATTGGGCAAAACAGTTACATATTCACATAACAGCACTAAGAATAGATCTCAACAGAGCTTTACAAAAGGACACTTTTCTACAGATGGAAAAACTTAGATACAGAGTTAAAGTTAGTCCTGTTAGAAAACAGCTGGGGAAAACAAACGCTGTTAAGAGTCATGCAGTCAGACAGATTTGTTTCTGTATGTGTGTGTTTGTTTGTTTTTTTTTTTCCAGTGTTGGCCTTCAGCTGCCTCAAAGTTGTCAGAATATCGATTACACACTGCAAAAATGGAAGGTGCTGGTGAGGTTAGAAGATGAACCTCGGACAGAGTTTCAGGCTTTCAGATAAGGCTGACTGTGGTGCTTAGATGCTGATTGTATGCAAAATACAATTGAGGCACTTAATGTGATCGAGGTAGCTGTTCATCACTAGGAATTTTTCTGTTTTGCACCACCCGAGAAAAGGCACAGGGTAGAAGATCACCCTACTTCTCACTAACCCCCAAACCCAGAAGCACAGTAATGAAGAGAAAAGAAGACTGAAAGAGCCAAACTGATGTGTGGTATATGTTAAAGGAGTAAGATTTCAGATGTGCGTGGGTGAGCCTATTCCTTCCTCTATATTCTCCTGACATCCACTCTTTCCACAGACTGCTGAGGGGGCTAAGGTCTAGCAAGAAGTGAAGGCAGCAAGTGGGGTGAACTGTTCACTGCTCTTCTGAACCTCTACACTAAACTCGTCTCACCGTTTTAGGTACCAAACGGGCAGTCTGAATGAAGTTCATATCTACTTACTTAACATTGCTGATCCTGTCAAGGTGGCTGGAGTTCCTTGTGTAGAGGAAACAAGTAACGTATACACTAATTAGCAAAGGGCACTTGGTGAGGGTTGCTGTAAATTTTTTAAGAATAATCCTATTAGTAAATACATAGATGACAGTCAGGGGGAAGAAAAGCCTCTTCGATCCATACAGGGAAAAAGTCTGCAGAGAAACTCGCTGTATGGAGGAGGACAAGTCTGTCATAGTGTCTCTTCAGTTCCTGGCCTCCTTGAGCATTGTGGTTGGGTTTTAGGAGATACGAGTCCCACCTTCACATTTCACACAGGCTACTGAACAGCTGTGAAATGTTAGTTGTGTCTTTCAGTGTGAGACAGAATACAGCTGGGAGTTTATTTGTTTTTGTTTTAAACCTCTTTCTCAAATAAATGCAAAATATATTGGGAGAGGAATCTGAGGGCATAGCTATGCAGGTGGAAGCAGGCAGGTGTGTCTGCTCTGCCTGTCTGCTGAGTCACCTCAAAATGGGCCAGCTCTTACTCACACCCCAGGGCCACCTCCAGTGCCCAGGTCCTGCTGTTCAGTGACCCCGTACCAGCTTGGCCACACAGATGCTGAGCTGGAGCTGATTTATGACTTACTGCCTTGGTAGGAATGTGGCTATCTCTACCTGACTGGACCATCTTTTTTTCCCCCCCCCCCCCCCCCAATCTTTTTTGTGGACAAGGTATGTTTATGATCTTTTTTGTCATATCTGTAGGTTGCTTTCAGTCTCCCATTGCTGCACTGCAACCTGACATGAACTCTGCAAAGAAGCTCCCTTTCAAATCAAAGAGACTCCCTTTAAAAGAAAAAAATCTTTAATGAGATTTTAATTGGGATTTTGTAAAATGATCAGGCATGTTGTGAAGTACCGGGGGGAAAAAAAATCAAGCCATGTACTTCAGTATCTATTTAGACCCCACATCTAAAAGACCTCGGCCTTCATTAAGAAGACCTAATGAGTCAAGGTATTTGAATCTCTAGTCTAAAGGTCACTCAGCTGCATTACGAAACACACATACCAATTTTCTTTTAAATGGCTTAAACAAACAGAGTATTACTGTAACTGTTACTCAGTTCTTCTGAATAACATCAATTAATGATCTGTGGGAGCTGAGGTTTTGCAGCTGGCTGCCTGGTTTGAGCTATGCAGAACCGCAGGCCTGCAGCAAGAGTCAAGCCCAGGCCTTCTTGCTTTTTGAAGAGGAAGATCTCCATTAGGATCTAGCAATATGGGGAGGAAAACCACTAGAGGTGGTGTGATTCTGTGTCGAAGACAGAATCTATGTGGAGTCTGCTGTGAAAGCGCAGGTGCCTTTTGAAAAAAAACCCCAACCCCAGTGGCATCCCTCAGTCTTTCAGGTGACTGAATTGTACACTAAGACATGGCACCCCATAACAGGCAAGATGAATTACTTCGTGGAATTGTCTCTCTCTCTCTTCCTTCACTGTCAAGGGAGGCTAATAACTTTTTCAGACTAGACACCAAATTTTTAGACAGCTAACTTCAACTGAGGTGAATCTACCTTCTGGCCCAGATGTGAGACACCAGTTTTGGTAGCAATGGTATGTCTAATACCTAGACCTCTGTGGAGATTTAGCAGTAACATTGAAGCACAGTCCAATAAAGGGAACACAACTCCTAATATCTGGATACTGCCTCTGTCATACCCTTGTCCTGTAAGTCTCGGAAAAATCACCTTAAGTTCTACTGATTTCAGGTGATTCACCCAGCTTGAAGTCAATGGGAGTTCAGTATTTAAATAGTGTTGGGATTCTCATCCTTCAATCTCTCTGTCCCAGTTTCCTTCTCTGTAATACTGCGATAATACCTACCTACCAGGCAGGATTGCTGTCTGCAGTGCTTTGAGATCTTTGGGTGAATGGCGCTGTCAGCGAAAAGTGAAAACTTGCCACGTATTTAAGATTGTCTCCCACATCACATATTTAGGACAGCATAGCCCACAGGACTCCATGGCATTGAGCAGGACTGTGGGTGACTTCAGATTTCTTTACAAAAACTCACAGCACAGACTGATCTGTGAGGTCAGCTGTTCCCTTCCTCTTGACTCGTTATTTACTACTGGTGGTGTGACTCTCAGACTTTAAGGAAGCAGCATAGCTTGCATTCAGAGAGCATTCATTTCGGTACCTATTGCACTAGCTCTGAAACATTTGTTTCAGTGGAAAAAAATGGCCTGTTTTCCCTAGATTGCTCGTGTTAGAGCACTGCAATAGGAGCAGACATGCACATGTGAGTGGGAACAGGTTTTTGCACTGTTCAAGCCTCTCAGTCAGTTGCCTGTCTCTCCCAGTAGATGATGCTAAAGTGCGATTGTTTTGAGCAATTTTAAGAAAGTCGAAGATTTTATCAGGCGAAATACAATGTGGCAGGAAGGGTTTTGAAGCACAGTGCTGCACAAGAAACATATAGCAAATATCCTGAAAAATCTGGAGACCAATTTGCTCCTGTCTTATGTTTATCGATGACGTGAAAAGTAATAGGATTAGACCTTAGAATGAGAATTTTTAAGCAGACTTTTTAAGACTGACATGCCTGTGTTTATGCGCTTCTATGTTTTTGCAGTTCTTACAGCTAAAGCACCAGACCACCATCATCTTACCTGATCATGCCACTGTCTTGAATCTACTGCCATCAGAAAGCTCTGCCTACATGAGAGTGATTTGCTGATATTTTGCTAAGTTTGAACTTGAATGTGGCAACTCCTTAGCCCCGTTTCCATAACATGCTGCTAACCTCTGCTCAGTGCAATCTGATCCGTTCAGGGAAAGTCAATTTGAATGAAATATTCCACAAGAGTTGTAGCCTTGTAGTTGCTTTTGAAATGTGCAATGACATTTATTACTAGAAACAAAACAGCATTTTGCCTGTAGATGTTGCCAAAGTTCAGATACACTTAAGCTCAGGCCACTCACTGGAGCCAGGAAAGGAAGTGGTTCTGGAGTGGGAAATGTAGGCTCATATGTACATTTCCCTGGAATTTAGGAAAATTAGAGGGAGTTTGGCCTTGTCTTTACTTCCATTAGAGCTTTTTTTTGAGGACTTATAGGGCAGCCAATATAATTCACTCTGAAATGAAGTTTTAAAGTTCAAAGATTCATCTGGAAGTTATTAATAAAAACAATAAAATATATAACTTAAACCCAGTACCTTTTAGTGAGAAAAATATCCTATGTTTTTTCAGTTAGATACTTTTTGTGTTTCTATAGCTGAAAAGACTCCCCCCCCCCCCCCCCCCCCACCTCTTTTAGTCTCTTTATGAGACTTCTGGGGTCGGTTATAAAGACATGCCCACAACCCCTTTGATTCTCAACATCCAAGCCATTAGTCTTTGACTGTTGGGTGTTAGGAAACATTCATGAGGTCCCTGTCCTACTAGATAACTTAGAACAAAGGATATTTTTTGGGGAAAAAAAAAAGATATACAGAAAAACAAAATGATTTCTCCGGATCCCATGTCTGGTATGTGTGTGGAAGGGCTCAGAGAAGGATTGCAGGTTTCTTGATTCCTGACTGTCTGCCTGGTCTGCTGGACCTTTATTGCTTTTATATCAATTGCAGTCATCAATTGTACATTAGGCTGTATGATATAACCCCTCCCCCTGTTTCTAAATTCCTGTACCCAAACGTAATACACATTGTCATAGCCTCAGCACTGATGTTGCCTTGCCACTGACTGATGCATTTCATTGGGTCGGAAGTATGTACTGGGACAGTCAAGAATGCATTAAGATATATGAACAGGTTTGTTTTTTTGAAAGTACTTGGACTAGAATCAAATTGCCTGAAGGAAACTTTTAAAAGCCTTTTAGTCTCTTCCATAAAGGTTTTTTCTTTCTTTCTTTTTTCTTTTTTAAAAAAAGAGATCCTGCAAATATTGCTAACTATGTTTGCAGGTTTTCTTGCCACTGACTATTAGATTCTCTTGAATCTCTCAAAAGATGTTGTCTATTCAATACACGCTGCAAGCAACCACTGCAGAGGTTGTCAAGTAAGCGGAGATGTTTTGTGTTGTGCTCTCTGAGGATCGTTCTCACCAAACTGGGCTGCTTTCTTCACCCACGTTGGAAGAAGGTTTATCTAGGGGAATGGGACAGATGGAAGTAAGTTTTACAAAAGGTAATGAATATGTTGGACTCAGTTGTACACAGGCTTTAGGGTGATAGATGAGGCTGAGACCAACTGAGGTGGTTGTGGGGCAGGAAAGTTTATAGATAGCAAACTACATGAGAGATGGAAAACAGACTGGTTGGATCTTGGATCAAAGTCTAAATCGAATGAGGAATAATCTCATCCTGGGATTTGGTCAGACAACAACAGGGTGTGCATGGGCAGAATGGATGGCAAAAAAAACAGCATGGTGAGATTTGTAGAGAAACTCAAGGAAAAAGTTCAATAATTATATGAAGTGGTGATGACTATGAAGTACAGCATGATAAAGCTGGCAACATCGTTCTCTTTCCATGCTAAGTCAGGCAAAATATAAGAGATTTAGTTCATAGGAGCAAAATGGTATTTTTCTCACTCGTCACCAGCCCTTTGTAACTGTTAGAAGTAGAGTTATTATAAAAGGAGGGTAAGAGCTTACTTCACTGTGGACTTTTTCACAATTTGATGAGAGTAATCAGAAAAGAAGGATAAATATGGCTGATAAAGACTACAAAGCAGTTAAAAGCAATTGCTGAATGAATTACTTCAGAGCTGTATGCTGTTATTAGAGTAAGTGTAAGGTGCTACCCTTTTAAAAACGGCCAAAGAAAATAAAATGGGAACCTCCAGGCAACAGTATTCTGACCTCACCAAATGCCTTTGTCTAATTTAGACTGCATTAGCAATTGTGTTCTTCACAAAATCCTGGGTAGAAGAGGGGAAAGGATTTATAGATAGCATTATGTCCTAAAGGGATTCATACAATGAAATTATAAAATGCATTTAAAAATACATAATTAGCACTTTTCATCCATAAATTTCCAAAGTGATATTTTTAAGAGGAGGACATTACCTAACTCCCTGTGAACTAAATAACTTTAAATCAAATGAGATGATTTAGGTGTTTGAAAGATGTTTATATTTGAAATAAGAGCGTCATTTAACATCTCTTCGCCTTTCTCTCACACTGATTTATCTCCCATATTTCTGGAGGTCACTCTTGTTGGTAGAAGTCAGCATTTGTTGTGTTTTGCAATGCAAAAATTCTTTTCATTCCCTAGCACTAGAACAATATTTCATTGAATTGCTCTGGTTTATTAGACTAGTTGCACAGATGTCCTCTCTTCCTGAGCCAGATGTACAGAGTGCTGCTTCCAGCTTAGCCCAAACTGGAACATGTTGACAGAATAACATAACTGAGACCAGACATACTGCATTTTACACTAAAGGTCATACAAAAAGCACAGGCTGCATATAGCATGGACTGTTTTACATAAACACACATTTGGTTCAGCTTTGGTATATGGATTACTGAAAGAATGTTTGGGGAGGACAAGCCATAAAGCAGTTAGAAAGATCTGACAGTTGTTGAATGAATTACTCCAAAGCTCGTACATCTCTTTGAGAACAAGTGTGAAGAGCTGCACTGCGAAGGGTGGCAAGAGAAAAGTCTCTTGGAAATGCTCCTGATCAAGAATCTTCCAGAAAGACAGAAGCTATTTCATAAGTTTAAGAGAAGACTTCCTGAGCACTTCCTTTCATTGTACAATGGGTTTGATTCAGCTGTGTCTTTACGTGGCTAATACCTTTCTCCAACAGAAGAGTAGTAATAAGGAAAAAAAGGGAATCTCCAGGATCGCTGGCAAGTTGATATAGCTGAGAAATGGTATTCAAACTAACAGGGAGGTTGAATCAATGTAAGTGAGGCTAGACTACTCCCAGTGACTCCAGTATCTATTTGGGGAAGAGCCTGAGAGAAGCATACACGGATCCAGGCATTAAAAATAAGGAAGGCTTGTCCTGCAAAGTAGCTACAACTGCAAATGCTTACATTTTATGCTCACATAAACTGAAGAAGCAGAGAAAGACTTGGATCCAGACTACTTCTAGGATGAGGGTGCAAGCTCAAATCAGGGCCAAATGTTTCTTCGTGAAGCATGCAGCAGAAATCTTGCACGGTATATTACATGCTGACATCGATTCATTTGATGTAAGAATGGAAATCAAACCTTTCCAACTTTTGGATTTAACCTACGACTTGCAGTAGGCTTTTTAGCAAATAACTTAACCCTTCTCAGATTTCTGATCTGAAAAGCGGGTATTAACACTAACCTCCTAAGGATACTGCTCAGTTTAATTAATCAGTGTTCATAAAGTCTTGGATTAAAAGACAGTATGGGCTGTAAGTGCCAAGTATTACTGGTACTATGAACAAATGTACAATAGCAAATGAATATAAGCACACTGCAAAGGAGGAATGTCATTAAGGAAAGAGGTCCCATTTTAAGCTGCCAAATACAAAGGAGTGAGTCATTTATTTTAAGTATGAAAAACATCTCAATGTTGTTCTTTAAGTGATTCTGCTTATGATCATTACTCCTTAGGTAAATGCTATAAATATTTCAAAGTAGTGACACCGTCTTCTATTTCCACCTAGAAATGCAGAAAATTAGGAGAGTGGAAAATAGAAAAATAAAACTGCTTTGAGAAAGGCACGTCTGGCTTGCCTTGCGCTAAATAGTCGTCTTTGTCTTATGCGTAGCTTTGCCTCTTTTTACTGCAGATACCTCTGTGTGTGTAGAACTATACTATCCCATGCTTTGTCCTTAGGGTCTGACCAAGATTTATGAGCTGATAATTGTCTAAATGTGAGATCACAAAGTATCATTTTCATTTTCTCCTGACCTTAGTGGTGACCTATGGGACTGCGAGCAGAGAGAAACGTGTGATTTCTGTACAGCCAAACAGGGTAAAGCAGTCCGCTGGCACTGCTAAAGCAAAGCCTCGCATTTCTGTAACAGTGAGTGTATTACAGTGGCCCACAAAAGAGCTGCAAAGGGCACACAAAGTGGTAGGAGTGTCTTTCTTATTTTCAAATAGTGCCCTAGCTCCCTTAGATATGCTCAGTGCACCCAGAGTGAAGCACTGAGTTCAAAGCAGTGATAAATGAGCAGTTCTGGGTTTCTTACCAGGTTACTTTTGCACACAGTGTTCTGACCATTTTTTGAAGTATTTGTGATCGGAAATAAAACTGCAGAAAGTGCAGTACCTGAGTTTCTGGAGCAAAATATGTATGCAGATGTGTATAAGGTATAAAATAAGCAGGTATAAGGACTAGCACATTTATTGTCAAAATTCTGTATAACAAGCTACACAAAACAGGCTAGTGGTGTGCTGTCTCTCCCTTCCCTGCTTGCACCTCGCTGACAAATCACTTTACCTTCCTGTGCTGCAAGTTCTTTTCTCACATGTTGCTTTTCCTACACAGTGGGTCTGTTAGCTCTCTGCACCAGAAAATCTCTTAATATATGCTTGCACAGGGCAAGCGTTATTACCCAAACAGAGCCTCACTCTCAGTCAGGGTCTCCAGAGAGTCTTAAAATGCACATTTATAACAGGAACTGTATGAAGATAAACCTGAGTGCTTCTACACGTCCAGTCCATTGCACACCATAAAGCTTCAAAGCGCTCAGCACGCTCAGATACAGATTTGCTGAGTAGTTCGCTCATGTGACGTCTCATTGGACAAACAGCCTAAAATCCAGTGCAACGCCATGCCTTGAGATAAAATTTCAGGATTAGACTAACACAAGATTACCGATATATTTTCTCTCTGAAGAAGAATCTTCTTGTTCCAAAATTTTTCTAATTGAAGTCAACAAAGAGATACTCGCTTAAGACTGAAGTAACACAGTGGCAAATTAGCCTCAAATCCTCTATAGCAGTTGTCTTGGTTCTCATCTGTCACAGATGCAATTAAAAATAGCAAACAAACCCTCTATACGGTACTGTAGGAATTGCTTGAGACAGGACCATTAGGAGAACATGAGCTTGCTACGCTTTCTAAGTGCCAGCACTGTATAACGTGCGCTGCGCTTTCACACAAGGGGCATCGTTCTGATAGCAAAGATAATCTTTCCTGCTCTTGAAAGGCCTGAGACTATGATTGCCTCTCTGGGAAAGAGAAGGGAACACACAGGAGAAACGTGGGGGCTCAAAGAAGCAGAGGAAACAGAAAATAAGAATTCAGAGCTTCCTTTCTGATTAAGTCTATTAATTATTCCATATATGAGTTTATCAGCCATTAAAATCAGCGTAACACCCGTTTACAGTATTCACTGTTCTTTATTTGAATTTAGCTGTATATGCCTACTGCTAGACATTCAGAGTATTCTTGCAAAAGCCAGTAGCACCTTTGATGGGTTATATGGTCTTCTACCTTGCTGACGCCAGAGGACAGTTTGCCTGGGGTTGTTAGTGGTAAATTTTTCCCACCTGATGGCTGCTCAGAGAAGAGCAAGAAATGACTCGGGGGTCTAAGGAGACTCTCTGCGCTCCTCATTTCAGAGCTGTGGTTTTGGTTTTATTTGGAAGTCACAGAAGAGAAGCCAAAGGCTAACACACCCTGGAGAGGAGAGAACCCTTCGCAGCATGGACGTCGTTCTGATGGGGATAAGGTGAAGGTGATCGATGAGGCCAGTACGGGATTCCTGCACTGCCTCTGTCTATATCTTTTATGCATATACAGAGGAGAAAATCTGGTCTCCAGCTCTGTTACTCAAAGACTTCTTTGCAGAATTATGTGTATTACAAAATAATTATTACTGCAATTTAGCAATGGGGTGTTCTAGCACCTCCTGACATCTCTCTTGTCTAAAATAAAAATAAGATTGCAAAACTATTCCAACCTTCTGTTACAGGTTCAAGTCAGAAGTGAAACTGAGGCACTCATTTAGTCAGGCGCAACACTGTTTACGTTGATT